>NC_044274.1:56401645-56734502 GCF_003957555.1 Calypte anna | reverse complement strand
CCAGGTAGGTGGTGGAGTCACCATTCCTGGAGGTATTTGAAAACCATGTAGGTGAAGTACTTCAGGACATCTGAGTGAAACAAATATTGATACATGTATTCTGTTCGGGGTGGGGGGTGTTAACAGTTGGATGTGGTGACCTTAGAGGTCTTTTCCAATTGTGACAGTTCTGTGATTTAAGCAGCTGTCTCTGCATTACCCATCAGATGTTTGTCTGTGTTTTAGACTCATTCAAGGACATGTGGCATGTTAAGAGTTTGAAAGAGCAGTAGTTATCTAACTTCAAATGGTGGACTGATGAGGAAATACACTGCAAGAGTAAATTACTATGGGATATTGGGGTCTTTTCACAGTATTGGAAATATAGGTTAGTGGACTTTGTGATTAATTTGTGCTTTAATGATGCAGGTGGCTGTTGATAAATGTGGTCCAGTGCAGATACTCAGGAACAGTATAGTTAATGTAGAAGTACAGACAATATTTCAGTGAAGAAGTGTAACAGCCAGGCTTGGCATCTAAAAAAAAACAAAATTGAAAAATTTGAAAAAATTAGTTGGACTGATTCATCTCAAATGTGCAGCAAGTACAGGACAGCCAGGGGATCAGGCCCAGCCAGCATGGGTTCAGGAAAGGCAGGTCCTGCTTGAACAACCTGAACTTGTTCTAAGACCAAGTGACCCACCTGGTGGACAAGGGAGAAGCTGTGGACATCTGCCCAGACTTCAGTAAAGCCTTTGACACTGTCTTCCACAGCACTCTCCTAGAGAAGCTGGCAACTTCTGGCATAGACAGATGTCCTCTTTAGAGTAGATATTAGGAAGGATTTCTTTACTGGGAGAAAAGCCAGGTGCTGGAACAGGCTGCCCAGGGAGTTGGTGGAGTCACCATCCTAGAGGTTTTTAAAAACTGAAATGGGAATGGTGATTTTTTAATTTTTTTTTTCTTTTTATTCATTGAGGGGGAGGTGTTGATGGTTGGAATCAGTGAGGCTAGGAGTCTTTTCCAGCCATGACAATTCTGTGATTCTGTGGAATGTATCCACTTCAGTTTCAGGGCACTTCTCCAGGTGCACTTGCACAGATGACATACTGTCTTTTATTAGCTTATCATGGAGTCCAGAATCTTATTAAGCCTTGGAGCACAGTACTGTTCTGTCCTTTCATTGAGGCACAAGAAACATGACTTAAAATAAGAACTGAACCTTAGCTTCAGATGCCAAAGCTTATTTATAGGATACACTGGGGCCTTCAGGGACAGAATAACTACTGGTAAGAAAAGGTGCACAACAACCTTTATAAGAATTTTTCATGCGTGGGAAACCCAGAGACCAAATATTTGTGCCAAAAAAAAAGAGTAACAGTAGTAAATATTGTCTAAAAATACCAGAATATATGATTCATTAATTCATCGTTCCCAGTTTCAACCTCATTTATGGACTTTGCTGACCAAAAATTTTAGATTGTTCTCTGGCTGCTGGGTAAGGAACATCAAGCAATTACTGAGTGTGAAGATAACATTAAAAGTATGTGATTTCTGGAGAGCAGCTTATCATTCTTGCGTATTTTCATGGTATGATAATTTTTAATCGAAATCCAAATAGCTCTGTTACTTCTGTTAGGGGGCTAACTTGCAGTCTTGTTTCTCCTTTCCAGAGAAGTCATCCCTCTTTCAGTAACAGCAATGTGTAGAGTTTTAGCCAAATCTGCAGAATTGCTGTGCTGTGATAAATGCAGCCCTGTGACTGATGCTTCTTGTCTGCCATCAGCATAGAATAAGTAAATAAGCTTTTGCTGACCAAGTTACAATGGTCTGTTTTCACAAGTAATTGCATTATTCCTCACCTTTATCAAGGACTCCCTTGCTAGTAAGTTTTGGGAGGGACAAGTGTCAAGGAACAGAACCATAATGAAGTACCTGCAATTGAGCAAGGATTACACTGCTCCGTTAATTCTGTAAAAACTTGTCAGTTTGCCACCCAAATAAATGCCTGGACTGCGTAAAACATGGAGCAGAGTGACCTCTAGAAGAAAAATCAATAGCAATTCATATTTCATATGTCTATAATTGCTTGTGAGAGCATGGCAGCAGTTTGCTTATAGAGCAGCACATTCTAGAGCAGATTGTTTCCTCACTTTTTCCTCTTTTCAGTTGTGATACCTCTCATGGACTGTGGATCACAACCAGACACAGAAATAGACAAGCTTTATTGGTGTTGATTTTTTTTTACTGTTCTCACTCTACTGTCTTAAGAATTGCTGCACCATGCTCTCTTTGAACCAGTGCACTAGTCTATAGTCACTGGGAAATAGTGTTCACAGCTGTTTCCTTGGAAGACTGCTGAACGTGGGTGTTTTTACCTTTTAGTAGGTAAGCTTTTATCCTATGTGAAACCATCTATTTGCTAGTGTCTTGGTTATCAAACAATCTATTGTGTGGCCTTTCATTTTTAAGCAATTTATCAGAGAAGCAAGGAATTCTCACAGTCTAGTAATTTAAAGACAGAATTTTGAAAATATCTTTTTTTCCCTTTGCTTTGCTTTGTTTTTTCATTTTTTTTTAAGGAGCTGTGGTAAGATTTGTATCCCCACTGAGGACAGAGATGTCATAGGGATAGAGAAAATGCCGCTCACTTTATGGATTACTGTTAGGTCAACAAAACTTTGGCAGCATTGATTAACTTGACAGTGAGTACAGCAGTACATTTATCACTTATGGCTGTGCTGTAGAAAATCTAATAAGAGGCAAACAATTCCCTTTAGAGCAGTAACAGGTTCACTGTGGCTAACAGAGCATGCACTGGAAATTTCTGACTTTAAATTATACCCTTGCTGCTAGTTGGGTCATTGACTCAGAGCTACTGCACTTTCACTGCTATGTTCTGTATTATTAATTTGAGCAAAATTGTTTTGGCTTCTATAAATGTGATCAAAACATATATTAGAGTTCATATAAACTCTTAAGCATTCTTTCAGAAGACAGAAAGAAGGAGTATGATCTGGGTTTCATTATGTAGAAGGGACAGCTGCCTGTTGCAACTACAAATATTTGGTATCTTACAAGGTTTATAAGAGGTGGTGGATTCCCTGTCCCTGGATGTTTTTAAACAGGCTGGATGTGGCACTCAGTGACATGATCTAGTAACCACAGTGGCAGTGGATTAAGGGTTGGACTTGATGATCTCGGAGGTCCTTTCCAACATGGATGATTCTGTGTGATTCTGTGTAAGAGAAAATTTTGTAGCTGTTGCTTACAAATCTGCCTTTGGTTCACATATGCAAATAAACCAAAATCCCAGTCCTGTCTTATACTTAATAAGTTTCATTGGTTGGTCAAAAAGGCTTTTTTCATATCTGCAAATATGTGCTTTATTAATTACCAGTATCTACCTTAAAAATTCCATGAAGGTTGATTTATAGATATATTCTTTTAGTTGGCTTGTTTTTGTTAAGACAAAAGAGATTCTGAGAACAGAACAATGAACAGGTGCTGCTGCTTGACAGCAAGTTGTTCTTTGGTTCTAATCTGATTGTGAAATTATTTTTTATTCAGTATTGCTTGATTAAATTTTAATAAATCGCCTCTGGAAATCTACAAGCAGTACAGTGGGAAGTGTCTTTGTATTGCAAATATAGAAGAAACACATTTTGGAGGGTTCTTTTAAGTCTTGCATCGGGTAGCTCTTTTAAATGGAAGCCTGCATAAGATACTCTTTTACAAAAGTATACCAAATGTTTGTTGGTTTTTTTTTTTCCGGTTCAAATAACCCAAAATAAGTAAAGGCTGCAAATCTGAACAGTTATGTTTCCAAGTACAACAAGGAGAGAATAAGAAGAAAATGCAGTATTAAGAGCAGAACAGAGCATAAAACATGCAAGTAAATTTGAATCTTTAATCCTGGTGATACAGTCGGCAAAATTGCCATTCAAATGAAAGTGTAGTTAAGTTGTTTTTTTTCAATATTAGGATATATGGCTCACTAGAGTAGAGAGCCTTTGTGAGTAGCAACAATTATTTCGAGTACTTTGTGTTTTTTTAGAAAACTGTTAAAATTTGAGGTTTTGTTCTGCAGTATCCATAAAAAATGGTGTTGTTTTCTTTGTTGGGAGAGAAGTATTCTGCTTGAATCAATTGTCAGGAGGCTTAATGTAATAAGGCAGTTTGTGGTCTGCCTAAAAGAAACACTGCGCAAAAGAAATTCCCAAAGCAGTTTGTTTTTAACAGAAAAACTGAGTTCACCTGAAACATAAATACATTGAAAACCAAGACTTAATAAGGTAGAGCAGCTTTAGAAGGCAACAGTCTGGGTTGCTGTGCAGAGCATGTATTGTGATGGCCATGATTTAACAGAATATCTGTGTTAATGAAAGCATAGCTCTGTCAACAGCATAAGAGCAGTTTATTTACAAAAAATGATGGGGCAAACTGGCATAAGTACCCTTTGTATAGTGAGGGGAATAAAGTACTATCAAAATAGTGCTTCCTGTTTCATTGTCCTTTTTTTTTTTGATTTGCAGGAAAAAAAGTTGTGTTTCTCACTTAGTGCATTTTAGAGGAAATAAGACAGCTTTCCACACTTTTTCCCAGTTCATACAATAAAGGAGATACCCTACTGCCTGCCTTACTGAACAGAGACCTGCTATTGATTAACTATCACACTGGCATCAGAACTACTCTTAGGATTCAATTTTTTTGTTGTTTTGCATATTTTATTGATCAAAAGTGGTAAATGAGCATCAAGCGTGCAAGAAGACGATGAATTGTTTACTTGCATAAAATAACCTTTCAATAAGGGAAGATGCATTGCTCACACTTTTGGTGCTGTTCTGCTGCCCGAAGCAGATGGCATTCAGCTGCTATTGATTTGCTCCTATAGTTACAGAGCAGCATGTAACAAGGCATGCTCATTTCTCTGAAAGAGAGGTGAGGTTTTTTGCCATGGTGGTGGGAATAAAAAATGGAAGGACAGGGGGGTTGGGGAATTGTTTCAAGATTCTTTTTTCTGTAAAAAAAAAACCAAAAAAAACAACAGGGAAGACCTTGCAACTTGTGTTAGCAGCTCTGTGCTAACAAAAAGCAGTTTATATGCTTGCAGAGAAAGAAAGTTCCTTTAGTTCTAGCATTTCTGGTAACATTAATTCCCACCACATATTGAATCCATAAGTACTTCAGATTGTAAAGTGGATCCAGAATTCAGCATCGCATATACTACACCCCACTTCCTAGCTGCTGTCTTATTTATTTATACATGTTTTTTTTTTACTAGTTTTGTGAAAACTGTCAACTCCCTAGCAAGGCAAGATCTGCAATATGCTGGCCTTAATTCTACAAATAGATAACTTCACTGGTGAATAAAGAATTTAGTGATTTGCTTTTGGATCTCTCCTATAATGTTGGAGTCAGGGAAAGAGGGACAAAGAGAACTTGCTCTGAAAGTTTATTTGACAGAATATTTAAGGCAGAATTTTGGAATGAACAAGATCTTGGTTTGAGTATTTAATGAAATGTAGTCAGAAGAGAGTTTCAGTAAACAAAGCATAGAAATGGTAGTTTTAGGATAAAACATGTTAGGTAAATAGAAGTCTTTCTTCTGGATGAGTAGTAGAGTAGGTGATACAGTGAAATGGTGTACAGTCCTTGATGAATCTGTTTTAACATAGAAATAAGCCATCTGTCAAGATCTACAAGTGGTAGTATGAGTGTTAACAAACCCATACTCTTGGTAACAAAACTGGACCAGTTAAATATTTTGGCAGCATGATTATCACAAATTAAAGTCTTCCTTGCCCACCTGACTGTTCTGCAACTACTGCTAGAAGAGCTTATTGTTGATTTTGAACAGTCTTGAGCATCTTCTTGCTTTGGTGTTGTTGTGGAAAATAAAATAGTTTACTCAGTCATGACTGCCCTGCCATTATCCATCTCACTTATATGATCTTCCTCTTTAATTAAATTAATCCATGACTTTTGACCCCTGACAAAATATTTTCACAACATGGTTAGTAGCTAGTTATTTATCAAGAACTTAATTTAAACATGCATATTAGTGTCTGTTAAAAAATGTCCTACTTCTATTCAAACTTCTGTTCTCTAAGATTGATTCCAACTTGCTTGTGTAATTTATGCTGTTTTAAGCATTTTTAATATCCATGTGGTTCAGTGTCACTACATCTCAACCATTGGTTATGCTGCTTCTGTAGCATAAGAAGGAAACAAGAGATTCCCTGAGTCTTTGATATTAAGCTCTTAGTTTCATTCCAGAATAGAAATATCTGATGAGTGATTTTCAAAGAAAAGAAACCTTGGTGATTCTTTCTGAAAACAGATGCTTTTAAATCAGTGGCTAGTGATCAGCACAGAATTTACCTCATTGTTCTAAGCTGACTGGATCTTGCTCACTTATGGAGCTAGAGAAATGTTCTAAACTTAAGAATTATTACAAACAGAAATTAATCAAATGGGACCTGGAAAAGTGCATGTTTTTAAACAGAGTTTTCTCTGTTAGTGTGGTTCTGTAAAAAAAGTAGTTGCTTTCACAATTTAAATTATATCTATTTTATCTCTCAGTTGCCCCTGTTGCTATAACTTCTGAGTTTATTAGCACATCAGAACTTAATTTGACCTTCATTATTGTTGTGTAAGCAACCACCTCATTAACTACAGAATTAATATATTAGAGTAATTGATAGTATATTAATAATTCAGAAAAAACCACAAAACCAACAAAAACAAAAACCTGTCCTTTTAGCTTATTTTGTCACTAAATATAAGTACGTGTCTAGCAAATGCAACGTGTATTTTCTTGTTAAAGTGAGTAAAATTTAATGTAAACTTCAGATATTTATTCAAAATCAAATCAGGTTCTTTGTAGTTATTCTTCCAACATTGCAAAATAGCTTAAAATCCTTATTCAACACCACATTTCATGCTGAAAGGGCAACAAACCTTGGAAACTAAAAAACAAAACAAAAAAAAAAATCCCTGCCATATAAAGCTAAATATATTTGGTCAGCTACTTTACCCCTTCTTTTCCTCTGCAAAAATGACACAATGAGTTCATTAACCCGAGGTGCAGTGAATTCCCTGTGCTTCCTACATTCTCTTGTTTGGACTTTGGAGTGGGTACCTGCTGCTTAATCTAATTAGTTTCAAAGGGAATGTTGTGTCATTTCTCAGGAGTTTACTCTAACCCAAAACCTCTGACAAGAAAATGTCAAGGAGACAAAATAAGAAGTTATTGTAGAACTGAACAGCATTTTTGTTACCATACTTTGTGGAATCAATGCAGGTGAGGAAATCATCCTCAAATTATTTCTATAATTTTGATATGACATTTGCATGGATGTCGTTCTTGTGGAAAGTGAGACTTGTATTCATGGCTAACTTCCTCAGTGTTCATCAACCACCTGACTCTTTCCTTGTTCCCAGAAGAACCATCAAAGCCAGTTAGATCTCTGGGATCAAAGAATCATAGAATAATTTGGGTTAGAAGGATAACTCTAAAGGTCATCTAGTTCATGTTTCTTATGAAGGAAAACAGAAGTGAAAACGCTATTTCAAGGCTATTCTTAAATGTTTCAGTGTTTTCCTCAGCTTTTTCACCTCTAAGAAGCTATGTTATTTGACCAAAACCACATTATCTGGAAAAAAATCCAACATCCAATCCAGTATCTCTGCCTTAACAGAATAGTCTGTGACATTATCCAAAGTGGGGATTTTGGGCTATCAAGAAAAAGTTGGTCATGCTGCAGAGCTGCTCCTTGGTTTCTCTACTGAGGTAATAGTCTGTTGCATTTGTTACATTAACTCTTTTCTGTTTATCTTAGTTTTGTCCTAATCTTATTTGGCCTTGCCAAATAAGTAATCTGTAAGTAATATGTGTACTTCTAAAATAAAACTACTCAGAATTGACAGCAAGAAAGAGGTGCATAGTCATCATCCCTGCATCACCCCTTTATCTTCACTGCCTGCAAATGGGGATGCTGTCTGCCTACCAAATCAGCCTGCAGCTCAGTCCTCTCTCCTTGGCAGAGCTCCTATGTCCCCTCATCAAACCTCCACCCTCACTCAAGTGGGAGAGGAATGAGGTAGAGATGTTATGAATGCACAAAAGCTGACAAATTACCTATTACTATAGGGCTTTGCTGGTGAGGACTGACAAGTGGGAGCAGCCTCTTCCGATCACCTGAATGGTCAAATGAAACGGAAGGAGAGTTGTCCTTTCCAGCCATACTCCATCTTCGTTCCCTGGGAGAGCCATCTGTCACTGTGGACTACTACTATTAACCCTGTAACCCATCTGGCTTAGCATCTTCAATGTCCTGTGGCCTGTGGTTCAAATACATGTTCCACAAAGAAGTCCGTCTTTCTGTATAAAGACCTTCCCATTTTATAGTAATAATATATCATAATAATTTCTGATTATTTCTTGATTCATTTTCTTACAGCTACTAATACACCTCTGATTTGCTTTTTTAAATTTTTGCTGGAAAGTGAACTTATCTTTTGAGTGGTTTATTGCAGCCTCCAGAATCTCACTCCTCTGGTCACTAGTAGTCAGTCTATCACTGTTTGTTATTTTATTCTGATATGCATCACTCTGGACTGTGTTCTCCTAACCTCTCTTTCAGGACTTGTAACTACTTACTTATCTTTGGCAGGGATCATGGCTGCTGGGGTTGCCTCAAGGCCTTTGTTAAAAGTCTTTTGGAAATGAAAGTAGAAGCTATCAACAGGGCCACATTTATCTGTGCTTGTTGATTGTTTCAGGAATAGCAGTAAATTTTGAAACTGGGTCTCCCTTCAGCAGCCATGTGATTCTTTCCATCCAGACATATTTATCCATATCTCCACTATTTCTACTCCTTAATGTAGTTAATAAAAACTTCCCTTACATAGCCATATGAGTTTAAAAATCCCCAGTTCTCTCATGGTACTCTTTTCTTTTTTTCAAATTATTTTAATGATTTTTTTAATCCTCTGATTCTAAAGCAGCCTTAGACATTCTGTAAGCCAATGTTAATTCAGAAAACTCATCAGTGAGTTACCTTAGGTCTTTGAGAGGAATACTCTGTGCTCCTGCTCACTTGTTACTATAGTAAGCAAATACTGCATATTTTATGACCTAAATTAGAGACATTCTTTGATGAGAATCTCCCCAACAAAAAAAAGGAAAAACAGAATTATATGCTCAGAGTTCAGTTTACATCTGGTGGTGATGAATGCTGATGGGTTGATGATTGCTGCTCATGGATAGGACAGGTGTATTCTTCGCTGGGTGAAAAAATTGGCTAGACCACAGGGCCCAAAGAGGTGTGGTGAATGGAGTTAAATCCAGCTGGCAGGTTGTCAAAAGTGTTGTTCCCCAGGGCTCAGTGCTGGGGCCAGTTCTCCTTAGTGTCTTTCGCAGTGATCTGCATGAGGGCATCGAGTTCACTTTCAGAAAGTCTGTACATGACACCAAGCTGGGTGGGAGTGTTGATCTGCTTGAGGGTAGGGTGGCTCAGCGGGATGCCTGGAGAGGATGGATTAATGGGCCAAGGTCAATTGCATGAGTTTCAACAAGCCCAAGTGCCATGTCCCATGTTTTGAGTCACAACAGGCCCAGGCAACACTGCAGGGTTGGGGAAGAGTAAAGCTGCCCAGAGGAGGACGTCAGGATGTTGGTCAAACATGATCTAGCAGTGTGACCAGGTGGCCAGTAAGGCCAGCAGCATCCTGGCCTGTATCAGTGTGGCCAGCAGGGGCAGGGAAGTGGCTCTGCACTGGTGAGGCTGCATCTGGAGTACTGTGTTCAGTTCTGAGCCTCTCACTGCTAGCAGCACATTGAGGGTCTGGAACATGCTCAAAGGCAACCAAGCTGGTGAAGAGTCTAGAGAGTAAGTCATATGAGGAGGGGCTGAGGGAACTCGGGCTGTTTAGCCTGGAGAAAATGAGACTGCGGAGACCTTCTCACACTGTACAACTGCCTGACAGGAGGCTGTGATCAGGTGTGTTGGTCTCTATTCCCAGGTTACAAGTGGCATAACAAGAGGAAATGGCCTCAAGTTGTTGTGCTGAGTACATGCACTAAGCCTCCATGCTTAGAGGAGGAGCAATCTTAGGACTGAAGAAGCAAGTGCAAGTTTGAAAATTCTGGGACTGTTGTTTTCTGTACAAGCTTTATTTTCCTTAGAGTATGTATTTATGATAATCTTTTATTATCTGATCCATTACTGTGGACTTTTGCTTCCTTTTTCCCATCTCACCTCCTTCCTAGTGCACAAGGATCAGCATAAAAGGAGCGCAGCATCTGACTGTGCAGGGAAACCAAAAAGCCTACCAGTTTTCCAGACTTTCCATAGTTTGCAATTTGAATGTTGGGGTTTTTTTGCTTCAACATATTTGTATTTAGTTCATGTAAGCTTTCAGAAAACAGTACTGCAATTCTAAACCTCTTCTGCTTCACCTATTGTATCGTGGACTGTAACCATTTAATGGTTGCCTTCTTCTGAATGCTCTTCCCCTGTGCTCTTGAGACTTTTCCTAGCAGAACTGCCTAATTTCTTTATGGTCCTAGATGTGTGTTTTCTGGATCTACTGATTTATATATTTTTTTTTAAAATATATATATGTATATAAATTGTGTAAGGTATTCCTGCACCTGTTTGTTATCAGCAACATTATTGACACGGTCTTAATTACTTGTTAATTGTCTGTTGTCTTAGCAGTCCATTGACTTTTAAGAAAGACTACAGCTGTTTTAAAATCAACGTTAATTTGGTATCTGTCATTAATGGCTCTGCTTACTCTTTGTGCTACTTTTTTTCTGTTGCTCATTTTTAAAGCCTTTCTTGTTCCTACTAACTTTTTAAAATATTATTAACTCGTGCTGCCCTTCTGCTTCTTCTTGTTTTGGTCCGTTGATTTCTTCATTTCTCATCTAGCTTTGTTTTAACCTCAAATCCTTTGAAAGTGTCTCAGGAAATCACATTGACTGCTTTCTTTCATTTTTATTTTTCAAAGGGACTGTAATCTGTTGCACTTTGTTTCTAACATTTCAAGGGCTGGTCTCTTATTTTGCTGTAGAGAAAGTCACTGTTTACTCCCACTACAGTATGCTCCCAGTTTTCAAAAAAAGAAAAATTCAATACTGAATTTTTCACATCAAATGGATTATATTTTATCACTTAGCCTCAAGATAAACCACTCTGCACTTAGTAATTAAATGTTGGTTAGACATGCAATTGTGTAATAAGTTTCTACACCAAAGTATTCACTATCTTAAAATTTCCTTGATAAGTTTTTATAAAATTTAATAAAATCAATGAAAACAGTTTAAAGTTAGGTTGGGTGAGCCTTACATTAAAATGTTAATAGCTTATTATAGAATCACATAATGGTTTGAGTTGAAAAGGACCCTAAAGATCATCTAGTTTCAACACCCCTGCATTGGCAGGGACACCTTTATCTAGACCATGTTGCTCCAAGCCTTATGCATCCTGTCTGTTTACATAACCAGGGAAGTAGCATCCAGAACTTCTCTGGGCATCCTATGCCAGTGTCTCAGAACCCTCATAGTGAAGAATTTTGCCTTAATATCTAATCTAAATGTACCATATTTCAGCTTGAAAATGCTTCCCCTTGTCCTGTCATTACACACCTCTGTCAAAAGTCTCTCTCCAACTCTCCTAAAGCCCCACTTCAGGTACCAGAAGGCTGCTATTAAGTTCTCCCAAGAGGCTTCTCTTTTCCAGGCTCAACAACCCCAACTTTCTCAGCCTGTCTTCATAAGAGAGGTACTCCAGCCCTCTGATCGTCTTTGCCTCCTCTTGACTCTCTCCAAATAAGTCCATGTGATTCTTGTGCTGGAACTCCACATGGGGTCTTAAAAGAGTGGTGTAGATGGAGAGACTCATCTTCACTGACCGTCTGGCCAGGCTTCTTTTGATGCAGCCGAGGATATGGTTGGCTTTCTGGGCTGCAAGCTCATATCATCTGTTCATGTTGAGCTTTTCATTAACATACCCCAAGTCCTTCTCGTCAGGGCTGCTCTTAACCTATTTTCCTCCCAAGTTTTATTGGTACTTGGGATTGCCTTGACCTATAGCCAGGACACTTGATCTTGGTGACCTTCATACGATTTTCACCTCTCAAGTCTGTCAGAAACCCTCTGGATGGCCTCCTGTGCCTCCAGTGCACCAGCCACACCACACAACTTGGTATTGTTGGCAAACATGCTAGAGGGTGCACTCAGTATCACTGTAAATGTTACCCAGTAAGATTTTAAACAGTGCTGGTCCCAATACCAACTGCTGAGGAACATCTCTTGTCACTGAACTCCACCTGGAGTGGAGCAACTTCTGTGTGCAAACATACAGCCAATTCCTCATCCACCCAGTGGTACATTCATGAAGTCCACATCTCTCCAATTTAGAGACAAGGGTGTTGTGAGGAACAGAATCAAATGCAGAAGTCTAAGCAGTTGACATAAGTGACTCTTCCTTTATCTGAGGCTGTAGCCCTGTCACAGAAGGACACCAAACTGTCAGGCATGATTGCCTGAAATGAATCCATGTTGGCTGTCACCTCCTTATTTTCCATGTGCCTTAGCATGGTTTTCAGGAGTATCTGCTCCATGATCTTGCAGGGCACAGACGTAAGACTGGCCTGTAGTTACCCATATCTTCCTTCTTCCCATTTTTGAGGTGTATGTTTCCCCTTTCCCAGTCAGTGGACACAGAAATATAAACACTGTAATGAATTTCTGCTTACATATTTCCAGTGGTTATCCGGCATTCATTTAACCTGTTTGGCTTCCCTTCCATCTAGTTTATTCATCTTCTGTGTAGCTGGAGAAAGCTGTGATAAATGGATTTGTCACTCAGAATGTATCCAGTGACTTCTGAGATCACTGGAATTATAACAGATTGATCTGAAAGTTGGTGCAGGAATTTCTCAACTGTACTCCAATCTTGAGGTTCAGAGGTGCAGTTCCTCTCTATACCTTTTTTTTTTTTTTCTGTTTATTTGTTTTTACTTTTGTCACTTTACATTAGCTTTCAGACAGTAACTGGAAGATCTTTGTTGGAAGTGTTTGGGCATATAATACATGAATATCTTGTTCCCTTTCAAGCTCCACTGTGTAGGTGGCACTCTTGCTGTTGACTTCCATTTCATATATAGTTTGGGAGTGTTAGTAGTTGGTGCTTCATATGAAGCATCACTTCTGTATCATTGTATGTGCATTTGCGTGCTTCTTGAGTATCTCTGTGTAGAGTTTTATAACCTTTCCCTGTTCTTACAAAACTGCCCATCAGTGAATGTTTCTGGTAGTAATGAAAAGCAGAGAATCCTAACTACGGCCACTTAAGTGACAAATTTTTTGACATAATTCTCATTGAAAACTTACAACAACACATTTACTGCAGAAGACAGTGAGTTTCTTCACAGTTCTTCATTGTGGATAGCAGAAAACAGTACTGTACCCTTTAAAGTACAAAGCCTGCTACTAGAAGTCCAGTTTCTTTATCTTCTTGGTTTTAGTTAATGCGTTCTTTTGGTAACCTTTTCATCATTTCATGGGATTGTGTAAAGCAGTTCAGGAAAAGCAGGTTAATAGAAGAATAGAGACTCTAAAGTGTTCTAAAAGATGTGGGTTTTGGTCCCAGTGGAGACTGACACTCCAGCCTACTTACTGTAGCTGGAATGTATTGATTTTCTTCTCCCCCATTTTAGCTGCACCACTGAATT
Source organism: Calypte anna (assembly GCF_003957555.1). Taxonomy (NCBI): domain Eukaryota; kingdom Metazoa; phylum Chordata; class Aves; order Apodiformes; family Trochilidae; genus Calypte; species Calypte anna. The sequence goes on along the minus strand of NC_044274.1, from coordinate 56,720,774 downwards.
AGGTATTGTGAAGCATCTTTCCCTGTGAAGAGAGGAAAATCTGTCATGAACTTTTTCACCCTAACAGTACAGCATTTCAAACTAAACCTGATTGAATGGAAATGTCTGTAAGGACTCTTAAAAACCTTGTAACTCATGTCTCCTTTATCCTTCTGCAATAGCTCTTCCAGCAACCTGCAGAAAATATGACAGAGCTTTGGAATAACTAATTTTTACATGTTCATTTAAAACTGCAACAATAATAGTAGTAAAAATGGGAGAAAACTATGTATTCCAGTGGCATGATCTCCTAAGGTTAGCAAGGTAGTCTTGTTCAGGTTTTCAGCAAGGTGTTCAGTTACTGTATAATTGGCTGATGAGTAGGTTTGGACCTAACTAGAATGCCACTGTTCGATTTCACAGTGTCCTCTGTGAAGATATGTCACCATTTACCATGGCTTTAGTGACAATTTTCTAAAAAGGAAACTCGTGGGAAATCATTATGCTGTTTATATATCTCCCTTGTTGGAGAGCATTATCCTGTGATATTTTAACACTGTTTTCCACTGCATGATGGCATCTAGCTAAGGTTAAGGCAGAACAAGTCCCTTTGCAATTTTGTGACTATATTTTACTTGCTGAAGGAGAAAAAATAACCGACAATTAAGTATTTCAGATGACACTGAAAGAACATGTGCAACTAATCAATGACATCCTTAGGGAACATGATTTTATGAAACTGATAAGGTAGAAAAATTGGGATTTTTGTGATTTGTGTTACATAATAATAATTGCTCCCTTTCAATGAAAAAGACATTTCTGCTGATGTAAACATCAGGCTTTCCCTTGTGTGTTCTTTTTTTTTTTTTTTTTTTTTTTTTCCTGGAGCAGAGTAGTTCATTAAAGTGTGACAGTAACAGATAAACACCGTTTATGATTTTCTGAGAAAGTATGGTGCTCACACTCTTAGTTCAGATTAAATCAATGAGCTTGAAAAATGTATTTCTGGAGCTACTTCCCAAATTACTTGCTAGAGGTTATATTAGGTGTTTTGGGGTTTTGTTTTTTTTTTTTATTTATTGTAGGAAGGAAATACATGTACTGTGTTGTTTGGGGTTTTTTTCCTTATATTAGCACTCCAGGGCCCATATTTGAAATTCATTGCTATGATCTTGGATCTCAGTAGGATTCAGATATTTGAAGAAGTCATATTACTAACCAACTAAAAGTGAGGTTTTATTTCTTTGAAAATATATGTCTTTCAGTTTCTGGCTGCAGAGCAAACAGGGCTGTAGACCTATTTAAAATCCCATGTCACATATTCACTTGAAACAAAGTCAATGAATGAGCACATTACACAAGGAAGTGTAGATAGTGGATGTATTTCTTACAAGTTTTCAGTCAGAAGTAAATATTCTCATGTGTTATGGGTTGTTCCACGTTAATCAATCCAATCTGGATATATGTATTTCTGATTTAAGGGTATTCCTCTTAACATTGGAATAGAAACAGAGAATGCTTATGTTTTTCTCCCTTTGGGCCACCAAAGTAGAAAATACAGCTGTAGAAAATACAGCTAGATGGACACGACCAATCCAGCGTGGCTGGGTTTGGGGGGATGGTGTTTAATCCCTTTAATCCGCTTTTTTCCTTTTTTTTTTTTTTTTTTTTTTTTTTTTTTTTTTTTTTTTCTTTTGTTCCTTTTTTCCTTTGCTTTCTACAATATAGAGTAAATGGCTGAATTATGTGCTGGGTCACAAAGATGAGGTGAAGAGCAGCCAGAAGACAAATTGCCCCTTTATTAACATATTTACTTCATTAACTTGTATCTTTGTTTAATTTTAATTATTTATGTCACATTCCATTCCATTACAAAAGCTGAAATATCCTTCTTTGCTCAATACAGTCTTTCCTCCCTCCATAAAAGTCTGGAAATAATAAAATTCACAGTCAAGAGGAGTGACATCAAAAATACAGTGCAATCCAAAATTGCCTTCGCTTGTCTGGAATGCCTACATTTTTCAAGTTTCTTCATTACCAAACCAGAGTTGTTTACAGTTAGCAAATTACATGGATTAGCACGCTAAAACTATTGCTAACACCTTTTTGTGAAATGTATTTCATTGGGACAGTTTTAGCAGGGCATAGGCTGACTTGATGCATGTGGTAAAAAACAAAACAAAGCACAAAAATAATTAGAATGAGAGATTAATTTAGAGTGAGTGTAAATAGAAACAAATAGGTTTGTAAGAGTTGTTGGAAGAACTTCTCTCTTCTTCCCTGACAGTCACTGTTCTATTCAGCAGCCTCACCAGGCAGCTCAACTTTTGGAAAAAGGTATCAGGAGGTATAAATCTTGAGGCAGCATGTAAGCAGAGAAAACCTTTCAACATATTTTTACAACTTTTTGCAATACTTCATTGCATATAATTAGTAAGATGGCTTTATTTGAGCAAATCATACATATTGTTATGCAATTCACACACTCTCTGAATATGCATCCACCCCTCCTTCTGTGCATAGCCTGCAAGCAGAATAAATTTTACAGTAGCAGAGTGCTGATTTTGCAGAATGCAAACTAAGTGTCATTTTTAATGCAGCATCTTCATAGAGGTGAACTGAAAGGCTTAACATTTGCCAGCATTTCAGACATCTGTGTTTGTTTCACCCTTTAAAATCTAGAACAGGAAAGTTCCTGAGCTACATTTTTCCCTGTTCCTTTTAAAAAAATTATTAGTAACAGCCTCAGCTGTAGAAGGAATGTAGACTCTCAGTCCAGATTTGCAGATTTACCAAAAAAAAAAAAAAGGGCAAGTTCTCAAATATGTTTTCAAATGTTTTTCTTATGTTTATGCACATCTTAAGTAATTTTCACACAGAGTTCTCATTGCACAAATAACCAAACCATTTACTATAAAACATGCTATAAAATCTAGATGACCTCTAGATGTCTCTTCCAACCTAATTTTTTTTTTTTGAGCTTCTGTTATTCTCTACATACCAAATGTTATTGTAACATAAATGAATACACATGCATGAATGTTACCTCCTGAATGTAAACGGAGTAATGTTTCTTCCCATCACGAGTCTTGTTTTTTCTCTAGGTTTTGTTTCTTCTGATATGGGGTATGAGAATGAACAGGATGAACTCAAATAGTTTTACTTGTAGAAGTGGCTTTATTTATAAATCTAATGAAATGTCTTCCATGCATATGTTTATTCCCTATCTGGGCTTTACGAAGGAAAGTTCCACAGGAAAGAGCTTGTGGCTTTCATTTGCATATGCAGTTTGTGTGTTACCAGTGGGTATGACAGTATGAACAGTAAGTAAGTGTGGGCTTAATCTTTCAGGCGAGGCATAGGTTGAGTTCATGAACTGTTTCATTGCCTTGTGAAAATTAAAGTTCAACAGTTATTTTTGATCTGTTTCTGTATCTGTCATAGACTTGTTTTTGTTTAAAAGTTCTTGTTTCATCATGAGCGTGCACCTAAGTATCTAATTTATTTGCTGTGTACCTTTAAGTATACTTGCAATTAATTTGCTGAAAATTGTCTCATCACTGGAGAAACAGAGGATGAATTACATCCAGCAATTACATCATTGCTGTGGAAGTATGTGGAAGGTGTAGCCAGCAGCTCTTTGGTCAGAGCTTTGTTATTAGGAGTCACAGTGCAGACACAAGGAGAATGTGGGAAGCTGATCTTTTAAGCTAAGCACAGTTTCCCTTGCTAGTGTTACTAAGACATGCATTAATAAAATTGTAAAAAGTGAAGACTTCCATTTTCCACTTATGTGCCAGGCAGAAGTCTTCCTTGAGGTGAACACAAAAGCACTGAGCTGTAGCTGGTTTATATTTTAAACAAACAGAATTGTATTCACAAATGAGTTTGCCAATAATGTAGTTCCAGGATCAGATATGTTTGCGTGGGAGGCATCTAGCTTGTCACCAGTGATAGCAGATGAAGAATGTTGTAGGATAAGCTAAATGTATTTATATGTGATTCATTAAGAACTGTGGTTCTCCTACTGAAATGAAGCCCTCCAAAATAAGTGTAAAAAATGGAGGAGAACTTAGAAGTGTTGCAAGGAGGTGATATTTTGGTAGATTGAGTAAAAGTTTATGGTGTCTAAGATATTGAAATATCTTGGGTATATATTGTGTCTTTTTTTTTTTTTTCACAGACAGTCATATTAGAAAATGAAGAGCTCCCTAAAATATTTCTTGATTTCCTGAACGTCCGCCATGTACCTACCTTGCCAAAAGCAGAAAGCTGTGGGTAAGCTCTTACTTACTGAAAAAAACATGGAAGCCAAAAGACCCATGTCCACTCAGTGCTGATACTGTTCCATTGACTTACAATGGTCTTGCTGCCAACTCTAAGACTGTAAAATAAATGAGCAATAGGTTCATGTTAAGTATATTTATATATCCCCAAAAGGTAGTAAAATAAATCTAGGCTTCTCCAAGACAGAAGTGAGGTTTAATATAGTATTCTTGGAAAGCAAAGGAGAATTTAAACAAGAAAAAAGAGATTTTCTCATATATCTTGAAGTATCTGCTGAAATGAATTTTGTTATATATTCATAAACACTCACTAAAGACGCATAGAAAGCCTTTGCATGTACTATGGTCATAGTATCTGGACAAAATAGAATTTCACTCTGTGATCATTTTATAATTTCTGTCTCTGAATTTGAAAATGAGATCTTTCACTGTTCCAGTGACATTTACTCCAGTGACCCCATTGTCCTTTCTCTGGGTAAGGTTTTGATCAAGGTGGAAGAAGGGAATCTTAATATGATTGTGATGAGTATAGTGATTATATAAACACCCCAAAACAGTGTGACTGAAAGCCCTGTTACCATCTGCAGCTGTATGTTTTTTAGAGAGAATAATTTATTTTCCTGTGCAAGCTGAAGTAGCTGCAAAGTGTAGCAGCATTACCTGAACTTGCTCCCCAGAAAGCTGTGTGGCCCTTTTCCACCTTAGGTGAGACTGTGTGGATCTACAGTGGAAAGAAGCCAATTTGAAAAAGGTGGGCATAATTTTGAGGCCCTCTTTGACTCAGAGTTTTCTGTGGTCCATGGGAATTCAGAACCTACAGACTTTAGTTTTCACTTGTAATTAATGACATCAGCCAATATCCTCAGTGTGACTGTTCCCCATCACTTCCTAGAGAGATAGATAGATAGTGAATCTGTTGAAATAAAATGGATGCTTTAATTATCAAGTAGTGGTTGTTGAAAAATGATATGATCTCCTATGTTCATTTCATCACTAATGGCCAGAAGAAGGGGACTCCCTTTGATGCTTCTTGAAGGATTTGGTGTTTGGTTTGTTTCGGGTTTTTTGTTTTGGGTTTGTTTGGTTTTGGGTTTGTTTTGTTTTTATTGTAGTGTTACTTTTGTTGTAATCAAAGCTTCCTCTCACTTACTTGCAGCTCTTTTGATGAAACAGAATCTGAAGAATCAAGGTGAGCTTGATTCCTATTCTTTTAGAACACCAGATTAATAAACTACTTGAGATTATTGGCATTTACTGTATTTCTCCTTGCAGTTGACAAGATATCAATAGTTTAGCATAAAATTAGTTGTGTTTGTTAAATATTACAATTAGTTTCATCAGCTGCACTAGGTCCATCCTCTTGTAGTGTTAATTGAGAGCATCCTTAAGCTTGTACTGGAAAATTCCTAATGAAACCCTAATAGAATACTGCTAGCTCTTAAACTTTTCTGGGAAACTTTTTTACCCATTGAAAAATATTTTTCATAGCAAGAAGATTTAGCAGAAGGAAGCAGAGGTTTCAGTTCTCCCTGTTGTGCTTGATAGAGCTTTGTATGCACCTGGTTGCAGTACCTGGCACGCGTATGTACAGAGCAGAGTGCTGGCAGTGCTGGGGAGGGGATGCATGTCTGTGCCATGACCAGGGTGTAAGAGGCTTCCAAGGACATTCTTCCCATGGGTGAGGTGTACACCAACTTTTTGGGGGGATGGAAGAAACTGGTGGAATTTTAAGTCTGCTTGGTAGCCTGTGGACCATGGAGCCTGCTTGCAGGTCATTTTGTAGCCTGCATTACACAAAGTACGAGATAGCAATGCAGGATCAGGAGGCCTAAAAGCCACCTGCAGGCCTCTCCTAGATACACCTCTTCACCCCCAACTTCATGTTGATGGTTTTGCTGTGTCTGAGGAGCTCCGAGTTCTGGTGCCAGGAAACACAGTTTGCCCTTTTTGGCAGCACCAGTGTGCAGGAATGCACCATTCCAGCGTGGCTCTGCTCGGCCACCTCACTTTGTCAAAACTAGTTTGTAGAATATTCTGTTTGCTGTCCCTTGATACTGACATCCCTGTTCTTGACCTTTGCAGCAAACTGTCCCACCAGCCTGTGCTGCTGTTCCTAAGGGATCCATATGTCTTGCCTAAAGCCAACGGTAATCAAACTTGTCATCTGTTAGCAGCGCTCTACTGGTCTGACCCTGCACCACATAAACCACATTATTATTAATACCTACCTAATCAAATGACACTGGTCCAAAATCTAATAACCTGCCAATGAAATTATAGTTCTTGTGTAAGAAGCCATTAAAACACTAAGTGGAGTGGCTGATTTATAAGAGGGTGGAATTTTCTCCCTCAGTTGTTCTCTCAGACACACCTACTGAGAATTCAAATCAAAAGACAAAGAACATCATTTTTCTTTTCTTTTTGTTGACACTTTGGGCTATTTTGCCTGAAGGATTTGAACTTAAAAGCCCAGTCCTTTGTAAATGTGTTTTCCATAAACACCAGTTGACCTACTGTGAGCATGTTTGTCTTTCCATTTGGATTATTACTATTTCTTGTCATTTGTAACCTCTAGAGCTCTTTAGACAAATAAAATAAGAAAGCGTACTTTAAGTATAATGGATGTGTTTCACAGGACATTTATGTTAGCCTTCATCTCTAAATACTGGTTAAAGTGGTTCAAAAGTGTGTTTGAAACAGCATGTTATAAACTCTTTTGAATAAAATGTTTTTTGGTTTATCAATTTGGAAAACTTACCTACTGTCTGAAATTAAATGTGTGCAGGAAAATAATACCATTTCTAGTAGTGTGTTCCTCCTTGGTTTGTCATTTTACTTTTTTGAACTGTTACTTCTACTAAATTTTGTATTAATGTAATACACTTTTGAGGGAGAATTTTCTCCTTAGAGCTACAAATTCAGTTTTTCTTGTGTTTTGTTTTTTTTTTTTTTAATGTGGCATTTTGTGTGTTTATACAAACTAGTGTGTTGAAATAAAAAGTAAAGTTCTAGAGCTGCCTTGGAAGTCATGAAATTTTAAAGGGTAAATTTAGGAAAGAATGCTTGTTTGCTTGGAGTATTTTAGCTAATGAAGTGTCCTTCCTTGAGATTTTCTCAAGATGTACATAAATACTTGAAGGGAGGATGTAAAGAAGACAAATCCAGGCTCTTTGTAGTGGTGCTCAGTGGCAGGACTGACTGAGGGTGACCCAGCACTCTCACAGGTTGCCAGGATGGCAGTGGAGTTTCCAGCCCTAGGGGTACTCACAAGCCATACGGATGAAGTCCTGGGCAGCTCGTTTGAGATGTCTGTGGTCAAGCACCAACCCAGTGATAAATCTTGACACTGCCAGCTGCAGTCATGTAAGGATTCTGTTGTCTTTTCAAGCTGTTTTGCAAAACCACTGGAACTAGGCTCATGTATTTTAAAAGCATTAAACATTTCTCTTGCAGGCAATGTCCTCTACAGTTAGTAGTGTGGCCCAGCAGTGCTGACCCTATAGAGTCTTACTGAGCTTAAAACTGTAGTTCTAGAGTGTAACAGCTTCTAGAGTGCAGAGGTCCTGTGTGGCCAAGGTCTTCTTTGGAAGACACGTTAAAGGGTCATTTAGTTTTTACTTTGACTTAGCACTAATCTGGTTTCATGAACAAAATGCCTGATTGAGTCTGGAGTGAAGTTAGAAAATTTATGAACTAAGTTAAGGGGAGATGGTTACTTCACAAGCTCACTCCTGACCTCAGTGGCAACAGTAAGGCAGAGGCAGCTTCAGAGTCACCTCTGTCTACATGTTGGTCCAGCTGCCCCCTATGCTAATATTTAGAGTGAGCCACATTGCATGCCTTAATCTTACTGATTAATGCTCCTCTTAATTGCAAACTTGGATTCCTCAGGAATAGGATGGGTATAAATTATGAGCATCCTTTAATTCCATACCATTCATGAGAGAGAAAATGGATTTCATATACAGTTATCATGAAAAATGAAGACACTGTTTAATGTTTCCAGCCCACATGTAGCATTTTGCTGTAAGACTTCCATTCAAGGTTTTGCAGCTCTCTGATGGTATTTATCTTCCCTGCCTAATGTGTACTCTGAGTAAGGTTAAGCTTCCTTTTCTTGACATCATTAGGAACTTCATAATGAATTTGGCAACTACTCTCTTTAGTAGTGCTTTACTTGGATTAAGATAAAAGCCTCTTCTAATGTGTGACATGTTTAAATATTAAGTAGTCTTCATTAGTGACAACTGAAACAAAGGACTTTTCAGGCTTTTGCCAAGGCCATTTTTTGTCTTTGACACACAGCATTTAGAATTAAATATGTCAGGTGAATATTCTCTGCATTTGAAGACCCTAAAATGCAAAAATTGTTTGCAAATTATTCTTTAAATTAATGAATTAAACCACAGATTATTATGTAACTTGTAGTTTAAAAAATAAGGAAACCAAGTCATAAGCCTAGAAGCTCTTCTCAAGTTCTAGTTAGAAGGAAATAAAGTTTTTACACAACTGCCATTGCCTTTAATTCTTCTTCTTTGTTTTTAGTTTGCAGCACAGAGAAAATATAGATGAGCTTTTCCAAATTTTCTCTTAGATCAGTTCTTACATTGATAGACTCTGATTCTTTTGTAAGAAGGAGCCAAGGTTGTTCAAACTGACCAAAAGTGTCCATTAGAAAGTAAATATTCATTGTATGTACTCTTTGAAGAAGGTGAACTGTGACAGTTGTTAAGATCAGATAAAGGATCTGAAGAAAGTCTTATAGTTGTTTCTGGAACATAATACTCAAAGAACAATTGTCATTCCCCTCATTACAATGTTAGCTGTCTTTTTAAAATACAGTCTTGACATTTCTGAAGGCCGGACTTTAAGAATTGTTGAGCTAGGAGACAACTTTCCAAAAATGAGGATCAAAGTTACAAACATTGTAACACTGATTTTTCAGACTTGGTTTTTCATGCTGTGTCTAACACATCTGAGTGCATGAGCACATCATTGTTTGTGTGAGGTTCCCACTTCTTTTGAAAGGGTAGGAAAAAAAATACATACCATTTTGAGGGAAAATGAAGGAAAATCTAAAATGCTGCAAATTGAAAATGATACCTCAGAAGCAAAAAAACAGAATCTCTGATTTACTGAGAAATCGTTTGAAAATTGTTCTGACAATTCCTTAGGCTGTGTAAGTATCACAGATCTGCAAGATTGTGTTTTGATGTTTTAACTAATTAATATGCTTGATTTTTTGAGCAAGAAGGCCTCTTTACAAGAAGGTAAATCTGATGCTGTAAAATTGTGTAATTTTTTTAATCAATAATAATTTTCCTACTTTCACTTTCTAATGTATGTTACAGAAGAACCAGTAAAAAACTGGTTTCTGGAACTGCAACTTTTAGTTTAAAAGGAAAGCATGGGATTGTCCTTGTTATTTTTAATAGCATTAATGACAACAGCATTGGGTTATCCGCCCAGGATGACTGGAAATAGCTGAGCTTGCAGCATTTGAGGAATCATTATTGGATTCAAAATATTAACAGGTCATTTATAATGATAACTTACTTCAAGAACTTGGTGACAATTATTCGTGCATTGTCTATGGCTGAGGTTGAAGTTTGTTAAAACATCCTATAATGTCTCTGAGCAAAAATAAGATTTGGATTCGTAAGAAAAAAATAATCCCTAGGTCATCTCATACGTATTTATAAGGCGGTTCCAGTGTATTAGAGATGTTACAAGCAATGTTTTTACCTCCTGAAAAATTATTTTAGGAAAAGAACTAAAAAGAGCTATTCTAATTCACTATACCACATTAAGACCTAATTCTCACCCACGTTAGGTGATCTTATGTATCAGGTATCTCATGTTTTTTATAAAAGTTGCATCTCCCTTTTTTGACTACCCTGGAAGGTGAAGGACAGATTTGATTAGTGTCAAAAGTTCTGTGTCACAAATACCCTGTTCTTCTAGGCAAGCCTCTTTCCTAGTGTACTAGCAATTACAAGGTTGTAAGATGTGATCAGAAATTCTTGCTCTTTCACTAAGTCCTTCATTAAAAACACAGGAGATGGTGCATTTGAAAAACATCTTCACTCGAGTAGTGTGCATCCTGCCATTTTTATGTGTGGATCTATTACTGTGTTTTATCAGGTAATTCTTTCATGCTAAATTTAGCATGAAAATTGCCAGCTCCCTCTACACATCTGTGCTAAGAACACTGCATTTTTTTCCCTTCAGATATTGTAGGATGACTTTTTTATAACATGACACTTTATGTTGATTGGACAGCCTGAAATTTTCCTGCTTCAAATAATCATCTCTGATTTGTGTAGGCATCCTCAAGTCTTCTCAGTCTAAATATCGCTGTAAACTACAATGGAAAAACAGCTTTGAAGTATTCCCAGTAGCAATCTTGGAATTCCTTCAAGTATATTAAGATTTTGTTAGAAATTGAATTGCCAGTGTCATCCATCTTCCTTGTGAGAAAACATTCAGATAAAGAGCTGGAGCCTAGCAGAATTAAGTATTAGAACATCCCTTTAAATCAATAAGCTACAAATCTGGCAGCGCATTCATGCAATGCCCAGTGCTACACTAATGTGGCTTTAGTGCTGAAACAGCATTACTAAAGCACATCCTCAACATGGAAAAGCAGTTGAGTGATGCAGTAACCCAAATTATATGAGGTCTGACCTACTTAAGTATCACAAAAACATTTATATTGTACTGACATAGATACAAATGCAAGGTATTTTATTTTTTTCTTTTTTTTCAGATGACTTTCCAAATGTGGTTATAGAAGGCATTCTACATGGAATATTTTATCCTCATTTACTGCCCAGGTAGAAGTGACATGGATAGAAGGAGCTTAATCAAGTCTACAAGTCATCTTTAATGGAATTAACAGGAATAAAGTTTTGTGATGTGAAAATTACGCTCAGAAACAAGAGGCACAACCTCAATTTAAGGTCAAGAATTTTACCATCTTTAGTAAAATCGATGTCACTACAATAGCTGCTTTAAAAGAAAAAAAAAAGGGATATGGATACAACAGTATTGAAGTTATTTATATACCTTCTATATATTGACATGCTCTAACTATTTAACACTAAAAGCTCGAAGTCATACACTGAATTACACTAACACTTGAAAAGAATTGAAAGCTTTACTAATTATTGATGTAATTTCTATCATAAATCACACTAAAGGTTTTTGCACCAGTCTTTTTTTCCACCATATCATCCATTGCTGGCAGTGGATGGATTAAAAGTGAGGAGAGTGTGTGAGAAATTAAAAATAATAATAAAACAAGAAGAAATAGAAAGCAATTTGAAATATTTTGTTAATTTTTCTTAAGTTATTTTGAATCTGCTTCTAAATAACAGATTGGAAAAGGATCAGTGCAGGTGTATGGAGAGTTTATTGGAAAGCATGCTTCCACATCCTGAAATTGATAGCTCTCTCTCTCAGGAAATTTTCTACATTTCAGTTGAAAGTATTTTATCTACCAGGAGATTTTACATGGCGTTTACACATCTCCGTTTAGTTATGACATCTAATCTGATTGTATATTTACTCTTTATGTCAACTTGCAGATTCTATTCCACATCTTAACATCTTTTAACTCACAGAGCATACAACTCTGTGGTAAGCTGAAGCAAGAATACGATTAAGTAGTAAAATAATAAAGCTAAACCCAATATATATATACATATATATATATATACACACTTATGTATATATATTTGTTCAGATTTAACTGGAAATTTGTATGTGTGCTACTGGAAATTACAAAATAAATTACTAGAACATGAATGCACTGCTTCAGTTTACTTTTTGTGCATTTCTATTCAAACGAGACATTTCTCTGAGCTTGTGTCAGCCTCACAGATGCCTCCACATGAAGCCTGAGAAAATACCTGGGTGTCTGCTTATTTACAACTCTTGGCACCATGCCATCTGAACATGCTAGGCTTATTAAAGTGTATGTCTTGGGGGGAAAAAAAGTCAGTGTAGCTGAACAGGCGGTAGGTAAGTCATTGGGCTCATCAGAGGAAAGGCCTAAAATGGCCAAGCTAGACAAGAACATATTTCTTATCCTGGAGACACATGAATTGCCTCCTGCTGACCACTGGATCTGTTTTAAAGATGTTTGGGGGTGGTGAAAAGCCAGGACTTGTGTAACAGGTAGGCTGGTGACTGCGGTACTTCATCAGGTAGCAGAACTGTCTGTAGGATCAAAGTCCCAGAAAGCATTTAGCTACTAGGGAAAGCGAGGAAGTCTGGGGCATTCTCACTCTCACATTAACATTGCTTTCCAGGGAATATTACTTTAAACAGCTAGTCAAAAGAAAAATGAACAGGGGTTAAAATGGAAGTCTAAAAGGCCTCTGTAAGTTCTCCTCTAGCTCTGTTTTTAAGAGTATAGTAATCCTTTCAAAAGTCTCAAAAAATGTCAGTCCTTATGCCCAGAAAAGGCCCCAGGACAGTGGATGGTGAGCTACTAGAAACATATTTTAATGACAAATGACATGTCAGAGGAATCCCTGCCCACAGCATGTTCCTGTTTCCTTGTGATGGGGTGCCAGTCAGTACACACAGGCTCTGTGCTGTCATGCTTGCTCTTCCCCTGGACCAGCTGGGTAAGTAGGCTCCAGAACACCTTCCAGGAACCAAGTTACTGTGAATCTGAGTGGTGCTGCCTACCTTGCGGGTGAATGAATCCTTCATCAGATCTTGGCACTCAATATCTCTACTATCTTGAGTTCTAAACCAACCAAAATTTAAAAAAAATCTTATTTCTTTTCTGTGGAATGTAACTCATTAAGGAACCTAATACACACAGCTGTCTCTAAATGGTACCTCATGCTGACTTTGTTTTAAATCTACTAGGTGAGTTGTCAGCTTAAGAGTTATAGAAGTGTTACAAAAATAATGAACCCAAAGTTTCATCTCTGACATAGAGCAAAACTCCAAGAAAAAGTGTCTGAGTTTTATCATAAATAACATTAGCTAGGTGATACAAAATTCACTGTGCTGTAAAACAAAGACTCTTATGTTCTAATCAATTTCTAACATGATTTTATTCAACAATAGACAGAGGTGCTCTTTGATTACAGGATTGTATCTGACTACTGTGGGTTTTTTGAAAGACAGCAAGGACTTTATCTGACATGTTAATATTAGAGAAATTCACCATCCCAACCCTAACCCCACAATCTCATTTCCTGGAAAGCAGCATCCCTGCATATTTTTCAGAATCAGCTGAGGTGATAAAAACAGGCCTTTGGGCAAGGAAATATAAAAAGCTCTTCACTAAATATTTATTTGAAAACAAAGTTTATTTGTTCAAAACACTTTTGGTTTTTTTTTCCATTTTAAAAAATGCTGGTACTAGTACAGAAAATAATATATTTAGTTGAAAAGGCAGAAACAAATACTGAAAAAATTTCCAGACAACAAAGTTACTGTATTTGAAACATTAAAAAACCACAAATACTTCTACAATCTTTCATTAATTCATTTTCTCCAAGATCTAGAATTTGGCAGGATATGTCTTGAATTTAGAGGAGTCACAGGTCTGTCATTATAGAAATGTTTGTGTCTTATGTATTTGGCAAATATGTAATGTGTAAATAAAGCCTTATCTTTTGAGGAGAAAACTCAATGGATAGTTAAAATCAGTCCAAAATCGACCTTAAAGAAATGTGATTGTTTTACTTTCCATTCTGACTCTTGGTCTCACCAGTCATCTACTTCAACTACAAATGGTTCTTTTACAGCTATTTTGCCACTGTTCACAATCACACAGTCTTGAAGGGGCTGGTCATGTTCATCTGTCTGCTGGAGTTCTATCGAGTGTACCACAGACTGTTAAGGAAAAAAAAAAAAAAAAAAAGAAAAGGTTCAGTTTAGGCAACAAAACTCCAGTGGCTCAAGTCTGGTACCAGGTGAACAACCACGTGCTTCTAACATTACTGTTTATTAAGCAACTTGTTGAGTTCCTCCTGAGTGAGGGTGTCACTGGAACCCTTTGTCACACAGCTGACATAAGCACATGAAAGGCAGTTTGGCCCTTCTATAAAAGATCTGCAGCCAACAAAAATACTATGAAGAGACAACTGAAAACAACTTGTCAGTTGATTAACCTTTCACATACAAAGTCTATCTGTAGCCTATGAGCAGGAAGTGCATCAGAGAGAGATCACAAAGGATGACCAGTAGTTCTCTTTCTAATCATACAGCATAACTGGGCTTCAAGAAATCCAGTAACTACTTTTACCTTTAGTATAACACACACATGCAGATTTTAAGTGCGGTGGTGTTAGTCAGACAGGTACAGGTTAAATACTGGCCTCATGGCTACGCAACTAATTAAAGTAGCAACTTCAAAGGACAAAATTCAGTTAAAATCACAAAATAGTTTATGTTAGAAGGGATCTTAGAGATCATCAACTCCAACCTCCCTGCCTGAGGCAGGGACACCTCTCAACTAGACCAGTGTGCTCAAAGCCTCATCCAGCCTGGACCTGAACACCTGCAGGGAGGGGAGAGCCACAATTTCCTGAGGCTGGTTCAGTCTCACAACCCATGTACTGAAGACCTTCTTCCTGAGATCTATCTAGATCTAGCTCTACCCCGTGTCTTCTTCAGGCTGAGCAATCCCAGCTCCTTCAGCCTCTCCTCTTAGCAGAGATGCCACAGCCCCAGGATCATCTTTGTGGCTCTTCTCTGGACTTGTTCCAACAGATCTATGTCTTGTGGTGGGGGACACCAGGGTGAGGTGGGGTCTCACAAGTGTAGAGGGGGAGAATCACCTCTCTTGATCTGCTGGCCACGGTCCTCTTGATGCATCCTAGGATACAGCTGGCCTTCTAGGGAGTTAGGATTATTGCCTACCTGGCTTTCGATTTTTGTTCATTAATCTAACTAAACTACAACTTGGTCTAATTTCTCCTCAAAAAACTTCAGCTCATGAAAATTGAATTCAGTATGACCATGGAAGCGGGGGGCAATTATCCTCATGAGGCTTTCAAACTCCTCAAAGAGATGGTCAGTATAGCAGTTCATGTTTCCCCCATTAATTTCAAAACACAGATTAAATAATTTAAAAGGAAAATCAGACTACTGAAAGTGTAATCAATTGGAAACTTTTAAACTTAAATTCTATTTGGCCTTTCATCAGTTTTGCAGCTGTGTAGAGTTTGAGGGAATTAACTAGATTATTTTTTTTTTTTAAACAGATCTTGGATACATGTGTTTGTTGTTTTTGCATTCACAGCTTCTGAAAACCCTAACAATGAACCTGTTATCCATAACTAACATGTGCTATACACAATTAGATTTTAGCTTGTAGAAATACAATTATTTCATGGCTAACAGTGTTAGTGAAATGGAGACCTGCACCTAAATTCCATCTGTAATCTGTAAAGGTGCCTCCGATGATTTCAGTGGTTGGTGGTCTGATATAAGAGTTGTTAATGCAAAAGGCATGATTTAAGTTTCTATTTCTACAGTCACCATTTATTGTTTCAATATTAAATCTTCAATCTCCAGGCTCTTCACAATCATTTTCTATCATGTACAAACTAATCATTCAGTTGGTTTGAAATACTATGGTGTAAGTTACACTAATGCAGACAAAATGCATCAGAATTTGTCCGGATTTTCTTGGATTTCTCTTGCCACTCCTTTTAGCTTACCATTCCATCCAGGACTTTGCCAAATACTACATGTTTTCCATCTAACCAGGAAGGCTTTGTCACACTAATGAAGAACTGGGATCCATTGGTGTCTGGGCCAGAATTGGCCATGCTAACCCACCCAATTCCATAGTGTTTGAGCTTGAAGTTCTCATCTGGAAACCTTTCTCCATAGATGCTTCTGCCTGTGACCAAAATAAATAAATCAATCAATCAACCAAGAAAAACCCCTTTTTTGTTCCAACAGGTGAGAAAAACAAAACATTAATTCAGGACTTGAAGACTCATTGAGTAAGCACAGCAACATCAGTCCCATAACTAAAAGCATTTTACATGTACAGAAAAGGATATGATAAACCACCACATATAAGGAGAGAATATTAAAAGTTGATCATGCTTTATCCTTTGCTTTGAATAAGCAAGGTGAGTACTTTCAAATGTCCTGCTTACATAACCACTGAACAAAAGTATACCTCATCCTTTTCAACAAATTTAAATTACATAATTAAAGCCACTAGAAATAAGGTTGCCGTGTTCCGTGGCAATTTTAGTCTTCACTTTTAAACTCTTCCTCCTAATAATGAATTGCTTTAGACAACTTTAAATATATGAAGAACAACTGAAACTTAGCCAAAAAGACTCAGATTTGTACAATTACTGCATAAAGCTTTTTATGTTTCTACAACAGTTCAGAAGAGTCATGGTTAACCTATCATCACTTTGATAAGAGAAAGCTGTCTGCCTCATTCTTTATTTGTACAGTGTCTAGCACAATGGGGATGCTGCTCCCAACACCACCAGATATTGTCCTAATGAACAGTACTAGTAGGCAAACAAACATTAGCTACTTTTAAGGCTAAAACTGAGACATTCATGTTTTACCCATTGTTCTCTGCAACAAAAAGGAATGTGCGCAGACAGTTCAAATAGTAGCACACAAAGAACATGCATGTAATGGAAGAGTAGAAATCAGAAGCCAGAATGCATGCAATGCAAGAGGGGCTGCACTGGGAACACTGGAATGAACTGGTCATCTGGAGGCTTGGGAGAGAGAAGTGATACACACAGCCCAAACTCACATCACCAGCAAGTTTATGTTTTTAAATTTAGAAAGAGAAAAAAGGGGAGAGGGCATGATCCTCATTTTCTAATTTCTCTACCACTGTTTTGAAAGTTCTTCCCATAGAACATTTCAGAAGGTTCCTCAAAACCAGCTGGGCTGAGGGCAGAGGACAACCTGCTCCTTCCCTACCTGCCTTCCCTCTGTGCGCTTTCACTGCTTCATCGCAGACTGGTTTTCTGCTGGATGACTTGAACTGGTTCACATACATGGAATCAACAAGTGCCTCAAGGAAGGAGCGCATCACAAAGCCAGAGCAGGGGCAAGGCAGAGACATCCCCTTTTTGGAGACAGTATGTTGTAGGAGCAGCACATCTGATCACATGGCTGCAGCCCACCCCACAAAGCCATGCTCCTTGAATGGGGATAAATCACGGACAGAAAAGGTCTACCTGCAAAAACTGAAGACAAAGGAAGCTCTGCACACATTTATAATCAAATAATTGCAGCTTAAGTTCCAAGATGCTTGTAAAAGTACTAGATGCTCTGAAACACATATGGTTTTATTTCATTCATGGGAGCTGGAAGAATGAGGAACAAGCTGTTCTGCCCAATTTTTCAGCAGACATTCGAAGAAAGGAAAGGGAACATGGAAGACACTGAGCATGTTACCTCCTGATCCATCACCAGCTGTAAAGTCTCCTCCTTGAATCATGAAGTCTTTGATCACGCGATGAAATTTACTTCCTTTGTATCCATATCCTCTCTAAGAAAATGAAACAATTCTATAATAAACATAGAAGCCAGTTCTACACAGTCATAGTGAAATATGCATGTGCTAAACAGCCAGATTTCACAGAATATACCAACATCAGAGACAAATTCTGACAACAAACAAATTAAATGGAGATGTAGGTAAATGCAGCTGGGCTGCACTGCCACAAAGCAGGCATTATTCAGTTGATGAAAGCCAATGTCTTTATTTAACTGGTATCTGACCACAGTATCTCTACATGCTAGATCTGCACGTGGTACTAGACTGAGATGGTAATAACATCTCACAATGCCACCTTGTCAATCCAGACTCAGGCACACAGCAGAAGATGCACACCACTGCACAGCCTGGGAGATGGCACTCTTGCACAGGCTCCACTGAATTAACATCAGGAGTTCCCAACCAAAACAGCATTAAGCAAACATTTACTTCCCAATCCAAACTTGAGTACACAGTGGAAGAAAACCGCAAACATACTTCCCCAGTTGCCAGTGCCATGAAGTTCTCCACAGTCTTTGGGACAACTTTTCCAAACAATCCGATTACAATTCTGCCAACATCTTTGTCTCCAATCTTCACATCAAAGAACACCTGAATATTTGTTGTGAAGACAGTAAAAGTAATCAAGCTTTTGAAAGCATAAGGTGGTAAGAAACTGCTTCTGTCTGGTCTCTATTAACAGTATTCTTCAAATCCTGAGGGAGCTTTTTAAGAAAAATCCTTTCAGAGCTACCAAAGTCAGATATTGTGGAAAACTGTTTAAGAACTGGTTCAGCAAGACTGCTGTATCAGGAGTCTGAGGGTAATGTTCGAGAGAGTTTTTCATAGACACATATGTATTTAAAGCTCTACAGAAAAGATGAAATATGAATGTAAGGAAGAACAATTATACTACTCCAGTGTGGGGAGCAATAACAAGGAACTGTAGTATTGATGCTCTCCACAAGCAGTAATTTGCTCTCCACTCATAACCTTCACTGTTCTAGGGATTAATATGTATGCAATTAAGTATACGCAAAAGCCTAAATTTCAATTAATTGACAGTAGGAAGAAAATTGTATGGCTCAAGGAAGCAGTCTCTTTCCTTAACATGAATTCACACCTGGCAGAGAATTAATCAGACTACACTGTTAAGGTGATTAGCTAAAAGCTTCAACATCAATGTTCTTAAAATTACAACTTCAAAAAGGCAAATGAGTTATAAAGTATTTTAATGTAGTTCAGAATATAGGAATGCAGATTTGAATGTGCAAAAATGTTCCAACAATTACTGAAAATAGAAACAGCTGTCAGGAAATGAGGCATTTTGAAGTTCTGAAAAAGTTACATAAAGACTATTACAACTTCTAGGAAACAGCCATGTGTATTCCTATGATGTGGTATTTGCTGTTCCTTGTGGCACTTGACCAAGTATTACTTGTCTGCAATGCTAAGAAATTAGTGCATTGATAATAAATGACCACAGTCTCTCCAATGTGAATGCCTCTTTCACATTCCCCTACTAAACATTTCTACCGTCTCTTGATCTTCCATGTGGTTTCTTGACTGTTGAACTTTTGCCTAATGCTATAAAAGCTCTATAAAGAAAATAAAATTCCTTTTGATACACCTCATTCATTTCCTTGGGACTTGGCACTAAATGACATACTTCTTAGATGTGTAGCTCCCAAAGTATTAACAGCACACTTTCACTAACTTCTTAAAAAAATTATGAACACACCTCTCTGAATTTTGCCACTGAAGTTATTTAGGTGAGGAGTATTGCCTGCCTACATTTTCTAAACACACCTCTTTTTTTGGCCAGGAAATGCTGTCCTAGTAGAAGGCTTGTCTGAAATATGTAAGTAAGTCACACAGTGGAGGCTACAGAACAATAACCCCAGATCACAGTAACATTGAACACTTTCACAGAGCACATGGAGATAACTCCATCCAGGTAACCCAATCAGGCAGCTTCATTTGGGGCAGAGCTGCTCACCTAAGTAGCAAAACCAGTACTTCCAAAAGTGTTGCTCTGGCATTTGTGAACAAATGGTAAATTCCTGGCTTCCTTTCAGCACCCCACATATCTGTGGATCTACGTGCTTGGTGATTTTCAGAAAGTTCTGTGCTTCCTAATTTTGAACTACCTAATGTGCCTGTGCATATTTCTGGCCAGGGAATCAAATACGGAAATATCTGGTAGCCCCAGGTGCCATTTCTGCACAGAGAAGCCGTGTTCTCTTACGCGTATTTCCTCAAGTTCTCTGGAAAGTCAATAAGCATGTAGACACTAGTGAGCTGAACAGCAGTCTCAAATCTCAAAAAACATCTGGCCAGATTCTTCACCAAAAAATCTTAAAGAAAATAAATACTATAAATTTTCGATTAGTATCTCTATAAATACTAAACTTTATTTGCAATTTACAGGAAGTATTTCGAGACTGAACTGGACTGCACCAGTAAGAGTGGGTGGTTGTCGTGAGCATATTCATATATAATCTAACCAAGATGGTGCATATCAAAATGAAAAAAAAAAGCCAAGAGCATTCAACTAGTCAGTGGATGAGGGGGGGTGAGGAGGGAGGAACTGACTGTGAAAGAAATATTTCCTGATTCCTAGAGACCAGGCAATGTAATGACAAATGAACTCCTGATAATGCAAAATACTGCATGTGGAAGAGGACTATACAGCTACAACAAGGAATCCTAAATCAGACAGCACTTAGAGAAAACATCTGCAGTCACTGTAAGCAGTTTGATTAAAAGTTTGGCTCTGGATTTGTAAAGGTCAGAGAAGGAAAATGAATGTCGGAAATAATTAAAAACTGGTACCGACAAGAGATGGGCATAATTATGCCATGCTATATATCTGTACTGAATGTTCACACCCAGAATGCTCCATGTAATTCTGGCTTCTCTATTCCAGAATGATAAAACCAACAAACAAAAAAAAAGGTAAATAAATAAAAGGGCAGCACAGGTAAGAATCAGAAAAGGACATTAAATAAAATCCCAGGCAGGAGGTCTGAAGAAGCAAAGCACTGCATGAACAATTAATCTGGAAAGTATTGTTATCAGGAGATTTGGAGGCCCAAAAGTATGAGATCTACCCTCTAAAAAAAAGCACAAAGTCAAGGACTAAAAGTCCATGGCCAGAAATTGTAGATAATTGTAGAGAATGGTATCAATGAAAGCCAGAGATAAAGCCACAGAATGTGGCTTAGGAAGCTGTGGCCATGATAGAAGAAGCAGCTCTGTCCCTGCCCTGTCACTTTTGCTCATACAGGAATCTTTCACCAGAAACACTTGCTCTTGAAAACAGGCGAAAAGGTAACTGGAGGTGGAAACATCCAATGCTTACATTATCCAAGGCTGGACTAGACACCCCACCTCTGCCACCTTTCTGGAATGCAATGCCAGTGGGCTGTGAGAGCAGGTGGCATTCGCATCTCGATGCCAGGTGGCAAGGCTTTCCCGTCCAACTCTTGAGCATCACCAGATCCACTGGTGGATCTGGAGCAAACCCTGTCCTTTCAGCCAAGGAGAGCCCCAGCGCCGAGCCACCCCGGTGCTGGCAGCACGCTCTGAGCTCGACGCCATCGGGCTTGGGTTGGAACACACACCAGGTGCCCGAGCCTGCCACGGGCAGGGACAACAGGGAAGCGGCAATCAAGGGGACAGTAAAACAACAGCTGACAAGGACGGAGGATACAGAAAAGCGCTGGTTAAGAGCCGGCCGCTCAGCGCAGGTCCGGCAGCCCAAAGGGCGCTTGCGGCCACGGCAGTGACCGCGGAAGCCCAGGATCCCATCCGGTCATTCGGAGCGCTCAAGCTGCCGTTTCTGCGAGCTAGGAGCAGGCTGAGCTAACTCTAAGTTTGAGGTGTGCCCGCACGCACCTACAGAAAGAGAGCATGCCCAAAAGCGTTTTGTTTTGTTAAAATAAAAAAAAAAAAAAAGGCAGAACTTGTAACACGGAAAAGTTAAGACACTTCTCCGAGCCCTCCCCAAACCCGAATCCCGCAAGGGCCTCCTTTTCGCCCGGAATCCGGCCCGCAAGGGACCAACTTTAAAACCAGGGTGAAAAGCAGCCCGGCGGCTCCCACCCTCTCGGTAAACGCTGACAAGAGGCGCGGAGCTGGCGGGACAGACAGCTCCCGGGGGGCTGCTGAGGAAGCGCCGCGGCCCCCTCACTACTGACCGATCCCGACTCGCCTCACACCGGCGGCCGGGGAGGCTTCGCGGTCGGCTGAGCCGCCCAGGGCGAGAGTCACCTTGGCGGTCACGCTGGGTCCCCTCTTCTTGAAGCCCTCAGCCGCCGGGGCCAGGAAGCAGAGGAAGGCGAAGGCACCGAGCAGAGCCGCCGACCCCCCGCGGCCCATGGCTCTGAGCAGAGAGCTGCGGCGCCTGCGCCCGCCGCCAGCCGGCTCCTCCCGCGCCGTGTGGCGGGGGGGGGATGGCGGGGGAGCAGCGGGGCGGGCACCCAGCCGAGTTGCGACCGGCACCGGCCCAGCGTAGCTGCGGGGAGCGGATAGGAGGGGCGAGGCCCTCGGAACACCTCAGGAGCGCGGTCCCGGGGTCTCTCCCTGGGCTGAGGTGGTCGCTGAGAGGAGCTGCAGGCGGCCGCCGCCTGCCTTCAGACCCCGAAGCTTTCTTTCGAGCGGGTTTTCCTACTTTTGGGGTACAGGAGGCTGCCAGGGTGAGCCCCGAGGCCCTGGCCGAGTTTGGTGTGGCTGCTAATGCCGGGGTGGTCGCGGTGCCCGTTCCTGTTGGGATGCGCAGGACGGGAAACCGAGTGGCCTCCTCGGGGGGGCTCATCCTCGACAGGCAGGAGTGGAGTTACCTGAGAGGGGCTCCGAAGCGCTGCTGCTGGATTCAGCCAGTCCGTGTGCACGGGAGGGATCCTTGCAGATCCCACAAGTGTGTGAAGTAGCCAAAATAGAAGATGTTCAGGGAATTTTGAAAGTGGATCGTTGGTCTTTCACCTGTGGTGTATGTAATAGGATGAGTAGAAACACGAGGCTGTATAGTATTCGTAGCACTTCAGTTTCCTTTGTGTTAGCAGCGGAGGTGCACTTCGTGGAACCCCTGGTTCTGAACAAGAAGCTGCACTGAACAAATTTGTCAGTTTTGCCTACCGAAGACAGGGAAGAGGGATCCCAGTCTAGCAAAGTCCCTTTTACATTGACCTCTCACCTTCTCTACTCAAAAATCGTTTACCTTCAGAGACTGGATGTGGCACTCAGTGCCATAGTCTAGCAACCGCAACGGTGGTTCAAGGGTTAGACTTGATGATCGCTGAGGCCCCTTCCAACCCAGCCAATTCTGTGATTCAGGACCTGTGACAAGTGGTGCTACAGTTCCTGGAAAAATTGCACATTGTAACACACAGTGACATTTGTGGCCAGCACGTGAAAGAAAAATAATTATTTGATACCGCTACACTGCAAGCTGGAGGCTGTCAGTGGCTCATGTAAACATTCTCAAGGATTGCACTCGACAGCGTTGTGTTTCTTGGTGTAAGGCGTGGCACCTACAAAGAGTTTGGTGCTGGTTGTAAAGGCAGCCCAGAGCTTGGGGGGAGTGCCCGAGAGAGAACAAGCTCTGTACCACGGCATGTACCCAGCCATTGACACTGAGCCTCCCGGGTTGAGACTGCCTCAGCTGGACAGTAGTAGATGCAGTGATTGCTACTGAAAAATTGGTATCTGTGCTTTTCAGGTGGTGTGTTCTTCTGACCCAAATGCATACTAGAAGCTGAAGAGTTCTGAGCATGCTCCTGGAACACATCTGGTTTAGTTTAATTTCACAGGAATCTCGGTGCATTGCAAGACTGCACTGCATTGAGAACCAAAGCACAGCAAGTGGGGTGTTGGAAAGATTCACTCATACGAATTAAAACATAGAATAGGCATTCCACAATGCACATCTTTGGGTATAGATTGGTCATAGACTTTTTCACAGGTTGTCACTCTTCTGGTGTTTCCCATTCTGCCCCACGTGCTGCCTACACTAGTGCATCTGAGTGCAATGAATTTTCTTCTTAGGTGATGGAGTAGAAACTCATTTCCCAGGCACAACAGAGAATAGTGGTTACTGACACCCCAACACATAGCACATGAGCAGAAACACTGAATGATCATCCTACTTAGTTGATGATTGACACAGACAGATCACCTTTCCTCCAAAGGTGCAAAATATTTGTGATTGTAGCTCCTCAGTCAAAGAGCCACCTGAACTAATGTAGGGTTTAACTTTGGCACCTGACCTTTGTGTTGGTATTTTGTAAAACTGGGTTCATTACTGAGGACTTTACTGAAGCCCTGCCCATGGGGACTCCCCATCTGCACTGGGACCTGTGTGGCTCCATGGCATGGTTCAAGACATTTTGATACTCCAGATACTCCAGAGTCACAAAATGAATGTGGGAAAAAGTGAAGCCATGGCTAATTCTAGGTTTTGAATCTGAAGTAAGAGAAATACTCCCTCCCCAGAAATTTTCAAGGCCAGGTTGGATGGGGCTTGGAGAAACCTGGTCTGGTGTATTGAGGGGGGGGGGATGTCACAACTACATGAGCTTCAAGGTCTTTTCCAACCAAAAACATTCTGTAATTCTATGAAATACAGTCTGATGAGACTAGTTTTTTTCAGCCAGAGTAGTACACTGATAGAAATAATGATGTAGAAAGACATGAAGAGATGGTTTAGACAGGCTGCTCCTTTATTTAATGCTCCTGAATACAGAAAGGCATATTGGATGTGGGTATGCTGAACAATACTATCTGTAGTACTCCCCAGCATTCCCTTTTGGTGAAAATGCTGGTGTTTGCAAGGATGACTTCCCTGTTTATTGAATTGTAAATATATTTTATCCATGTACAAGATGGCAGTATGAGGCAGAAAGAATGAAATTAGTGGCTACATAGCACTGAAAAGATTTAAACCCAGCAAGATGAGACAGGATCTGGTTTACATTATCCTGGTAAGTTTATGCACATTATAGATGCTGCTAAATATGTTTTGGAAGAAGATAAAACAATGTTTAAAAAAGAAATCTCAAAAATTGGCAGAAACTTAGTATGTCCAATGAAAACTCAACTTTACACAGAGAATGTCTTCCTGACTCCAAAAGAAGTACATGTTTTCTTTGTAGGGATTTGATGTCATGACCATCAAACTGAAAGTACACAAAATCCAAAGAGTAGACATAGTACTTAATGTGAAAAGAAATAAATCCTTACAACAAAGCTAGAGAATAAAATGTAAAAAATTGTTATAATCTCATAATTTTTCTGCTTTAGTTATTCCTAACTATCTTGAAGATTTTGGAGGTGTCCACAACCGCCTCACAGAGACAAACTGCATACAGTCTTCTGACAACTACTTGGGATTCACTGTCACCTTGTACAGGAATGGCGTCTCTGCATTAAAAAAAAAAATGCAAAATCATAATAGAGTTTACAACAGACCACCATCCCTTATCCGTTTGTTTTTCCATCCTCCCTAGCCATGAGCAATTTGTTCACCTCTTTGGTGATTTGAAGACTGTTATCATTTCTCCCTTCAGTTTTCTTTTCTGTAGACTAAACAACTGTGATTCCTTCGCTCTTTCCAGATGGGTCAAATATTAGATCAAGCATCACCTGTGTAGTTTTTAGATGAAATATTTCTTTATCACTTTTAAATGTGAGTAGAAACTACAGGTAAGTACATTTTGTCGTTTCTTGCCTTTTTTTTTTTTTCCTTTTTAAATTTATCAAGTGGCATGGATCCATTTAAAGAATATCTTTCAACTATTTCGTATTTGTAATATGGTGCACAGGACATTTTGCGTTTTAGAGCTAGCAGATGGATTGCTTTGATGCTTGTTGTCTTCTGAAGTAATCAAGTCTCTAAAGAATAATTTGCTACTGTTTAACAGTCTTCAATAGTATCTCTAATGAGGTGTTTAATTGCTTCTGATGGGCTCTTTACAATTTGGAGTAGGTACAGAAGAGAGATCTACGAAGCGTATAGCATATGAGAGATTTTGATTTCTTGTAGTACTAGCATTCGCAATAATTCTAGCACTTCCTTTCAGCACTATGGCATTTTAGTGAGCTATGATATATTGTAGTGATCTAGAAATATTTCATATCCAAACTGCTCAAGTGTGTCATGTTATACAGGCAAAAAGAATTCTGGGCATGACATACGTAATAATAATGCTTTATGGTCCTATAGGCACTTTCATCAACATTAACTGCATGACAGCTGCCAGAATAAAACTTGGGTAAGCACTCTGTTCTGTAAGGATGCTGTAACTGAGCTTGTGTTTTATATTTTCTTACTTTGAAATGGGTTTTTGGTTCTCAAATCTGAATCACAAAAAAGTGTGTCATCTTTCCCAGGCTCATCTTTGTCCATAATGTTTCTCAATGCCATTGCATTACTTGTTGAGTTTTTAATCTATCACTTGCAGAGTAAAGTTATAGGTTTAAAGCCAAACTCTAATTCCATAAAGACTAAGAAGTAACACACCTTCATCTCATACACTGTCTGAATTATAAAATCGTTAAGTTATAAAATATCAAGGCCACTGTGATTGCATATAATTCTAAGAGACCACAAGGAAAAAAAATAGCTAAAGTCCACAAATTGTCCAGATAATGTCTATTATATATGGCCTTCATGAATAATGAAGAAAGAGGCTTATGAGGAGTTCTGTTTGTGGTTTTTTTGTTGTTCTTTTTTTAAACTATATTTTATTTTCCCCTATGTAACTTCAGAAGGATGGAGTGCATCATATATGCTGTCTTTTCTCTTAAATCACTTGTAAAATGGCTTAGACTTCTCCTGTCATCTGGTGCACTTATGCAAAATAAATGTGTCCTAAGCTCTGGATAAGTGTCTTCCTTTTGCTGAATAGTTTTCAAGCCTTTTAAATTTTGTATCCAAACACAATTTGAAGTGTCACCCCTTCCACTCTAATGGTCAAAACATTTGTTTAGGTGATACCAGCTACGTGTTTTAAAAATAGTGCAGCTGGAGCCAGAACCATTTTTGCTTTGAGCACATTTGTTTACAGCATATCAGAGCTATCTGTAATTGCACATCTCCACTGCAGTGAGCATTAAGCACATACTCATTCATTTGATTTTTTTTTTTTTTAACATCTGCAGTCACACAAGGTTCCTTAAGGGAAAGGAAAAAAGAATAGCAGTAAAACACAGCTGTAAGAAAGCACACAGACAGAATTCTTTGTTTTCCAGGGTAAAACAAACAAACAAACAAGCAAACAAAAACCTGAAAAAAACAACAAAAAAACCCATCTGACCTTAAAAAGCTAAGATTTCATAGCTTCTTAGAATTATGTGGGTTTTTTCTTTCTCTGATTGTCACTTAATAAAGATTCTAGTCCCCCAAATGCTTTTGCACATCCCTTAACTATGGCCATGGTCTCACTTTCATGGAACCAGTCAAGCCTAACAGTAAATGCATAGGTGTTTGAAAAGTATGCTTTTGTCAGAAACTTTAAGTTCCAGTAGTCAATACTTCTAGCCTGATAATGCCCAGAGGTGCAAGTCAGGATATATAGCTCTCTGCTTTTAAGAGAAAGAGGAGAGAATTCCTTCCTTAAAAATGCAATGGGAAGTTGAAAAAGTTGTGGAGCAACATCCAGTCACATTAATATGGTGAAGAATTAATCTAGCTTTGCTCTTTTCATGGGAGATTTTAATTGGTAGGGGTTTTGAGCAAGGGAAAGGTAGGGAAAGAAGGAAATAAGAAGAGTGGAACAGAAAAAGCTTATATTTTAGTAAGTAAATAGGAACTCAGGTAAGTAACAGTCATGAGACAACTACCATTCTTAGAATTGAGAAGGCATATAAATGGGACTGGTCCCCACCTTCCCAATAACAGATGACTGTAGTAGTCAAGAGGAGAAGAAATGCTGGTGGCTGTTCAAGAAGAAAGTGGCAATGGCAAGTAAAAATGCTTTTTCAGATGTTTAAAGAACTTCTATATGAAAAGTGATAATTTTGGAAAAGACCTAAGTATCTAGAACCAGGGAGAAGAATGTTCCAAGGATGGTTTTTAATGAAAAAAAATATGATCACTTTGTTTAAAGTTGAGTGAATAATGAGGGTAAATTATATTTCTCTCTTCAACTCACTCTCGAGTCCGCTGTGCTGACAGAAGTACAAAGTTAGCTTCTTTAGTACAGGAAATACGGATTAGAAGGTACAGAGAAAACATAGGTGTAATTTATGTTTCCCTGAAGTTCCACTTCTGTTATTGCCTTGCTAACAGTAGTGTCTGACCAAGGATCCCATCCATCTAGTAAGTTTATAATCAGTAAGATGCAGTGTTACTGAAAAGAGGAATTAATTTACTATCTTACAAAGTACATTATGTAAGAAAGATATCTTAAGCTACATATATAGGTTTGGGGCCAGTCCTTCACTTGTATATTTCCTTTTAACTTTGAAAGAAATTTCATATTTATGCATGAACATTTGCTTTACAAACACTTGACTTAGATACCACCCTATTTGTTTCATACTTGAGGTCATTATGCAAATACATGCCAAAGTAAAGAAAATATTTTATTAGGGCTGTAATATTCTTCATGGAGATGTTGCCAATCAGAGATAAAATTTCTCAGAAATATATACCAGGATCCTTTGTCTATGTGAAATAATTTTGTACAATTTTTTTGTGCATTACATGTGTGCAGAAGCTAAGGGAATTCTGCCAGGATTACCTAAAGATCTAGAAGAGACTGCTAGTGCTGAGTGGAAGCAGTAAGTGCTCACCTGTAGTCAAGTGTATACAGCTGGTGTTTTACCTTAGAATCTTGTTTGTGTTACTGTTAAACATATGCAAACTGTGCAATGATCCTCACTGTTAATTTATATGCCACAGTATCTAGGAAAGTATTATGGTTTCTGGCACTTGAACAAAAAGCAGTGTCCTGATTACTGTAACACAATAAGTTTGCATGGACTGAGTTGGAGTGACCCCAGAGGAGGGCCACAAAGATGATCAGGGAGCTGGAGCCCCTGTCCCATGAAGACAGGCTGAGTGTTGGGGCTGTTCAGCCTGGAGAAGGGAGGTGCTCTGGGTAGACCTTCCAACACCTGAAGAGGCCTATAGGAAAGCTGGGGAGAAATCTTTTACAATGGCATGTAGTGACAGGACAAGGGGTAATGTCCATAAACTGGAAGAAGGTAGATTTAGGTTAGACAACAGGAAGAAATTCTTTCCTCTGAGAGTGGTGAGCCACTGGCACAGGTTGCCCAGAGAAGTTGTGTATGCCTCATCCCTGGAAGTGTTCAAGCCAGTTTGGATTGGGCTTGGAGAAACCGGATCTAGTGGGAGGTGTCCCTGCCCATGCAGGGGGGTTGGAACTCCTGATCTTTAAGGTTCCTTCCAACCTAAAGCATGCTGTGATTCTATTAGTGTGGGTTTTGCAACATTCATATGAATTCAGCTGAAGCTATTCTGCTTCCTGTCATTGTTATCTACATTGATTCTCCCTGTCCTAAGTGATTTGTTTTAAAAAAGGACTCTGGAGTGCTTTGTAAATCCTACATTTTTGAGCCCAGTAACTTGTTTCAGCAGTTATCCATGTATTTCAGCATTAGATTTTTTCTAGTGCTGGTAATGAAGAGCTACTTTTGACACAGGAATCCTAGATAACTTGGCAATAATACTGATTCTCAGTTTCGGAGAGCTGCACTGATGGCAGTGGGACCCTTTCATAGTTAGCTGTGGCTGGACCCCCCAGGTACCTACCAAGGAATTCTATCACTCCACTTCTCAGCAAATGGGAAGGGGAAAGAAAGTAATGTTAAGAAAAAAACTCTTGTGCCAAGGTAAAGGCAGTTTATTAAAGCAAAAGCAAAGGCCAGACATGGAAGCAAACGAAAACAGATGATTTGTTCTCAACTTCCTACTAGTGGGTTTTGTCCAGCCACTTCTTGGCAAGTGGAGCTTCCATACACATAACAGTTGTTCTGGAAGACAAAGATAGGGCTTTGGTTGGTTGTCCTGGCTGTGTCCTCTCCCTAGATCTTGCCAGCCCCCAACCTCCTGGCCTTTGGTGTTGTGGAGGGGAAATG
The DNA here is from genome assembly GCF_003957555.1 of Calypte anna. NCBI lineage: Eukaryota > Metazoa > Chordata > Aves > Apodiformes > Trochilidae > Calypte > Calypte anna. The sequence continues at coordinate 56,690,894 of NC_044274.1, read as the reverse complement.
TTGGAGAGACAGGAATGCTGTTTTGCAGAAGCCCAAACTCTTATGTTATCAAAACCTTTCTAACTACAAATACAAAGCACAGCACTATGAGAGATGCTATGGAGAAAATTAAGTCCATCTCAGTCAGACCTATATATTTACAAGGCAGGTGTGCAGAGGTTCCTGAAGGATCTCAGCATTGACTTTCCATTGTCAAATAGGGATCAAGAGGCCTGACATGGAAACCAGGGGAGCTGAAACAACTTTTTCTCTTTTAGGATAAGACCTCTCATCCACTAAGGAACTTTTTACTGTTTTTATACTTCACAGAGTTAAGCGAGTGGAAAAGAGTAGTGTTTTAAAGATTTTTTTTTAAGTGTCAGCAACTCCTCTGATCCCTGAAGACTACACAAAGCAGTTTAAAACAAGAAGTTCTTACAAAATATGTAGAATATGCATATGAATAATGCATGGAAATGCAATTGTCTGGAATGACAATTTGCTCATACTGCTTTCAGTTCTCAATATTTAATTAATCAGAAACTGATGTTGATGGCATGTTTTCCATTTGCAATTTGTGCTCTCTGTATTTCCTATGAATCAAGTCCAAGACTTAATTGTAAGTATTTGTACTTAATACACTGCAGTTAAATGATTTACAAGTTTTGGTTTTTTCTTACCTACTGATATAAAGAGCTGTAACATGTCAGAAAAAGTGGAATCAGTCTAGGAAATCTAGATTGGTCTGAATAAACATAGGAGGTCTGTGAGCAACCTGATCTAGTTGAAGATATTCCTGCTCATGACAGCAGATTGGTCTAGATGACTTTTATAGGTCTCTTCCAGCAAAACACATTCTATTTTTCTGTGAAAAGGAGTCAGATTTCTGACAGCAAGCAGAGGAATCTGGGATAAATAGCTCAAGGACCAGATGTGTCAATATCATTATACTGGGAAATGCTTGCCAAAATATTACTTCACTTTGTGTTTTGTATCCTTAAGTGAATAGCATAATTGCAAAGCCATTGAAACTTCTGCTATTTCTTCAGTCTTCAGATTGCTTATATTTTGCTGGATGCCATATCTTCTCTATGTCTGGAAGCATACCTTAATTACATAATGTTTGGGATAGAGTCATAGAATCGTTCAGGTTGGAAAAGACCTGTAAGATCATACAGTCCAACCTTTAATCTAACCCTACTCACCTAGCTCTGCCAGCACACTGCTAAGCCACATTCCTAAGCACTTTGTCCATACAATTTTTAAACACATTCAGTAATGGTGACTCAACCACTCACCTGGGCAGCCTGTTCCAGTGCTTAATAACCCTTTGTGTAAAGACATTTTTTCTAACATCCAACCTATGCTTCCTCCGTTGTAACATGCAGCAATTTCCTCTCATCCTATTGCTAGTTACTAGTGAGAACAGACTATAATCTGTGTGCACTTGAAACCCTCATTCAAATCACTGACAAACAGTTTTGGTTGGCAAAGCTACGGTTTGTATGGTAAAACAGATTACAGAATCCCATTGATTTTATTTAATCTGTTTAATTCTAGGTAATTTTCCTTAGAGCCCCCAAAGCCTCACATTGACTATCGTCATATAGATGGTGGATTTAAATTAAATCCCACAAATGCTACCTGGAAGCTGATTTATTTTTATGTCAGTCATAACATATTCTAAAATATGGCTGTAGATTCTAGCAGAAGCAGCAGCAGAGCAGAAACAGAACAGATGTTTCTCTGATTGTACCTAAGGATATGTCAATGGTATTCTTAGAAATAGAGAATTTTTGGCTTGGCAAAATCCTGGTGGCATTTTTTTCCTCATTAAAACATCAGATTGATAAAGTCCATGTACTTCTCTGCTCCAAGATGTTCAGACTTCTTTAAACATTAGCATTCCTATGATTTCATTGGCACTGCAGGCTTCTAGGGAACTCGCTTTTTACAGACCTCTTCCTTCTCATCTTTCCTTCCATCAACCTGACAAGTGAGGAAAAAGTCACCTCTAAGATTGCCAGTTGTGACTGCTGCTGAAGGCAAGGGATTATAATGAATAATTAAAATTCTGTTCCAGGAAAGCTTTTTCCTTCTGGGGGCTATGCCCTCTCTCTCTCACAGTTGACAGAAAAGCCAGCACTTTCTTAGATTTAGCAATGTTCTGTGTCAAAATTCTCTAACTTCAGACAGCATAGCCAGGGAAGTGACAGCTTTATATGTATTCCTTTCTAGAAGACCTCAGTAGTGTTGTAAATCTGGAGTTTATTCACAACTGTTGTGCTCATACATCACTATAAAAGCAGACCTATATATCATGTGATGTGCAAACTACTGTTTTCACAAGTAGAACACAAATCTGTAAATTTGAACCAGTAAATCTTCTTGAACATGAAGACCAAATTGGTACTCATTTCATAAACACATTGGCTGTGTATATTATGTCTAATGCAGCAAATGTTCCCCTTGAGGATAAACACTGTCACCCACAGCTAAAGTGTTGTCTTTTAATGACATGGTTCATAAATTATAATGTCATTAGGAAATTAGATTCAAACCATTTAGAAAAGCAAAATGAGTGTTTTAAATGTAAATTAGAACTTGATTTTTATTTTTTTTTTTTTACTCTTTTGCACTGATGTAAACTCAGTTCTTACAAACTGGTGTTTGCCTTTGTCAAAGGAGGATATTCAAGAGCACATGAACAGTGCATAAATGAAGCTTACCAGCAGGAGTGTGCTTGTTGGCTGACCTTCTCTTCTCACTGTCTTCTGTCTGTGATGCTTCCCCCTTAATTATATTTTCTGTCTGAGTAGGATTTTACTTCTGGTAGTGTAGGATTCATACATTTGGCAGCCTGGTAGAATCAAACCAGCTTAAAGATGTTTCTCTAGTAAGACTGAGAGTGTCCATATGTGGTCTTTTCTGACATCAGGTATGAATGGTAGAAGAGACATTTCACAGCTATGGTCTGATTAAATGAAGCCTACCCATAGTTGTTTAAGAACCTCCTACCAATTAAAAGATAGAGACATGATGCTTGCCTCATGCCTCAGACCTGGAAGAGGTTTGCCTGACTACAGATACAGTCACAAGTCATATTTCAGCCACGACCTGAACAAGAAAATTGCCAGGTGTCCCATTTCTGATATCTAGAGGAAAAGAAGATGACCACAGCTTTCAGATCCATTCATTAGGAAGAACTACCCTGTGAAAGCTGGCAAAGGAGCAGGTCATCTGGGAGGGACAGCTAAGAAGACAAGCATAAGTTCATACTGTGGTAAGCTGGGTTCAACATGAAGTTAAAGTTTCAGGTTTCCTTCCCTTCTCTTCCCTTCCCTTCACACTTTTTCAGAGAATTACAGAAAGTTTTAGCTTCTATGCCTTCACAGTGACCTATATCCCTACCTCATAGATACACAGAAAACAGTGGCTTAGATGTGGACTCCACCTGCACGTTTCAGAACTTACCATTGGAAGAGTAAGTGACAAGTCCTCTCTGGAAAGTGAGTCTTCCCCTGTACTCAGCCCTGGTGAAGCCACAGCTTGAGTCCTGTGTCCAGTTCTGGGCCTCTCAGGTCAGGAAGGAGATTGAGGTGCTGGAACAGGTCCAGAGAGGAGCAAGGAGGCTGTGAAGGGATCCAGCACAAGTCCTGTGAGGAAGGGCTGAGGGAGCTGGGGCTGTTCAGTCCGAAGAAGAGGAGGCCCAGGGGAGACCTCATCACTCTCTACAACTCCCTGAAAGGAGGTTGGAGCCAGGGGGGAATCAGGCTCTTCTCCTAGGCAGCTGCCAGTAAGACAGGAGGGCACGGACTTAAGCTCTGCCAAGGGAGGTTTAGGTTGGATATAAGGAAAAAATTCTTTACAATGAGGGTGATCAGGCATTGGAATGAGTTGCCCAGGGAAGTGGTGGACTCTCCATTCCTGGAGGTTTTTGCATCTACTTTTGCAGTAGGAACATCTTCAAAGCTATAAATTAAATGAAATAGAAAGCAGTTGTCTTTCCCTAAATCTGCTCTTTTGACACCTACTAATGTTACCTTTCTGTATCTACTTAGCAGTTATGCAGCAACCAAACAAATTTAATAGAAAGTATATTTTTTAAGGATCTTTCCAGGAATTTAAAGCTACAGAAGCATTGTTCTGGAGGTAACATCATGTGGGTAATGCCTATAAAACTGAGAATATGCTCAGAATTATGGATAAAGAGTTGACATTAATTAAATTACTTACTTAATTCTAAAATTGTAGCCCATTCACCAGTTGCAAATTATCTGTATTTTGCTTTCTGAAGAACAGATGTTTTAGGAAGGCATTGTATTTCAGAATAATAGAATTGTTCCTGGACAGAACTCTAAGCTTCATGAGGAAGAGTTTTACTGAATTGGCTTGGAGAGAGAAAAGAGGTCTTTTAGATACTCCAGAGGTTTTCCAAAGAATGCATTTTCAGGGAACTGAGAAATTTTAATATGTGATTATAGATAGTTATAGGTCATGAGCTGTTTAGTGATTTATTCAGAAAATTATTCCTTCAAATTTTAAGGGTAGTAGATCCTAGCTGTTTCTTGGAGTCCTTATGGGTGTGACAGGAGAAGCCAGCTTCTAAAATGTAATTTATTAGATTACGAGGATGTACTTACATCTGATCTGAATTAATTTCAGGATTTTGCCAAAAAGATGTGATCCCATTCTTTCTTCTCTCTGCTTGGGCATCACAAGCAGCAAGCTCTACCAAGTCCTTTATATCATATGAAATAATGATACAGCTATGAAGTGAGCCAGACAAACCTGCTGATCTGTTAGAGAATGTAACTTTTTTTTTTTTTTTTTTTTTCCAAATTAGTTATCCGGTGGATCAGTGAACTGGAACATCAGTCTCTAAAGCATAATAATAAATTGAGTTTTACATTGGTGAAGGAAAGAGAGTAGAAAAATAGGATAGTGAGAGACATCTGCTGTTTTGTAAGATTAAACAGAACAGGTAGATGCACCCTAAAAACCAGCAGATAGCTGACTAGGACAGATGCGGTTCTAGGATCTGATAATCCATTGGAACTTTCTGTACCTATTTCCTTTCCAATCAACACATATGTAAATTCTTTTGCCTTTTCTTTCCAAAGAACGGGAAAGACAATTGATTAATTTAACAATATGCTTTTTCTAAGAATTCAATGTAGATTCTGGTGATGCCTTTCCCACGTTGCTTTCCTGTGCTGTTGCCACCTTCCTTTTGTCTGCTTTTGTACCGCTTGTGGTGTCTTATTAGACCCACAGAAGGGTACTGACTGCAATAGGCTTTTTGAATGGAATAGGAGTGGATTCCTCCTCCTTAGACATGTGATGACTGAGTCAAAAAGGAGTTATCTAGGTGGTAAATTATGCTGTTTGTTTTGTTTTGATGAAAACATTTAGGTAGTTGAGCTAAAAGCACAGGGCTATGCTCACATAAGTGCAATTCTTCCTAACAGCTTTCTTGCTGCTCTGCTTTTTTCTCAGAACTCTTCCCTGCAGCATCAATGAAAGTTATGTTATTCACTTATATTAATATGTAATATACCAGATCAGAAAAAACAGCTACTATCTGGCATAATTTTAATTTAAATGTTTTTATTTATTGCAGTTTTAATGCTAGAATGGATGATTGGATCCCAATTCTGGACTCCCCAGTAGAAGAGACATGGACATGCTAGAGGGTCCAGAAGAGGGCCACAAAGGTGATGAAGGGACTGGAACATCTGACCTGTATGGAAAAGATGGAAGAACTGACTGCTCACCCTGGATAAGAAAAGGCTCAGGGGGACCTCATCAATGTTTATAAATACCTGAAGAGAGAGAGCAAGAGAGGAGAACCATGCTCTCTTCAGCTTTGTTCTGTGTCTGAACCAGAGGCAATGGCCACCAACTGAAATACAGAAGGCTCCCTCTGAGCATCAGGAAATACTTTCTCACTGTGAGGATGACCAAGCTCTGGCAAAAGTTGCTCAGAGAGGTGGCAGAGTCTCCCACCCAAAAGTTATTCAAAAGCTGCCTGGCCATACTCCTGGGCAACTGGCTGTAGGTGTCCTTGCTTGAGCATGAGGTCAGACCAGATGTCCTCCAGCTGCCTCCTCCAATCTCAAATTCTCCATGAGAAACCTTCTGTTTTTACTGAGTTTGAGCTTGTATCACTCACTGCTTTTGACCCTTTCTATGGCAGAATACACAATAATATGATTTCCCAATGAGTCCAACTGTTCTGTATGATTCATCCACAAGAAGTACCAGAATTACTGCCATATGCTCTCTGTCTTTAATCTTATAAAAATAAACACTGAAGCCACTGAGGGTGAAGTAAACTGCTCAGTTTCCTGAAACAGAACAGCAACATGTTATCCTCTTCTTCATCATGCAGAATTAACTAAGGAATTCTCTGCTAGTAATTAATACAAAAAAGCATATGAGAAACAAGGATAAACCTATATGAATGTGGAGGCAATTTAGGAAAGATTTTGCAATATGTAATTAAACCCCCAAATCCAAAATGTCCCATTCTCGGAGTCAGCTCCAAGAACAACACTGTGTTCCACGATCTAGCTGCCACAAATAGGACTTTCAGTAGCTTTACCAAAGGCTCTATTAATCAAATTCTAGGTACAGGCAAAGGAAATCGATTCACTTCTGAACCACTTTCCACTGTGAAATTCATAAAATAAACAGTTTGAATGCTGCAGTACAGTGGCTACTACCAGTTGAAATTAGGTAAGACTGCTGCACCCTTTTCCTGAGGCTTTTAGATGTAGAAAGTAGAAGTTGCAGTCTTAGAGTATCAATAGTTCATTATGTTTTGTTATTGAATGTACACAATACATACTTCATAAAACCAGCAGGGATAGCTGAAGAATGTGTAGGACTTTTAGACTGCACCTCCCAGACCTGTGTCCCTTGTGATAGAAGAGCACTGTTACTGTGCTGGAACAATTTTTGCTATGTGTTATGATGGTGTATGGATTGATGGTTTGCTTTCTGGGTTTAAGCTTTCTGGTTACTTCAATACCATAACAGAAAGAGTGCTATAGCTGAAGCACAGAATCAAAATCCCTGCAAATGTTAGTTACAGGTTGTGCAGTATCACCTGACAGCACAGAACTCCTCTGCAGAACATGCCTCCAGGATTTTCTATAATCTGAATCAAACCATCTGTCTTTGTGGAACTTCCTGAAAAATCTGTAAGATCAGAAGCTATTTGAAACAGACGCGTCACAGAAGATGAAGCCATGGAATAAAGTAAATCCATTTTCCTGTGTTCTCAATCTCAATCCTACACAATGAGCAGTGGTACCATTTTAAGGCACTTCAGTAACTTTTTTTTCATGCTCATATCTCTGGTCTAGGCACTAGCCTGCTTCCAGTATGATCCATGAACCTTTTCTCTATGTCTTCTGTTGGGCAAGTTAACTTCTTTGTTATTACCTCCCCATATACTTTAATACTGAGCTCATGTCACATACTCTTATAGCATGTCTGATTTTACCCTTTTACTTCATATGTATCATTACTTTTATCTTTTATGTTTAAGATTCTACTAACATTAGTTAAGCAACTTCTGGGACATCCCACTTGAAGTAAAACAATATAAATGAAGCTATTCTGACATAAGTTGTCACTTCAGAAGTGCCAGAGGTGTGGACAATGCTTTATGAAGTCATCAGCTGCTGGGAATGAAATGTGACAGCACAAGCTGTAGTTACAATCGGCTTCAAAAGGCAGAGGCAGTGGGAATGGGAGATTGCAGTGTCCTTATTATGTTTTGTTATTTTTATATTTGTATCCTGGGAGAAATAACGAATGTCCCCCAAATACGGCACATATTACATTTGTTTCATTGATTTCAAAGAATACATTTTTGTGTATGAAACCTAAACCCACACTTCCTGTAGGATCAAGAGCTACTTTTTTCATTGACTTGTTTTCTTCATCTGTAGGATAGCCATTTCCTATGCTATTGATATTGGTAGGAGGCTTTGTAGGTTGTGGCAGTTGCCACTATTTCTTGCTACTTGTTCTTACCATTTACTCTTGCCTAATTTAAAAAAAAGTCTCAGTGGAATGAAGTTTGAGAAAAACATAAATAAGGTTTTCCATAACTTACTTTTCTATTCATGTTGAACTGAGTATAATTGTTTGCCAGACAAAAGAAACTTCCTGTTATACTAGTGGATGCTTCAGAAATTCCCACATTTTCTCTTAAATGTGTACTAATGGGTGAACCACACTCATAATATCCTAAAGGACATACCACTTCTATAGACTACTTTTGGGGAGACGTATCAAAAAATGAATGTTCTGGGCTGCAAGTTAAATGCTGTTTGAGGACTTCTTGACTGCTTGTACACTTACAAGTTTGGACCATTTAAGTGTGTACAGAAATCACAGAATCACAGAGTTATCAGGGTTGGAAGGGACGTCTAGCGAGCATCCAGTCTTCATCTGGTTCTTCTCTGCCCAGCCCTCCAACCTGTCCAGGCCACTCTGGATGGCAGCAGAGTTCTCCAGAGTGTCAGTCACTCCTTCCAGCCAGAGTGTCAGTCACCCCATCAGTGAACTTGCTGAGATCAGTCTCTGTCTTCTCATCCAGGTCGTTGATGAAGATGTTGAACAAGACTGGACTGAGCATTGACCCCTGGAGGAGACCTCTGGTTACAGGCCTCCAACTCAGCCCTGCTCCATTAATCTCCACCCTCTGAGTTCTGTCATCCAGCCAGCTCTCAATGCACGTCACTGTCCACTCATCTAGCCCACACTTCTTGAGTTTCCTAATGAGGGTGTTATGGGAGACAGTAACAAAAGCCTTGCTGAAATTGACATCCACTGCTCTGCCCTTATCTAGCCAGTCAGTAAAAATGTCATCCTTCACATCCCCAACAAGACCCTCTTTGTTAATTAATACCAGATCTAGCAGAGCATAGGCTCTTCTACCACTTGCATCAGAAGTTGTCATCAGTTCTCTGCAGGAACCTCCTGGACCATGCACACCTGGTTGCGCTGCCTTTCCAGCTAATATCTGGGTGATTGAAATCCCCCAGGAGAATCAGGGCCTGTGATTGTGAGGCTACTTTCAGCTGCCTGTAAAAGGATTCAGCAACTTCCTCATCCTGATTAGGTGGCCTGTAGTAAACACCCACCTCTGTGTCACTCATGTTGGCCTGCCCCTTAGTGGTTCTGCCATCTTTTTGAAGGGAGAAGCCCTAATTTCCACCAGACAGTTCCCAGATTCTTCTGTAGCTGCCAGCCTATTATCCCCCATCTCCATGGAGGCAGCTAACAGTAGGACTTTATTAGGTCCCCACTGGTCCTGGCATGCCACTCCCTGGCTCCTCTCTATTAAACCCAGTTTTACCCCCACCCCTTCTTCAACCATAGCTTAAAGCCCTTTCAATGAGCTCTGCCAATGTTTTGAAACAATCCAGATCTGCTTATTATTCCAACTTAATTGCTGAATGGGCAAACTGCCCTACTCTCTTGTAACTTTTTATTGCAGAGAAGCTGTCTAATCTGGCTCTTCCTCCATCAACAGAACTTTGTGAACTGTTCACATCCCACTTTGAGAACAAAATTAAGATCATGGTGAGTCAGCTGCCTTCTAATGAAGCTGCCAACACTAACAATTCTGTAATTCCCAATCTTGAGCCTGTCACAGTTCTCAAACTACAAATACTTTCGGCATTTTGTGCTCCAACACCTCAGGGCACTATTATGTTTTGCCAAATCTCTGTTCTAAACAGTTACAGTTTTTCTTGATTCTCTAATCCCTCTGGGTTCTCACATTGTTAATCTTTCTTTGATGGTGGATAACTTCTTAATAATGCCAGACTGTAAAACAATTATCAGTCCAGTTTTAAGAAAAAAATCTGTTACCAATTGAAGATTCCGCATGTTGCTGTCTAATATTCAATCATCGTTTCTTTTTTAAATTTTTTTTTTTATTTTAGCAATTGTAACACACTGCAAATGTGGCAATATCTTTCAAAGAAGGTCTTTTGACTTTCTCTCAGTCTGGACCCTGTCCTGTGCACTGTGAAAAAATACTCTTAAGAGTTTATTTTTGATCTTTATACCCTGACAGATGATGAATTTTCGCTGCTGCTGCTTGACCTCTTTATTTCCTTTGGCATTATTTTGATCATAATAGAATATTAGGTCTCCTGGCAACCCTGATTGATTTAGCTCTTGTTTTCATTGAGATTGCGTGTAGCAATTCTGCTTTTCTCTTTCTGTTCCGCTCTCTCTCAGACACACATGCTCAACAGTATCTTGTACTGACCATAGCAAAAGAAGGCAAGCAGAAGTGGTCTGGCAGTCAACAGACAACTTTCCTGGCAAGCATGTAAGTTTATTCAACATAATTCGATTAATAAATGTAATACCTAGAACATACATAATTTTTCATCAGAAGGTATGACATCTTTTTGCAAAGATGCATAAGAACTAGTATCCTGTAGAGTGGTGCAGACAGGGACTTCAATATTATTGGACAGGGAATACAAACCCAACTATCAGCATATAGTATCATGAAGAAAGGGGTATCATTAGTGAAGATTCATGACTTTCAGCTGTCTGGTCTCATCCTATTTAAATTACAGTTTTGTGCACATTATTTAGGATATGAATGGATTAGGTCCCATTTTTTTGAGTCTCTAGCTGTCTCAATGTGAATCTTGTATGTCACTTGCAAAAAGTTCATTCCCGGGCCATTTTATGTGTACAGCACTGTTAATTTGGTATTCATTTGCCCAGATACAATTTAATGCTTTACAGTCTGACAGGTCTGCTTAGGTATTCAGGTGTTAGATCACTCCCTATTGCAGCACAGAGTCTATATAGCACTGGTCTTTTGCTCAGCTTTTCTGGGAATATAAAACTAAGACATTTAAAGCTGAATCACTAGTTATTGGTTCCAGAAAGAAATTGCACCTGGTTTCCTTGTTTGCATTCTTTATCACTGCTGAAGTTATTCCTGCCTCATAAATCAAATGTCTTAAAGACAACTAAAAGGTATTATTCTCAGCCTATTTTTTGTTACATTTGGTATTTCTTGTGTTTCTTGAGAAGACTGCCAAAATACTTCTACATTCCCCTTTGAAGATTATATTATTTTAAATGTTTTGTAAATGTTTAAAGTCCTTGTAATGTTAACATCCAGAATGTTTTGAAATTATCTGGGATATTTCAGTAAGTGATATGACTTCCTTTGAGTAGAAAGTGAAATCTTAAAAGGTTAGAAAAATGAAATCTTAATTTCATTCTTTTATTCCAGTATTTGTAAGAATATCATAATGAAGTATTAGGGGTGTATTTAATAGAAAATATATCTTTGATGAGTCCAGAAACCAAGCACTCACTGTATCAAATACCTGTGTGTTTTTTCAAAAGACTTTATATGGGAAAATGCTTAAAATATGGCTTCTAACTGTTTTTTAACTATAATATTGTGAAGGTTTTGTCTTTCATTGTCTCTTAGATTTTCTTCTGAGGGGCTTCAGTTCAGCCAATCCTAAATACCTAACTTCTGTTCTTTAACTGAAGCTGATCACACCGTATCACAGATAATAAAGATTAAAGAATCAGAGGTTAGCTAAAAAATCTGCATATCTTATATAAAGGGAAAAGTATCTAGCATATTCTCCCATAGCTGTGTTGATTTTACACAATGATGAGAAGCTAAAAGTGGTAAAAAATATATTTTAATCACAGATAAATAGAATAAGGAAAAGCATCTACAGCCCGGTGCAGAGCCAGGAGGGTGTTAAAAGATGCCATTTTTACACAATCACTTTATTTTTCACAGTCACATTTAGATTTTAAACAGGCTCTACTGTACCAGTCTGGGTGTAAAAACACTAAGAACTCTTTCCAGTAGCCTGTAAGCTTCCCATTGAATAAGATTCTGTACCCAGCTTATAACTGTTGTTTTCGTAATGATGTAATAAGTTATTTGTAATTAAATTTTAAATTGTATTCAGGGAACACTGTATTGTGTATACACACATCACCATAAAATTTCCATTTCTGGAAAACTGTTTTATACATAAATATTACATAAAAGCTACTCTATGAAAGATACACTCTGAAAATTGTGTCTTTTAATGTTGTCCCATTCAAAGTCTAAAAGAGGCTTTGTGGAAAAACTGAGCTCTCCTGCCAAACCTGAAAGAGGTTCTCAGGTTATTCCACATTCAGCCAAGGGTTGTTCTTGCCCTTTGTACATGATTAGGCAAAGCTAAAAGGAAGTAATAACGACTCTGTCATTTCTTCAAGTCATGTGATTTTAGCTGAGGAATAATATTCCCTCCAAATCACTGTTCAAGAGAATTACTGCAGTCTTAAGCCATGGCACTGATCTGTATTAAAATGGTTATCCTAGTTTTGCCTGTAGTATGTGATTAAAGCATACAAATCTTCAGGATTTTCCAGCAATTTTAAGAGTGATAGTAAATGTTTGATGTAAAAATGGAAACTTTGTACTCTCAGTGCTTGATGGTGTTTATTATAGCACTGTTCTGCTGAAATCAATGAGATTTGGAACGTGATAATGGCATCAAAATTTGCACATTCTAATTATTCTTTATTTCTGCTTACCAAACCCATAAAAATAAAAAAGAAGAAAATATATAGTAAAGGAGCTTCTCAAACTCTGTGTTTCATCTTTCCTTAACATACTCCCTCTTTTTCAGACATATTATTTTTGTTTTGGAACTACTCATATAATCATAAAACAAATACTTTAACATTTCTTCCTGGTCTGTACTACTTGCATTGTTCTGCATGCACAGAAGGGAGTCTGATGTTGCAGTTCGATACTAAATCCACAAAGTCTTTCAGGCTTTGCAGCCTGAAAGGACAAAGAGGTGTTAAAAAAAAAATAATAATTTGTTCTTTTTTCTTGGTGTTGGTTTTTTTTTGTGTGTGTGTAAACTACTTCTATATCTTTGTATTTCTGGGTGGCTATTTCTGGAAGAAGTTACTCTGGGCTCTCTTGCTAGCTACTCAGATCTTATGCCTCTGCCCTTCTGTTTTTCACAAATCTGGAGAACTGTCAGGAAATTCCATGAAGAGCAAGACTGCATGGTGGGCAACCAAATTAACAGTCCAAATTGCAGGAAAAATTAATTTTAAAAGACACAAGCCAGGGTTACTCGGGAGAAGGGGAAGTTACACAGAGAAGAAGAGCAGGATCAGGAGTGTACCCACCTCACCTCCTTGAGAACTATAGCCTGCTGTTCACAAGCAGAAAGGACAGCAACCTGGCAAGAATATAAACTTAATTGCTTGCTAGGATCAGTCTGAACTTGAAAAATATTGTAGGTTTCATTTAGATGGTAGGACAAGGCAGGGTTTAGATTAAGTTGAATTTTTGTGATGAGTCTGTTTCATTTTTATAATGAAGTTCACTTGCACGCCAAGTAATTAAATAGTATAAGCTATGTCACTGTTAATGTTTTTTTGTTTTCAGTGGGCTTTTTCAGGGCATTTTATCTTAAGTATTGCCATTGTAATGTAGTGTATAGCATGTTTTAATAATCCATGTATATTCAGAACAGACAGAAAATTATTCTGAAATGTAGATTTTAAATGTCAGAGGACACAAGATTAATTGACTTGCCTGGCGTGCATTAAAAGTCCATTCTAACAGAGAAACTGGTAGTTTCATATCAAAAGTAGTGATAGCATTCCAGACTGTTATGAATCCATTTCATACAAATAGAACAGTAATCCATGCATATTTTAGGAGTGTAATTTGTGTTTGTCTGAAAAGAAGCAACATAAGTAATGATTCATTTGACTTTTGAAAAAAACTACTGAACTGTGTATACTGCTTATCATTTAAGTTCCCAATCATACATTATGTTGGAAACATGACTTTGAGTTCTCTGATAGTTCATGGAAATATAACTGTAATAGGTTGAAAATATTAAATTTTGGAAAATTTGAAAACATATGGGCACTAGTGTAAACCGCAGTCCTTAGTAGTAGCTTAGCACTAAAGAATACATTAATCTATATGACTGATTAGCCAAGAATAGGGAAGCAATAAACAGGTATTTAGGATTAGCACTAAGCACATTGTATTTAGTGACCTTTTGTTGGAAATAGAACTGCGAAGTTATTCCACATGCCTTTCTGGTAGAATGGTATAGGTCATATTACAAGTTCCTCCTGTACCCATCATCTTCAAGTGCCACATGAAGAGCAGCCTTCCATGTCACATGAAGAGCAAACACAAAAGAATTTCTTCACAATGTGTGAAGCCATTATCAACTGTGGTTTGTTTTTATCACTAGCAGATAAAAAAATGAAAGCATGTTTAGCCACCACAACAAATAGTGTGGGAGATGCCTTCCATTCAGCATATTACATTAACTGTCCTCTGAGACTATTTTGCATTAGTCTGAATAATACGGCCTTAATAAGGATGTGATTCCTCTTCCTACTTCTGTCTGAGGATTGCAAGCTTCAGAAGAGACAACATCTTGTACTCTAAGTACAAATTCCAAAGTTTAAGTATAACACTGTGCTTAAGTCACCAAAATATGAAACACCTGTACCTTACATGCTGCCCTATGTATACCCTGTATAAACTGCTGAACCTGTTTCAAAGTGCATTTTCTTATACTGTAAATTAAATAACGAACATTAACAAAAATAACCAAAAACCAAACAAACAAACAAACGAAAATCAAATTCCATAGTTTGCAAACTCCAAGACCATCAGCCTAAGCTGTTTTGAAGGTCTTGACAACGTGCCTTAAGGTCTCTGTAATGGAATTCTCTTACTCTCACAAATGCACCAGTGGCAGTGTTGGGATTAAGTGGAAAGAGAAATCCCACACATGTTGCTACTGTTTGCATACCAGGAGTGGGAGAGAAACAGTAGTCCCAGCTTTACTCTTGGCTTTGGGGAAGAACTGAAATCTTGTGATCACAGCAGTGGCTGTGGGAAACGAGTCGTGTATAGATCCGGCTCCTGCAACCAACATCATTTAGCCAACAGCTCTGATATGTGTTAAAGGTGTGAGATTTGTCTACAATGATTGTCAGGCAGAAGCTGAAGCTTTTGCTTACGCTGCTTCAGTCATGAGCAGCAGTGAACGCCATCCGAGTTCTCTCATTCCAGTCGATACTCCTTGTAGACACTAGCTGTTCCATGGGCAGTTTTCACAGCAGGGATGAAGACAGCCTGCGTCTCTGCTGTTTTTCTCCATACTTCGTTGACAAGAGATTAGATTGCGTTTTATAACTTGTTGTTTGACTCTTAACCCTTAGTCTTCCTCAATGGTTACTCCTAACTGCCAGCACAGGCAAGCCCTGATCTCTGCTGGTATAGGCTGGCTCCCACTTCTTTTGTCCCTCCATCGTATCTCTAGATACCATAATGGAGTATTTAGCCTTCTTTTTTTCTACTTTTTCTTGATACAAAATCATGTTCTGGTGAAATATCCGTGGTTGTCTTTCAGTCATCTGGAATTGCTATCAGTGCACTGATGTGCTTAATATCTTAGAGCATTCTCAATTTTATCTGGTCAAGATTTTCTTATGTTTATGAGACAAAACTAATTTCATTTTGGCTTAGTGATTTCCCTGTGATTATCAGGAGCTGTTGGAGACATTTTGATATCCTCTGTTCTGCTTGGGGTATTCACTTTACAAGAAACCCTGGGCATTTTCACTAAACCAATTCCTTTTCCAGTACAGAGATCCATGACACCCTTTGTGTTTTTGTGTTTCTTTTCCTTCACCTATGGTACATTGTATTTTGGAGGGGGTTTTGTTTTGTTATTTGGTTTTGTTTTCAGTGTTACATTTTGTTTTTTGTATTTTTTGCAAAAGTCTCCAGCTAGTTATTGGGTATTTGGGAGGGAAGCAAGAGAGGGTGGGGGTCTTACAGTAGAAACATACAGTAGAAAGTAGAAGGGCTTTATTTTTTACCCTTTTTTTGGACTGAACAATTACTCCACAGTTCCCTGCAATGGTAGTGTATTGAACTCAGTGACCAAAATATTTCTTTCCAGTCTACAGTTTCTATCTATTCTTTCTGAAACCAGGAAACAGTGCATGCACTGCCAATGTAGAACACCTAACCTGTTCTAGCCAATATGTGGAATAGCTCACAAAACCATGTATATCTAAGAACTTTGGATTTGGGTTAGTTTTTTTTGTTCGTTTGTTTGTTTTTTGGTTTTTGGTTTTTTTTAATGCCTGTTCTGCTGAATGGGGGCTAGAGTACCTGCGATAGGATGCAGAGAACTAAATTCTTTTCTCCAAGCAAGAGAGTTAGCTCTCAGTTTTAGAAAGGATTCACAAGTTAAAAAAAATAAGGGCAGTTGACAGGAGGCAGACAGGAAACTAGAAAAACTGACTGTTGTTCAGAATCAGAAAGGGGGACTGTAGTATTTCACAATATGGTGCTTGGGCAGGTTTCTAGCCCAAGGTGTGTGTCCCTATATTTCCTACATCAGCTGTGTTGGTTTGGGAATAGTTCACTCTGGAGGATGTCAGAAAGAAGTCCTTGCTGCAGAAAATTACCAGCTGCATTATAATTGCTCTCTATTGAAAAGCCAGTTGGTTAATCTGTGTCATTTATCCTTTGAGACACTGTATTTCTGTATTCAGTTCTGGACTTCAGATGCTCTGGACCCCGAGTTCTAGATTCCAAGTACTTAACCATGTGAACAACTCATACAAACATTTGGTAACACATCAGAAACTGAACTAAAGCAACTATCATGGAGTGGCAAGAATGCCATGAAGTTACTTCATTTATTGATTCACCCTTGGGAGTTCACCTTCATATGCTGTTCACTTTTATTCACTTACCTAGTAAACTCTGTTGGTCATGAGGTGCTATTAATTAATCCAGCTGTAGCAGCCCAGAGTTTTCTGCTTGCTTCTAAAGCTGTAACCAGATGTTTTTCACAGTTTGCACAGTAGAACACACATCTCCTACAAAAGAGCTATTACCTCCTCCCAAAGTCCTTCTCTTACACATTTACCAAATTAGCTATTGCTGAATCATGTCATCAGAATGAACACCTCTATTCCAGAATCTGACTTACTGAAGTAAGTCCCGAACATGAGACAGTTATAAGAAAAACAAAAAATAAAAAATAAGAAACAAAAAAACAAAAACCTCAAACACAATTACAAATAAACAAACAAAGCCACAAACAAACAAAGCCACAAACAAACAAACAAAAAACCCACCAAAAAGAACAGATAGTTCAGCAAAAAATAAACAACATTATCAGGCAGGAATTTTAAACATATTCTTGCAGTCATTTACCACATGGTAGACAAAGCAAAGGAAGACACGGTCCTTGTTGTGAACTTCTGTTCTCTTGGGGCTGTCAGTCTTCCTTTACCCCATCAATAGATTCACTTGTTATTTATGAAGGGAAAACAAACAAACCAAACAAACAAACGACCAAAAAAAAGAAAAAGAAAAAGAAAAATTTAAAAAATACAGGAAAAGATACTGGAGTGCAGGCCTAGAAAAATCTGTTAGAAAAGTCTACCCTGGTACACATGAAGTGTGAGGTTTTTCTGGTTTTTCTGTTAAAAAACATTGAGTCATGACCATGATGCCAAGCCAAAATTGAAAAAAGAACCCCATAATTTCAATTTATTTCTGCAAACATTATGGTAAGGCTGCAGCATTCTTACGACAATAGTAACCATTGAAATGCTACTATTCTTGAGTTTTGTCCAGACTTTATCATTATCATGTCACATGCAAACAATCATATTTAATAGATTCCGTATTTATGAAAGCTATTTTAGACAAAGTACAGCAAAACTCTTTAGACTATATTTTGCCATTTGAGGTAACCACTCTATTGCTTAAGCATCCAAAATGTTGAGTTGCTTAGTTTTTAGAAAGCTTACCATGAGGCGTTGTAAAGGAGTTTTGCCTTTCAGAGTGCTCCCTGATACCATTTCTGAAACTCTGATCAATGAAATGCATGTAAGAATGTACAGTCATCCACATAGGAATAAAAAAAAAATCACAAATCCTGTACTTAAAGATATCAGACTAAAGTATTCTTCCTATTGATCTTATTATCACCTAGAGAATGGATTTTAAATTCTATAATCCTACCCGGAAAGCTCTCTTTACGTGCTGCATTACAGATTAAATTGTGTGTTTTGTTAAGAAAAAATCCCAAAGAGGGCCCTTTTTAAAAAATAGGTGTTTGAATAGTTAATTCTCAGATAATTGAGAATACTTTCGTATAGGCTATGCATGAAAGCAGGAATGAAATTAACCCAAATGTGTCGTGTCAACTTTATTTTTCACCTGGCTTGGTTTATTTTTACTTAGCCTTTACAACTAAAAAATAAAGCTTATCGCATCTGCAGGATGCCTTCCTTTAAGGATACTTTGTTTTGGTGATGGACACAAATACTTGAATGTGCCTGTGAGGAGAATTTGGTGTCTCAGGGAATTGTTAATAGACTACAGAGCATTTCACCTCAAGGGTCACTAGTTCACATCCGAAACAGGTCAATAGCAGCAGAAAGTCATTATGCATCTGGATGGCATCTGCTTGGTGGCCATTGCCAAATAATTTAATAATCCCCGCCCAGTTCCACGTAGCCAGGTGCTTTCTGCTCTTCCCAAAGCAGTGACCTACAGCAGGACATCTTCGCACGGTCTCTTGCGGCCGGCTCACACAGAAAGATCCCAATCCCCTTCTTTGAGGGACCTCTTCATCCCGCGGGCACCCCGGACCGGGCTCAGCCACAGCGCGGGGCTGCCGGGGCCCTCAGAGCAGCACCCGCAGCGGGGGCAGCAGGGAGACGGCCGCTGGCACTGGGGGCAGCCCCACACGCCTCTCATGAGCCCCTCGGCTGACATCGGGCAGGGAGATGCCTCCCAGAGACGGCGCCGGGACTGACGCCCGGACCCCAGGGACTCCGGCCCGGCCCGGCCCGCCGGCAGGGGGCTCGGGCGCCCTCTGGGGCCCCTCCCGGCTGCTGCAGGGGTGCGGCCCCGCCAAGGCCCGGTGGCCCGGCACCCACCGCAGCCGCGGCTCCTCCCGCGGGACTCTCGTCCTCCTACCCGTGGGACTCTCCCGCGACAGGGGCCAAAGCCGTGCTGGGGTTGAGTCTCCGTGGCCTCTGCGGGCGGGAGCCTTCACCTGGCAGCACCGGCCGCGGTTCCGACCCGCTTGCTCCGGCTGCGGTCCAAGATCCGGGACGCGGAGGGAGCGCTCCACACCGCACGCCGGAGGAGGGGAGTGAAGGAGGCCCGGGCCCTCGAGATGAGGGTCCCCTCCCCAAGCCTTCTCCTGACCCCCGGTGTCCTCCGCCGTCGGCCCGGGGCATCCCTGGCTTCCCCCCCTCTCGCTGCTGACCCTGGCGGGGCTGCTGCCGCTGAGGGGCGGGCGGGAATCAGCGTTTGGGGTTTTACAGCGTTTTACCTGCGCTTGATACGCTTTGGTTGGTTTATGACTTCGGGAAAGGAGAAAGGGGGAGGGAAGCCCCTGGCTTCCAGCTCAGGAAACGCTCGTGAGATGGCGAGTGCCGCCAGACCGCCCCTCGGCCCGCAGCTGCCCGGGGAGGCCGGGGCGCGGCGCCGCTCCTCGGCTGCAGCAACGCGGGGCCGGGGCGAGGGCAGAGCTGGAGCCGCCCAGCCCTACGGGTCTCGGATGGGGAGACCGCCCTGCCCCAAGCGGGCTTCTCGTTGGGGTACCACGTTTTAACCACGTGTGTAGAAACAGGTCTGTGCATTGCATAGAGCCTTCCTCCATCACTTCTCCTCACCCTCCTGTTCAAGGGAAACTACATCCAAACGGTGAGATGTAGGAGGGCGAGAATCCCCGTGAATCCCATCTGAATAAATGTCTATATTAATGAATTATTAACTCAGGCGCTCGTGACCTTAAAACTGCAATGAGGAGACGCCTAGGGCAAGAAGGAAAGCTGCTGAATCTTTATCGGACTCCTGTCAGAGGTAACCGACCATTTGTCTTCCCCAGATCAGGAGAATTTAATTAATATGAAAGGCAAACTTTTAATTGTGTGTCAAACGAAATCAGATAGGGTGTCCCCGATTCAGTCCCTTCCTAAAAGAGGTTTAACTTCCTTTTCTACCCCAAGCCTAAAATAAAACTTTCGAGTTTCTTAGGGGGTAGGCATCCTTCCTAAGGGTTCTTTACAAAACATATATACACACACACAAAATAACAACCAAACAAACAAAAACACCCCAAGAAAACTCACCCCAACAAGCAAAAAGAAAAAAAACCGCAGAGAAAATGATGAATTTGGGTAGTTAATTTATCGATCTTGGCTCTTCTTTGCGCTTGTTTTATTTTAGAGGTCATTAATCAATGAAGGAAAACACCATGGTGTTCCCTCTTTGCATTTAATACACTTACCCTCCTTATTTATTTCTTTTGAACAAATTTCTAGCAAATATTCACCAATCGATTTGTAGACGATGGATTTTTATAAAGGTTTGATCGCTTTCTAAACGGTCAATGTGATTTGTTTCAGTGCTCGTCCTCTAAATAATGAAAAAGCCAGAGAGAAGGGGAAGGAGGAGGCGGTAGTTAAAAACCTCTTTTTTTTCTTCTTCTTCTTTTTCTTTTTTCTTTTTTTTTTTTTTTTTTCCCTGCATCTTTAGGCACAGAAATCACATGCAGGAGAAAAAAATAAAGTAGTTTTTACAAGCAACAATCAAGAAAGAGTAACAAATAGACCGTAGATAAACTCGGGGAGACAAAAGGGACGCGCACGAACGCCTCTGCCTGGGGAAGCGAGACCAGAGGTCAGGGTTGGCTAAAGCTGTCCCGAGGAGGGGCAGATTCAGAGGCTGGGAGCCCCGCTCGCAGGTTTGCTAGTTATGCTCTTTCGGGGGGGGAGGAGGGGGAGGGAGGGGGTGACGGATCAGGGAGCCGTGGCATTTTGGAGAGGCTGGAACGGCAACCGTGTTCCTTCCTGATGAGACAAATCGCTGCGTTCCCCACCAGCCCGCCGGTGCAGGGAGCATCCCCGCTCAGCGCTGGGCACCGGGGCTGCCCCACTGCTCACTGAGCTTCCTCACGGTCGATTTCTCCATTCCGAGCCTGAGTCGAGTGAACCTGACGCAGCAGGGGCTGCTTGTTGTCAAGGGAAAAAAAAAAAAAAAAAAAAAAAAAGAAAGTCTAGGTCCTTGGGGCACGGGTCACCTCCGCGCCCTCCCGAGCTGGCCGGCCCGGCTGCAGCTACCCGGACCTGCGGGCAGAGCCAGCGGCTGCGGACTGGGCCGCCGACGGGGCCAGGCTCCCTAGTGGACCGGGCTCCCTGCTGGACCTGCTACCCGCGGGGCCAGCTCCCTTCCACACGCCTCCTGAGCCGCCGTCTTGTTCTGCCCGCCCTGGCCTGAGGACGAGCGAAGGTGGCGAGCAGTGTACTTCCTTCCTCTCTCCTCTGGTTAGGATGGGTCCCAAAGTACCAGGAAGGTCTATAAAGTTTATTCTGCCAACTTGGTCTCCTGAAGCGCTACTTTTCTAGCTGAAAACAAACAAACAAACACACAAACCACCAACCCACCGTAACAAAGTCCTCCTAAACTGAACCCGCAAGGAATATTTCTGTTAAAAACACAGGGTAACTGCAAATATTGACAATATAGCCCACTAGCTAGGAGCTTTTCCCCACTACATCACGTTTTTCTAGCGTGAAACGAATTTTTAGAGATTGTTGCCTCTGAAAGCAATTCAGTATTTTTAAGAGGTCCAGTAGGGAAAAAAACAGTAACTCTGAGGTGCACTTAAAAACCCAACCAAAACACACACACACACACAAAAAAACCACATTGAAAATGTGGAATAAAACTGTGCCAAGGAAAGAACTGGCCAGGGACGAGACACTGTATTAATAAGGTCAAAAGAAAGACTATCAACCGCGGCCATTCCCCAATGAGTGTTCACAACAGCGCAGTAAACTCACTCTGGTGAGAGTGCAGTCAGACTCCCACCCCACACCTCTGACCCTCAGCTGAATGGCCGTATTTCAGAACTTTAGAAAGTGGATTAATAGAGCGAGAGGGCTTAAAATTCATTATATGTTGTACAATGGAATTGATCAAAGACATAAAAAAGGTTTTTATAGCCAACATTATAACCCATAAAAATCGGACTTTTTTCCTACTGATGTTTGTCTTTAACTTAGGTGTTATCAATCTATACAGCAGATGACGGATGACCTTGTCAAAATTACGCCAGTCAAAACATTTTTTGTCTCAGCCCCGTACAAATTTGCGTTAAAATGTCCTGCTTTAGAAACAGACAAAGTCTAAACAGCAGCAGCTTTCCCAGGCTCTGAGAGAATGAAGGGTGGGAAAGATGTAAACTAGAAACCGGGTAGGGCGAATGGCAAAACCAATTTACACGGGAACATGTTACGTTTGTAAGCAAGTGTGCGTTTAGAGACAGTGTGACACCTGGCAATGGAGGCTTTTCTGACACTAGATAGATGTTTTGGTGATGTAAACACTTTGTATTGTGTACAGAGACAAAAAGTATTTTTACTTAAATGCGCGGGATACTGTAACACTGTGTACATGCAATGTACATAAGAGATTATAGTTCTCGTCTATTTTTTCAGACGGTATAGGAAAGAAACCGAAAAAAAAACCCCACCGCTGTTAAATACTGATATGTGAGCTCAACAACTGAGTAGCAGGGTAGAAAAAGCCAATTTTTAGGCAAAGTGGAGAGAAAAAGGTGACAAGTATCTCAAGTTGCATCTCCATCTGGATACTTCTTGCTCTGTACGGAAAGAGTACGGGGAGCAGGAGAGGGGCGTGCTGGCGGTTCTCGAGGGAGCAAGGTCTGAGGAAGGAGAAACTCCAGTGTGGTGACTTCCATCGTCTATGCTGGGACCTCGCGGGGCAGGTCTCAGGTAGCCGACGGGAATAGGAGGCAGGTTATCCCAAGAGACATGTTAAGTGAAGTAGGTGGGACAGTATCAGGACAGCGAAGAGAGGTAGCAAGGTGTCTAAAATCCACCTTAGCCCCCGAGGGGCAAAAGGTAAATGAATCAAGGCCACAACTCCCGGGTGCAGGACAGGGAGCTAAGCTCTCCCTAGCTTGGGTACAGAGCTTCCGTCGCAGACCCGCAGCCCGGGACCGGGGACCGCGCAGCGTAGAGGATTCTGCTGGGGACTGCCCCGGGCCATTGCTCCCCTAGCTGAGCTCCCGAAGCTAGGGATGGAGAGAGAGAAGGAGGAAGAGAAGGAGAGGGAACAGGAGAGTGGGGGTGGGGAGGAAGGGAACGAGGGAGGGAGGGAGGGAGGGAGGGAGGGAGGGAGGGAGGGAGGGAGAGAAGGGAGGAGAGAGGGAGGGAGGGAAAGAAGGAAAGAAAGAAAGAAAGAAAGGGACACCTTTTAAAGTTGAGCAAGGAACAAAGTGGGGGAGGTTGCCAAAAAAAGGGCTCTGTGTTCAGGCTCGCTGGTAACTTGCTACTCCCTCCCCTCCCTCTTCTAACAAACCATACACACTTGTGTTTTGCGCTGTCGTAAAACCCACGTGTCTAGCCCCGACTCTGCCAGAGCCGAGCAAAGAGCCGGGGCGCGACCGCGATGCGCAGCCACGGCAGAGGGAGCCCGGCGGCTCGCGGCTAGGCGGCCTGCCGGTCCCCGGCACCTGGAGGGAAGTCACCTAGATTCTTCGTGGACAAAGACCATAAAAGTCTGTCCTCTCAACCCTTCTGCGGCTCGAAGTCAGCCGAGGCTGCCTGCACCTCCGGAAGCCGAAAGCTCAGCAGCCGCTCCGGCGCACCCCGCTCAGGTAAGGCAGCTCAAGGCCAGGCGCTGGAGAGCACCCTCCTCCGCGCTCGGCATAGCCAGCCCAGCCGGGGCTGCGACTGTGTAACTTCACCCGGGCCGTGTCCTCCTCCTGCTGGTGTAGGAAGCAGAAGCGTCTGGAGAAAAAAGACTCGCGCGTGTGTGCGAGTGTGGGTCTGAAGTTCCCTCCTCCCTGTTGTCAACTTTGAGAGTCGCTAGTTCCCGCGGAGAGAGAGAGGGCGATGAAAGGGAAAGGGCTTTGCGTGCGCCAGGGACAGGGTGAGCCTTTCGCGGCCGCTGGCTCTCCCGCCGCGGGAGTGAGGGACTGCTCGCCGCTGCTCCCGTCCTGCCCGGGCTCCGGGGAAGGCGGCGGAGGGGGAGGGAGGGGGGAAGAGTTTTCTCCCAAACGGGCGCGTTTCTCGCATGTCGCCATAGGGTACTTCGGGCAGAGTTTTTTTATTCCCAGACCGTCCCGTGTCGGATAGCGGGGCGAGGGAGGAAGGCGAGGAAGGCAGCCCACGCGTAGTTCCGCGGGTCCCAATGTGAGGAGCGCGGCGAGGTCGGGGAGTCCCGGCCGGGGCGGGGCGGGGGTCTCACGGCTGCTGTCCCCGTCCTTTCCGCTACACAGGCAGCGCGATGCTGAAGCCCGGCGACCCTGGCGGATCCGCGTTCCTGAAGGTGGATCCAGCCTATCTGCAGCACTGGCAGCAGCTCTTCCCGCAGAGCAGTCAGCTCAAAAGCAGCGGGACCCTCGCCCAGCTCCAGCCGCCCGAGAGAGCCGAGCCTCCGGCTGACAGCCTCCGCCAGCGCCCGGCCTCTCTCTCCTCCGCCTCCTCCTCCTCTTCCTCGTCTACTCCGTCTTCTTCCTCCACCTCCTCCTGCGTCGCCGCGGCGGCCGCTTCTTTGGCCGGCCTGACCTCCCTGCCTGTGACCCAGCTCCCGGTCTTTGGACCGCTGCAAAGCTCCGAGCCCCCGGCCGGGGGAGCGCCCACTCCCCTGCAGGGCAAAGACTTGTGCGGTGTCGGCAGCGGCGGCAGCAAATGCGGTGACCGCGCTGCCGCTCGGTTCCGGTGCACGGCCGAGGAGCTGGACTACTACCTGTACGGGCAGCAGCGCATGGAAATCATCCCCTTGAATCAGCACACCAGTGATCCCAACAACCGTACGTATCTTGCCCCTTCTCGCAGTCCCCGAGTCCCCGTTCTCCGCCTCTCCCCTCACCGGGCCAGCCCAGGGACGCTCCAAGTTGGGGGACCGCGGTCGGTGCCCGCACTCTCTCTATAGGGAGTATCTCCTGCCCTGCTCTACCTGCTTTTGCGTTGTTCCGGTTGTTTCGGGAGGCGGGCGGTAACCCCTCGGTAGCAGCTCTTTTTGCATGAGACCCAGGTCCTCCCCTGGAAGGCACACTTCACCGAGAAGGCCCTTGGAATAGGTTTCTCTCGGAGGGCTGCTTAGGAAAATGGATTCGGAAATGGGTCAAAGAAACTTGCTGTAAAACCGATCCTTTCTCTCCTTGCTTGTCTCTCTCCGTTCCTGCCCCGACTGCCCGGCCTTCGCTGAACACCGTGAAATCAGTTACTCCTCCGAGATGGGCAGGAGAAAAGTTGCAGTTTTCATCAGATGGGCTAGGGAAAAGTTTTCCTCCCTCTTATCTCAGAATATCGTTTTCTTTTCAGACCTGGTTAACGCCTCATTGGTTTTAGCTTTCACCCTTATGGAAGAGCATGACATGGTCTTTTAATAAGAAAAATTGGTTTTCAAAACGAAAAAGGAAGTCTCCCTGAGTGTCAGAATTCATTTAGGACTTAATGGTTAGAAAACGCTTAGCACTGCTGTTGCCAAATCCTGAATTTTAAAAGTATTATTCTGTTTCTATATTCCTGGTGGCAGGGGGGGAGAGGAGCCCTAGTATTAAACATCTGCGTCGGCTAGAGGTTGTGATTCTAGATATTGGTTCTGCTTGTCATTTAATCCTAGGTACTAAACAACCGAGAAAATTCACAGGTCAAAAATAACTAGATGGACTATATTAATTAATCAGATCTATCGCTAACATTCACAGCATATCGGTCTTTCCCTGTTAAACATATAACATGACTTCAGCGTGTGCAATTTTCCTATTGCTTTAGACACTGTCTGTTATCCTAAGGTTTCTTAAAATACTTAATTTTGTTGTCCTTTCTCCCCCAAAGTCTAAAAGGCTAACAGACTAAGTGACACCCCAAATCAACTACCTGTAAGCACATGCCATAGTATAACGCGGATTTATTTAATTTCGTTTCAGATGCGGAGTGTGTATTAATTAAACTGCGTGGATAATAGCATAGTTTTAATCATTGAGTAAAAGGAAAGTTGACTTAGAGTTCGGTGGGGATTTTTCCTCTCTTCTTAATATGGAGTATCATTCTATATCGGATGCTAACTTTGTTTTGAGCGACTTCCTCACTTTTAGTTTTATCCTGTAGTGAAAAGTGTTAGTGTATTTTCTGTTCTCGGGTGCAGAAAACGTGCTCTCATAAATTATCTCCATTTAATGGAATCCGAAAAGCACTTTTAATCGCCAACTGAACCCTTCAGACAATACATGTTTTACTTCTCGGAGCAGCTCTGTAAACCTGCAAGATAAAGGTTTTAAAAAGAGAAAGGAAGATTAAAAAGTGATTGGGGGTGGGAGAAACGTTTAAAGAAGCGATTTGCGTCATAGCACGCCGCAGAGTCGCAGGCGAAGTCTTCGAGGTTTCTTCTCAGACGTGGTATTAAAGGTGTACTCGAGGGACGATTGCCAAGAGGACGCGTGTGAATCGCGTTCGGCTGGGACGAGGCAGTTCTCGACGTCCGAAGGACGGGGCAGGATGCTGCCAGCACGGCCTCTCATTTTTAATTTTTTTTTTCCCTGCAGCGATATCTAAAGTCTTATCATTGAACTTGCTTGCAGGGCGACTTTTCTCCCCAGCGATTATTAGTTGACTCGACCAAAACTTCTGATGCGAGCGTTTCAGCCTTGTAGGACCAGGTGCGTTTGCTTTGGGAGCCACGTTCTTAAAGAAAAAATCAAACTGAAAGCGAGAAAGGAGTACGGGAGCTGCAGGCCGTGTCGTGCCACGTTCCCTCTGTCCCTTCCCGGCCGAGGCGCTGCTAAGCGCGCTGCAGGGCACCGACCCGGCAGCCCTGAGCAGCTGCCCCACCGCCGCGGCCGTCACACAAGTAGCCCAGGTGGGATTGCCAGCCGCTTTGGCTCCGTCCCTCACACCCCTTGCTGCACCTTAGCTGCCCGTTTGAGGGAATGGAGTTTCGGGTTGTGGGTGAGGTGGGGAGCTACAGACTTTAGTTTGAATTGTATTTGCTTGCCGCACTTCTAGTTCCGGACGGCCCCGCCGAAACTCCGAGGCTGACCAGCGGGGGCCGTGCGGGCAGGGAGCTCGCCCCAGCTTGGCACAGAGACCCCCACCAGCAGGACAGCATCCCCACCCTAAACGCGGGAGCAGGGCCGCCGACTCGACCTTACTCAGCTTCTGTCTGTCGTTTCGGCAGTGGCGGCAGGCCCCTGCTGCTGGCTGCTGTTCGGGTTTGTACCTCCTTCGCGCCCCCTCCCTCCCCGAGCATCCCTTTCTTCTCCAGGGCAGACCAGTCTTAAGGCAAGACCGTCCCGCCGGGCTCACCGGCTCGGGAGAGGCTTCTGTAAGCTTCGCCGGTGCCTCCTGCCGCTCTCCGGGCGGCGGCCCCAGCGCGGACGCGGGCTGGCGGGCGACTCCGCGGGGGGCGGCGGCGTCGCCGCCTCCGAGCCTGGAGTGCCCGAGAGGCGGTGGCGGTTCCGGCCGCCCGCCGCCCGCACGACCCGGCTCCCCCAGCGCCAGTCCCGGCCCGGCGCCGGGCGGCCGCCGTGGGAAGATGGATGGGCGGCGGTTGCCCCATAGGCGCACGCTTCGGTCGTCAAGTATCAATGAATATGGCACGCTCTTGGGTGAGGGAGGGGGGCGAGAGCCGCCAAGGATCTGTGGGTTAAGTGCCTGTGTGTAATTGTTTTAGATTGGAAGGGGTTTAGCTAAGGAAGTGTGTGGGGGGAAGGCAACCAACCAAGAAACAAAACCCTAATTAGGGCCCTGCAGTCTTTACTCCCAGGGAAGTAAAGGGGATTATGTTAAAACCCTGATAATGTGGCCGGCGGCTGGGGGCCGTTTTCTTCCCAGATCTGAATCCGGAAGGATGAGGGTATTTCTGGGCGCTGGGGGAGGGGCGCCTGTGCGGCGAGGAGCAGATCTGCTAGAGTGAATTTGAGGGCTGCGGGGCCGTCTTGCTCCCGCGTAGGCTTGCCCTCGCAGTTCGAGAGAGACTGTCGCAAGAAGTCTGCGACGCTGCCTTCTCCAGAAAGCTCCAACCTGCCACTGTAATAAA
Source organism: Calypte anna (assembly GCF_003957555.1). Classification (NCBI taxonomy): domain Eukaryota; kingdom Metazoa; phylum Chordata; class Aves; order Apodiformes; family Trochilidae; genus Calypte; species Calypte anna. The sequence continues at coordinate 56,662,711 of NC_044274.1, read as the reverse complement.
TATGCTGTGTAAAACTAAAGTGTCACGCAAGCAAGCAGTTTGCACGCCTCTTCCCACTCAATTTACGGGGAGACAGTGTATATATAACATGCTGTGAAGCGTATCGGTGTGGGGAATATTTGGATTTTTTTTTCTCTAGACTGCTGGTAACCTGTATGATTTAGCTATTTTACATCATTAGTTACCCAGCACCCTTAAACATAGCAGATAGCCATATATTAGATTGAGGTTAGAGAAGGTGGTGACTGTTTATTTAGGGTGATAAAATGGTCCATCAGCAGTAATCTCCATCGATATGTGCCACCAGGAGATGAAGGATGAGGGGACAAGCCACAATTAATTGCCCTATAGTTTTGTAGGAGAGAGTGGAGCTGGTGCGGACTGAACTTCGATCTCTTCTCCCAGAGCCTATTCATCATCTCTACATTGTATATGGGGGTCTCTCAGGGCCAGGGGGTGGCAAGGTTTATCTACCCACAATATTCTCCTACCCTTCTCATACCTGACACGGAAATCTAATTCATTCATACTTTCAATCGAAGGCAGGGAAAACCAAGCCAACCTCCCCTTACCCGCTTCTCAAAAATAACCCGAACGACGCTCCCCAAAGAGATACGGTTCCCCCACCCCCTCATCCTATCCCAGGGCGGGGGTTAAGCGGGCCCTGGCGCACTGTCTGCCTTGGAGGAGCTCGAGCGGGGTGCTCCCGGCTCCTGACCGACGATACCGGGTCCCCCGGCAGCGCTTGCGCTCGTGGGGAAGAACGTCCCGGGCGCCCGGCGGGGGATCAACTTCATCTCCCTCCATCCCCTTCTCTGCGCCGCGGCAGCGGCTCAGCCCCGACGGGGGGAAAGCGGAGACCGAAGGCGAGCCGGGTAGCAGCCTGGGGCCCTGGGGGTCAGACCCCGGGAAGGGTCCGGCAGCGGCGGGCGGGGGCAGACGGGGCCAGTGCCCACCGTGACTCGCCGCCCTCCGGCTTGCCGGTCCTCGCCGCGGCACAGCGATCTGGCCCCTGGGGCAGCAGCCTGGGCTCTGCCCCACTCTCCGCCGCAAGCATTTAAAGCAGATAAATAAATAAAAGGAAACCAAGGGGGAAAGCACATTTTGTCGCCCTGAAGGCCTTCTTGAAGTCTGGCAGTCTGCGAGAAACTGCGATTAATTTCGCAAAAAGAGATTGATGCCAGTTCGTCGATGAGGAGACTTAGACATGAGAAACCCGGGATCCCTAGGAAAGCACCAGCCCTCGGGAAACGAAAGGGTACTGTCACACCCAGCCCACCCGCTGGGTACCCGGGACTATCCAGGGGACTCCGGGGCAGCCGCAGTGATTTATACTTGCAAGTGAGTGATACCGTGTGAAATGATGGCCACTTACACTGGATACCTGTGTGCTGGTGGTGAATTACGAAGCTGAGGGTCAGAGGCCACCTTTCTTTAATACAGGCAAACTGCAGGTATCCAGTATAACTGCACCTTTGAAGCATATTATTGCGAAGACAAAAATATATTTCTTACATTTATTGTTACAGCTGGTTTCCTGGTTAAAACACTATGTTGGATCCCACCTTTCACTGACAAAGCTTTCTTCTCTCAAATTTCCTTTAAAGTATGTGATACTCGTGTTATTTAGGTTGAAAAGCATTTAAAATTGAATTTTGGGGGCAATGATGTGTCTTTTCCCTGTTGCTTAGGTTTAGCACTTTTACGTGTGATCACATGGAGCTGCAGTTCTGTCATTACACTGTGTTTATTTTCATGGAGGCAAATAAATGGAAACATACTGCACCCCTCCCAAAAGGGCCATACTAAACAGCTCCACTAGGAAATAATTTGATTTTTTTCCTTGCTTCTTCCTTGCCTTAATTCTCCTGTCCATAGCCCATGAAGGTATAAAATGATTAAGTATAATATTAAAAAAAAAAAGAAAAAAGAAAAAAGAAATGATCAGTCTCCTTCCAAAGATCCTGCCTGCATCTGGCCCTACAGTGGAGCATTTCCACTGGCCTTACCTTCTATATCTCCTGATTTTATCAGGAGACACTCTACTGTGCCTGCAGTTCATGTTGCTTTTTCCATTTGCAGCAAATCTCTCAATTTTCTCATATTCATTGCTTCGTCTTGTCTTCATTTGGTAGCTAGTGCTACCACTAGCACTATTTCGGCTCGTGGTAACAATAATTTCAGCAGTCCTTGGAGGAGGCCTGCACTCACACAGCTGCTTTCTGAGACCAAAGTAGGAGGAAGGGCACAGTATATCTCTCCCTCATGCCCTGTGTGGCAGTCCTCTGGAAAGCTCATGCTTGTCCCACCATTTCCCTTTTACATGAATTTCCACACACTTGTGGATCTTAACAGTTGCCATCCAGTTTGGAGTGCTAGTGATGTCAGTGGACCACATCACTCTTCCTCTGAAAAAAACCCAAACTTTCTTTTTCATATATTCTTAATGTATTGGATCCTGCTTTGCAGTATCCATGAAGATGATACTATTGATCCTTTCTGTGAGGCAGAGGAATATGCAAAACTTGAAGGTATCCCTTTTTCCTCTACGTGGAACACCAGGTAGACTTCCTTCCCTTACCCTCTGAAGAAGAGGAATCCAGTGCTTACAGTGGCTGTCTTTAAATGGATAGCATAACATTACTGGAAGTGTGCTTGCATGTAGCCTTCATTACAAAAAAGTTAGTCACAGAAGAGGAAAAGATACATAGCAGTTTTTTATTCAAGGTGTGGTAAAATATATGTAGGAGGACTTTCAGTCTTTATCACATTTATGAGGAATTAAAAAGTTTATAATACTCATACCATTGCACAAAAACTAAAGATAGATTTATAAATCATGAAACTAAGAAGATTTTCAGTACTGCTTAGCATTAAAGACTGGCTCCTTCCCTCACAGCAACAAGCCATAAGCCAAAACAGTTTCAGAAGATGTCCCATTTTCCAAATTTTCAGCTTTGGCAGGACAAAGGGAAAGAAACACAGCAGGAGATCAGATACTGCTGCTGCCAAGCATGAAAACATTACCAGTGTTTTTGGATAGTGGAAAATAAATATCACCATGTGTGACTTCCTGGAAGGGTAAATGACAGGGACACAGGATTAATTTATACTCCTTGTCAATTTCTTATTATTTTTTCCCTGAAAAGATAGAAATAAAATGTTTTATGCACACATGTTTCAGGATGAAGAGAAGAAATCATTCTTCTAGGCAGGTTTTCATGTGTGCATGAAAAGTTAAGCATATCTGGTGGCAAGATGCAGGAAATTGATACTAAAATTGCCTGAACGGAGTCATGGAGATGCTTTAGCATGCTTAATGTAAGTTGCTACAGAGACATGGTGTCTGCAAGAAAGCCATCAATAAGCAGGTATTTGGAGGAAGAGTTATGTTTCTAGAAGTTGGCTGAACAGTACATACAGATGGGATTCAAAGACCTCCACTAGGTGCTTATTGATGTCATGGTTAGACATCCTCTCTTTAAGCCTTCAGTTTTCCTGTGAGATGTTTTCTTTGTAACTTACATGGTAAGATGTCATATTTGTTTTGTTTAAAGTGTACCCACATGGCAACCCGTTTAGGGATGGCTGCTTTTTGGGTGGTTGGTTGGGGTTTTCTTTTTGTTTGTTTTTGTGGTTTTGTTTGTTTGTTCTGTTTGTTTATTTTGTGTTGTTTTTTCTCTTTTCCTATTTGAGTATTTGAGGTCCTCTCCTGTGTGATCTCTAGTGCCTAACTCCAACACAGCCCCTGAAATCTTGGAATATGCCGAATACACAGGGTTTCTTGATGACTGGTTTCAAAGAGGAAAAAAAAACATGTTGTGGTGATACCTCATTTTCCAAACTAGCTGTGGCAATAAAAACAACAACACAGAAAGGCCAGCATGTACTTAATGCCTTTTACTCCTCATGCTTGGGAATGGCTGTAGGAATATCTGTTGCATAATAATCTACTCTCAGGACTAGCCAGAAACCTTTTCCTGGGTTCCTACAAATCTTATATTCCATCCACCTCTAATTGATGTGAATGAACGAGCAAAACCCCTCTGCAGTTGCAATTTAACCCAACAAAAGGGTCGCTTTGTGACAGGGATCAAATTGCTAAGGAAACACTTTAAACCTCCAGCTGAAAGGCATTTTTTTGGCCTATATAATCAGGGTCCCCACTAGGTGGCTTTGTCCTAGAACTGCTTTGGTGTGCTGCAGTGCCGGCAAGGATTCTGCTTTCTATCCTGCTCTCCTGCCCTTAGCCTGCACGACGTATCAGGGATGGCATGAGGCGACTTTCATAAGCAGGACTTTCTTCTGCTGAGGTACCCATCAGAGTACTGCACAGCTTAGGGCTCTCTGGCTTGTTTGCTCCCTGCAAAGATCTGTAATCAATGTTATGTGTGAACTTGGACAGAGGAGCACCAAGTAGGGACAGATGCATTTCCTACAAGACTTGTAATGATTTTGAGGGAAGTTAGCTGCCTCATGTAAGTTTCCAATATTTTCATATTGATGGTACAATTTAAAAGATGATGACAGGAAATAGGGCTTAGAAAGTCTATCTAAAGCTGTCAAATGCAAATAGAGTCTTTTATGCAAACACAGCTTATATAATCCTTAGGAGCTTTTACTGAATAGACAGGAAGGTTTTCCTTTGAAGAATCTGTAGGAAAGAAGCCTACATAATGCATAATACATCCACTTTGGAAAGAAGAACTGCTGAGTCAGAACCCCCGGAGAACTGAAACTGTGGTTACAGGCAATCTAGCAAGTCTAAATATGTGGCTTAGACCAAGAAGCTCCAGCTTCAGTAGAGAATTCTGGGCTTTATTTTTATAAGAATGGGTGTAGGTTGCTTAAAATTATTAGAGGAAGGGTCTAGGGCTAGTTACATAAGTATTATGGTGTGGTTATTTTTTCCCCTTTGTATTTCTGGAATAAATTTATATAAAAAACCTTTACTGTGCAATAAAAGTAAAATATGAAGAAGACAATTTCAATAAATTTATTATTATGCTAACTCAGTGTACCTCCAGAGAAACTGAGTTCCTGACCATTAAACATTTTCCTGGAAGTTTTACATTCATAGCATATGCAAGAGTAGGCAGTGGAAAAAATTAATCAAATTTTCTTCGCTCAAATAAGAAAGATCACAGTAGAGTCTTCCCAATAATTCATTACTAGGAACAATTATGGAAATAAAGTTTTTTACAAACTGTTTTTTTTTTCAGTGGAGTTGCTCACAAAACCAGGTATGTTGGTTTTGTACTTAGCCTCGGGTACCTGTAACAAATAGAGAACATGTATTCCTATTCAATAAAAAATTTCAAATGTGTGCTAAGAATCAGTAATATTTGCTACATATTTTCAATTTAAAGACTAGATTCATGGCCATCTATTTCCTATTTGTCATTCGCGAGGTTTTGGTTTATTTATTTTATTTTCTAAATAGTCATGCGTGCACATATGTGTTAATGTAAAACGTAGAGTGAATGTTCACTGAAAACAAAAAGGAAATTAAACCTTATTCCAATTAAACCCTTGGTGTGAGCAGTGGTAAGGCAAATGAGGGGGACTTGTGAAATGTTATGACTGTGGTTTACAATGTCTCACCAAAACACATTGGCAAGGTTTAAATGGGCTATTTATATTTGTAAAACGTGAATCTTAGAAAAACTGTTAAAATAAATGAGTCTTGGCGTGTCTGTGAACACACCAGGCTTGCAAAGTGTCTGCAGGTTTTCTGCTCAGTCTTTGCAATTTCTATCAGGGGCTTTGCTGACACTAGGAAAACCATCCTAAGCAGCAAGCAAAAGGGCACAGTGTGTATGAGTGCTGTGCTGCCATGAAATGATAGGAAAAGTAGAGGGAACAGCATGAGCTTGCCTGTGGCACTGATTGATTGTGGTTGTTGCCACCTGCACCATATTGATAGCCTGTTTCCCTCTCTGCCCCACAGGATGTGACATGTGTGCTGATAATCGCAATGGTGAGTGCCCCATGCATGGACCCCTCCATTCCCTGCGCCGTCTGGTGGGCACCAGTAGTGCTGCTGCAGCAGCCCCTCCACCTGAGATTCCAGAGTGGCTCCGGGACCTGCCCCGGGAAGTGTGCCTGTGCACCAGCACAGTGCCTGGCCTGGCCTATGGCATTTGTGCAGCACAGAGGATCCAGCAAGGCACCTGGATCGGGCCCTTCCAGGGAGTCCTGCTCCTGCCAGAGAAGGTTCAAGCAGGAGCCATCAGGAACACTCAGCATCTCTGGGAAGTAAGTCCTCACCATTCCTTTCTTGTCAAACTTGGTTGTTTTCAAGTAGACATTGAGTGTAATTTTTGGAGCACTAGCACCATTTACTAGCCATAAAAAAACCCAACACAATTTCATTAAGGTGATTCAGAAGATTAGAATAGGTACCCAGTGCAAGCAGAAGTCTTGCTGAACCAGAGCTAGCCAGAGTGGACACCGCAGAGCTCCAATTGGTCTGTGCAGGAAGAGCATATTGCAGGTGCTATGATGCAGAATAGAGAGGTATGGCCAGAGGTTACAAGACGTGTTGTGAAGGTACAGTACATTCTTTACCTTTTGACATGTATAACGAAACTGATGGACCTCATGGGTCACAGTACCAGAGGCATCATCTTCAGTCTGAGTAGTGCATGTGGGCTGAGGTGTCCTATTGTACCATCACTGTGGCCTACAGACAGTCCAAGAAAGATGCTGAAACAAGTGTAGAAGCCTATTCTACAGCCCTGCTATTTTCACAGTGAAGGTACTGGCGTGTGTTCACAATTTTCTGGTCCTGAACCAGCTATGTATTCCCTCAGTGATGCTTTCAGTGCTTTTGTGTGACAGCCACTTTCAGCTCTCTGAAGATGTCCTTTTTTCTTGTTTGTGACCACCTTAGAGAGGTTCGTATCAGAAGTTAGAGAGTTCATATCGGTAGTAACTGTTATGAAAACATCCAGGTTGTGATAGTTTGGTTTATTTTGCAATGAACATTGAGCATCGTTTGGACATAACCCCACTGTAGTATTCCCTTGGCCATACAGAGACATCCATGGCTGGTTGCTATTCATTACTATGTACGTTTCCTCCAGTGAAGCTGGAGGTATACTTGCCTACACTTAGGTATACTTTGTATGCAGATGGCAACAGTAACATCTTGTAGTAGGTTAATTTAGAAAGAAAAGGCAGTGTGTGCTCATTTACACACAGATCTAACAATTAATAGGGAACCATGTATTGCTTGTGTGTCTCAGCACTTTTTATTTACAGAAACAGTCTACTGTCTGCCTAATCTCTTGCCATCAATTTCTTCCTTGCTTTGTGCTGGAGGGTTTCACCTCCTAGTACTGCTAAGTAGTCTGTAGCTGCAGCTTCTGCTCACCTCAGGAGTAGCTGCTACAGAGAGTCAGTAGGAACGTGGTCACACATTTGCAAGTGGTGTTTACTCATCTACATCAAATTCAGACCTTCAGAATCTAAGGGTTGTGCTTGATGGTTAGAAATATGACAAGGAGCCTATTTGACAAGAAGCAAAAAGTGCCTTCGGTGTGTATAAAGTAAAAGTGGATTGATTTTTAAAATTTTAAAATTTTGTGTTATAGAGACAACATACATTATATAGCTCTTGCTCACAGGAAACCTTGCTCACAGTTAGGTTGTTAGCTCTTTGGGACTGATGATTACCACTTTTCACCATGAAGTTCTGCTTTTGCATATGTAATATGTATGGCTTCCTTGTATGAAAAGGAGTTCCTATGCAAACAATTCTTAAATAACATGTCAAGGCCTTTTCCTCAAAATACTCACCCAAAAGAGTCACTGGGGCAAGGGAAGGATTTTCACTCTCTAAAATCGGATGATTTGCAATTATTGGGAGTTTTGTTGCCGCCTTCAGAAGGGGTGGAATTTCTCTTGTACAGCAGGTATTACTGTCAGACTTCAGTTTGTTCCTATGGACTTAAGACTAGTGATTACCATGAAAGCATTTTAGAATATAATATTAATAATTATTTTTTTAATAGAATGCTCTGTAACGATGTTGGAGGCTTTATTGTCATGATTAAGGGGGATTTTGTGGTTTATACTGTGCTAATTAACAGAATAATAATTACAAAATTAGCTTGCCAGCTCATCAAATTACATAAACCACTGAAATGTAGCTAAAATAAATGGAGTAAGAAATTTTTATATTATTCTTAACTATCTATATTATCTGTTTATTTTTTTTTTAATTACAAAAATGTTTAATGAAAGTTAAATTCCAACTATTGATACTACCTTTTTTAATAGGCCAGATTTTTTTAGTCTAATTTCAGAGGAACTTAAAAATTGATCTAAAGCAATGAAAAAAAAGAAGGTTGCTGGGGGGAAAGCCAAAAACAAAGAAGAAAAAGATGTTAAGTAAAAATAAGAAATAGTACTGATGTCTGTGCCAGATTCAGACCACCGAGGGGTGTCAGCTGAGTTTTTGTGTGGGTTTGTTCTTTTGTTCTTAACACAAAACACAGATTTCCTGCTGGCTAGCAAAACTTGTGTATTTTAACTGAATTATCTTAAAAATAATAATAAAATCTAGGGTTGTTTGGAGGTACTGTGGGCAGTTCATGGATTATTCTGTTAATGGCAAAAGTGTTAACAAAGAATCACATATTCTAAGCTCTAGCTAAAAGTTTTGGCTATTTCCCATTTGTTTTGACTTTCAATTTAGCATGTTTTATCTATTAGAGAGCTAATGTTTAATAAAGAAGTACACCAAAAGAAACTAATCAGAAAGTGTGTGTGATTTTACAAAGTTGATCTATGAAAATAAACAAATGCAATTGAAAGTATGTTTCTGAATAATCTGTATTCTTTTAGTCTGTATGGTATATAGTAGTGTAGCTTAAATCACTGCGAATGTCAAAAGAATGTCTTATCACTATCCCTTTATGAAGCTGTGGCCCTAGTCAGTTCTCTTCTGCCAATCTTTTCAAGATACCTGAAAATACAAGCATGTCCATGGATCAGATATTTAACATTAGGTGTTGATGGACCTTACAGAAAGAACTTCTCTTTCCTAGTACTGTAAATAGCATTCTAATACTTTTTTCTCTCAGCACTGTGAAGTAAAGATGATAGATATTTATTTTTATTTACTGTCCTTTGTTTTCAGCATACACCAGTTACATAGGAGGGCTATTGCAAAGACTTATAAGCATAGTTGAGTGGCTTTTTTTATTCTCTTTGTTGTGGGAAACATCAGAAGCACTGCATTTGATGTATAGTTCAACACTACGGAAATATGTTTCAGACCGTCTGCTCAAGTGTTCCCACTATGCATTCAATGTTTTCTTTGTATGTAATCCATACAGCATAATGTACAGTGACTCTTAAGTAAATTACATACCACTCCATTACCTCACAACAGGCCTTGACACCTATGGGTGTTCATGGGAAATTATAGAGTTCTTTTGCTATTAGCCAAGATAATTTTTTATAACTTACAGAAAGATCAGTGCTGCAGAAAGCCAAAAATATCAGGCATTTTTAGTTGTAATTCTTTCTCTTTTTTTTTTTGTTCCCCCCCCCCTTTGGCTCACTTCTATCCACTCCAGAGTTTGCATGTATTTTATAAAAATACAATAAACTCTGATTCATTTAAAACAAAAACAGGACTGGGTGTATTGAGTAAACACTCTCTTTGGTAATGCAGACACTTAGTCCACCACCATTTGATAATATTTCTGATTTTTTTAAATTCTTTTTTTCATTTTGAAACAATGGGAACAATCCTTTTGTTATTGCAAAGAAAACAGAGACTTTCTCAGCAGTTAGGTCTTACTGATGAGGATGAGATAATTTTCCCCTAATGTGTTTTCTAATAAAAAAGTTAAAAAGGCACACTTGATTCCAACATATATGAAAGCATTATCTCAATTATTAATGTGTCCTTACTCCCTGGAGATAAATTAATCTAGTTGCACATGGTTTTCCCTTTCTGTTTAACATCAAAATTTAATAAGACTAGACTTAAGGAATGTATATGATATAGACTTAAATTCTATTAGAAGAAAATACACAAGTTTAAAAGACTTACACATTTTAGTAGTCAAGGTTTTATAGGCTCCAAACTTTAAACTGTGAATTCTCAAAAAAGTTAAATTGCAAATTTTCTTTTCCTCTGTACATATAGTTTAAATGAGAAAAACTTTTACTGATAGATGTATCAAAGGATATAATCTCTCAGTTTGCTTTTCTTCATTTGCCTGACAGAGTTGGCTGTCTCTCGATACTTTTCTTTGGTCAGAGACCAGTTGTGTTTTTTTGTTTGTTTGTTTTTTTCTTGGAATAGCTCAAGAATGTCAATTACATGATTTTATTTTACATGAAGTTGACTTAATTTAAGTTTTGTTTTTCTGGAAGAAATATTTTTTTTTAATATTAACGTTTTTTTTTCCAGGGATGAGCAAAATATACATACAGCCAGGTGCTCATAAGTAATTGCAAAATGCTGAATCTACACTGCTGATTTTCCCTTTAAATGGACGGGATTTATTGGCAGTACTAGAAAACGTGCATGTAATTTCCATAAAGTACCATTTGGGTACTTACTGGTCTTTCTGTGCCTCAGCTGAAGTGAGAAAAAACATTGCCTTTGACTCCATCTGGACAAGGAACCAGCATTTTTCTGGTACCTATGCTGGTGAGAATCCATGAAGCAGTACTGTACATTTGTGTACGTATGCATCCTTACCTTTCAGATGAAGCACTCATTCCAGTTATGGTGATAGATTTTTATTCAGATCCTTAGGGCTGTAGTTTTGGCCTAAACTCCAAACTTACTCTAAACTTACAGTAAAGCACTGGGGGATAGAATTATGTACATACAGTTCTATTAAAGTGAAAATTATGTTTCTTGGCAATCCATAATCTATTATTCCAGACTGCTTGTCATCCCTGTTTCAAATATGTCATGTTCATGAATTAAAATTAGTTTGTCTTGAAAAAAACATCCTAGTAATACTACTGCTATATCTTAAACTATGCAAAGGAACAGCTGATGACATTCTGTTGTTCTGATTTGTTTTTTCTCGAGATTTTTTGTGGTCTACCATCCTTTTGTTTTCTATTAAAAACCACAGTAATTCTTACTTTTGCATGGATTTTAACTTCACATGTTGCCTGCTGGAAATATCCCTAATGTTAAGATCAGCTGCTTCCTAAGCCAAAGTTCAGTAAACTCGTTCAGAACAACAGCTTCTTGAAATCATATACCTCAGAAGAAACTTGCACTAAAACTCTGTAAAGCATGTTACTAACATTAGTTACTCTGGATCAGTTAGTATCACATATTTCCAGAAAACGTTTGTAAGTTACAATTTCCTTCCTTGGCATAAATAAAATGATAGCTTGTTCCTAAATATAAAAGCTGCTTTGTGTTTGATAATTCTTATTCTTCGAAAAGCTAAACTAAACCTTGATGTTTCTTTTAGAAGTGTGATTTTTAAAGACCTTTACACAACTTATCTTTATGTAGCTCCGTGTCTTTGGTATATTTATTCCTTATACACAAGGTATCTATTTTATGTCCAAGCAGACAGATAAGCCCAAACACGTGTGCAACAAAATAAATCTACTTTGGCATGGGGAGCGATTCTGTTCCCATTTAACCAAGCAAAGTTTGGAATAAACTTTGGTAGTGAGTTGGATGCAGCCCCAGAATCTCACCAGTGTTACTGAAAACAGTAATTCTGTGGACTGCATGGAACATGCACACATTCAGACACATGCCATTCCCAGGAAAAAAAATATAATTCTGAATTGCCAGATCATGCAGGGACTGTCTGTTTTTCCATGAGACATAACCTCACCTTGGGGATTTAATTATGTAATATGCAAAAATACTGAAATGGAACACAAATAAATATAAAAGCTCATTTTTGTCCTTATTTGACCACTACCTTTCCCTATTGCTCAAAAGCAGTCCAATCACCAATGTTACAGAAACACTTGACCTTCTATTCTTTTATTAGTTAGCAAAAGCAATTTCTGTTTTCTATTGTTGGGTGAAATCTAGTTTGTAAGGCCTGAAATCACTCTTAATTTATGATACCATTAACAGTGAATTATTTCTAGTGACTTTTTATTCAAAGTGGGTGAATATAGGCAGTATTTTAATGAGATACATGGATATCCAAACAATATATTGGCATCCTGATGCCAACAATAAATTGTTTATAGATTTGATAAGTGGAAACTGCAGCATACACTTTTTGGGGCAGTGGTGATCAGTATTTTTGCAGAAGCATCTCAATCACTACTTTGTGCATTTTGGTCCCAAGGTTTCATGGTATCAGCTATGTCTGGACTTTAAAATGCAGACTTTTAAGTAGCCACTTAACATAAAAGCTGGAAAATTGAGCCCAGCATATACTTTCCTTCCACACATTTGGCACCTTTTTCAGATAAGTTACAGAATTCCATTATCCAAATTGTTACACATGTGTGACAGAGGTTGACCTTTAGTCATGTCAGTCCTTTTTGTGTAGGCCTCGGGCTCTAGCCTAATGGCTCAAAGCCTGATTTACTCACTGTAATAAGGGCAGAAGGTCGAGCAATTGTCAGCTTGCCTGCTTGCACTCGTCTCAGAGCCTGGTTGAAGGCTGTTAACACAAAGCTTTTCAAAGTGAATTTACAACCACCACCACTGACAGAGGCCAATCAGTACACCATAAATGTCAGGTTAGTGAGATTGAGCAGTAAGTAAAGTACTGGCAGCCCACTATTGGCTGAAATCAATCGCTGAAGGTTTAACTGGGAATAGCAATCCATGTATAACTAACTCTGTGGAACCATTTTAAGTGTGGAGAGCAACTTGGGAAGTGGACTAGGTGGAATTACCCATCAGCAACAGCCAGGGCACCAAGCCATGCATTTGCTCTCCTTCAATAGGAATGGTACCTGCACTGATGTGATTCATGGTCAGAAAAGTTGTTGTACTTGCCTCTTAGTTGTAGAAGTAAGATTATTACATTTTATGTATGGAAGAAAAAGAAGAAAGTAAAACAGTGTGCTATCTTACCTGGACAAAGAAGGCTAGGAAATTTTTTAATGTATTAATTTAGAAATACTCAAATATTTCTAGTTCCAGAGAAGGCTTTTCCACAATGAAACTGTGTTTTTTTTGCTGCTGGCTTGTAATTGAAACTATCACAGAATTCACTAATGAATGATTATGTACCTGATGGTTTGAATATCCATGGGATGTAGTTACCCACAAGACTGAATGCTTTTATCATTTCGTGTAGTGACAGCTTCGACAACAATTCATTTGGCTTTGAAAGCATCAGCATTAAAATGTAGGAATCCATTAAGATGCTGTATGCCAGGATTTATAAATTAGGCAATTTCCTTGATTATTGCAATCATTTACAAAATTGATTGTCCCAGTGTGGTATAGGCAGATTTCAGCAATGATCATTGACAACGGGCGCATCCTCTAATATCTATACTCATTGTTCTCTTGAAGAAAAGCCATTCTACTATGAAGTTATTCTCCATCTCAAGGTCAATTATGCATTGAAAAAGTCTACTAATGTGGAAGATCACGTATCTTTAAAGGAAAACCACATCAGCTATTTATAGACTGCAATAATACCTGGAATACGTATTTTTTTCTTCTGTTTGTAATTTGTTTCCTGATGGCCAGGGCATTCACTTGAGCCTGTAGTATGAATTCTCTTTGTGATCCATTATTGAAAGGTAAATAATTTTGGCAAATTGCAGCTGTAAATATTTATTTGATTGAAGATTTAAAAGTCAATACTGTGTTTTATTTGTTGCATCTTAATGTTCTAATTAACGAATAGTTATAGTGTATAGTAACATGATTTGGGTCAATTATTTCTGCAAGACATAATAAAGACATTATGTCACAAAGCAAATATGCTCTAGAAGTTTTCCTATATTAAGAAAAACACAATAAAACCACAAAATTATGTTCTCCAACCACAAAACACCAGTGCTTTCTACTTCTGCGAAAAGAAAACAATATGCATCATAAAAACCTGTACATGTTAAAGTTTAAAATGCAGGTGATTACAGAAGATTCTTTTGGCAAACTGTAGATAAGGTCCAGACATAGCTGGCAACAAGCTAATTTGTGTCAGACCTTATGCAGATCATGGACTTCTAGGACTACTTTCCTGCAGTTGTTAATCAGTCCTTGCTCAGACAAAATAGCCATTGATGTCACTAGGACCTTTGATTTAGTGAGGTCTTCAGGCATGGCTGAATAACACAGTATCACTTTAATCACAATTCTTAATTTATTTTTTTTTAATAGACCAACCATTCTTTAAGAACCACTGATCAACCTGCATATTGTCTGCCACTGTCTATACAACAAAAGTAAGACACAGTTAACATAAAGGTGCCCTAGTATAAACACATTCATTTGACCTAAAGACAATATTTTAGCGTGAAGAGAGGGAAAATCTGTGTTGCCAGTGGCTGTGTAGTAGCGCATCGTGTATAGTTAGATAAATATTAGCATCCAAGGAAAACATTTTTTTGGTGTCTTGTAAAAAATCTGCAACTCATAAATTTATTGTTTGTAGTACATTGCGTATTTGTTGAATGGATTTTGCAAGATATAGATGAACAATTGCATATTTAAACAGTAATTCAAACTGGTACTTTATGTGTAGAGACCTACTGGTGTATTAGCATGCAAATTTTGTGACCCCAGGGCATTTCTAAAGGTGTTTTGATTTAATCTGTGGAACTACAAAGTAGAAAAAAAATGGTTTTATTGTGAGTATGAGAACCTCATACAGAAGTAGAGGCCGTATGAAGGCTCCTTTCTTCGAGTTGTTCACCTGTACAGAGCCCTCAATCTGTCAGTGTTTGTTACTGTCCTAATCTGGAAAAACCCCAAATATCCTATGTTCTGTGAAGTGCTACATATAAAGGAAATGAAGTAAGCAAACCTAGGGTTCATGATATTTTCCTGGGTTCATCTTCCAAATGTGTTAAAGTCAGTATTTTTTCAAAGTGGTTTATGTGCACTTTTTGCGTGTCAGCATTAACTGTGGAAAGCAGAGTATTAGGTTTTATCAATCTGTCATAAGAACTTTTACTGCAATACTCGTTGGTAACTGATGCTATTTTTAAAGGACCATTTTTCAATAAGACCTTGCCATTGAAATAAAAATAATTTTTTTAAGCTGTTCTATTTTATATGTTCTATGCTATTTCTTTAAGTTGCTGTGAATTCTCTCCCCTTTTCCACTGCTCCAGTAGAAGATGAGATTCAAAATTACTTAAAAAAACCCAAGAACCCTCTGTTATACCTTTTTATTTGTAGAATCAATTGTTATTGAAGCAAATTTTCATTTCCAATTGGAAATGTGAAGTTTTGCTGAGCTATGGATATTTCCCTGGGTTTTTGTTTATTCATTTTATTGCAGCCAGCAAAATTTGAGCTGTGGTAGCGAAGTGCCATCTGTCCACCTCTAAAAAATGAGTTGTCTTTTAGAGCAAACATTCTGAGAAGGATTTTACATTTGATGGAGAAAAAATCCAACTTTTTTTTTATTTAAGAAAAGATGCTCATCCATGACATAGTTCCATTCTTTGTTTCAGAGCAGGAAAACTGGTGTACAGTTTAGCTAGATGCCTTTTTGATGGCTTGAATATGGAAAGGTCAGTAAGAAATAATAACATTTCATTAAAATAAATATGCTTCTTTTTAGCTAATGCAAAAATATCATCAGAATATGATAAACTCTATAAATTGAGAAGTTGGTGAAAAACTGTTTGATTTTTAACACATGCTTTTTCATGCAGAAAAGTGGAGGCTGTAGATTAGTTTTTTATTAGTTAACTCTAACAGAAATGCACAAAAAGCAACACAGACTTAAAAATTTAACATAAAGCTCCAGTAACTTTCCAGGGCAGTTGGCAAAATGTATTCAGCTAAAACCTCAGCTGTGTTTTCAGCATTGTTCTCTTTTCCACAGTCCCAAACCTGCAAATCACTAAGTGTCATACTGTGAGTCTGGCATTTTGGTGATGAGAGGCATTTCCTGAGAAATTTGGGGGCTTGCTTCTTGGGATCCTTGGTGTTGGGACTAAAACTTTTTATCCAGCTGAACATCTTTTGTTATTGGTGGATGAACACTACTTTTAAAAGACAGGTAAGGAGTTTAGAAAGCTAAATTTTTGATACAATTTTATCATAAAAACAGACCAAGTGAAGATAAACCTTAACTTTTTCTTAGATCACACACTAATCATGAAGATGTTTAAGAAAAGAATGGGTACCATACTGATGTTCAAATCTTTCATAGAATCATAGAATCATAGAATCATAGAATTAGCCGGGTTGGAAGGGACCTCAGAGATCATCTAGTCCAACCCTTGACCCACCGGAGCAGTTGCTAGACCATGGCACTGAGTGCCACATCCAGTCTTTTTTTAAATGTCTCCAGGGACGGAGAATCTACCACCTCACCGGGCAGTCCATTCCATAGCCTAATCACCCTCTCCGTGAAGAAATTCTTTCTAATATCTAACCTAAACCTCCCCTGGCACAACTTAAGACTGTGTCCTCTTGTCTTGTTGATGGTCGTCTGTGAAAAGAGTCCAGTTCCCACCTCACTACAGCCTCCTTTCAGGTAGCTGTAGACAGCAATGAGGTCTCCCCTGAGCCTCCTCTTCTTCAGGCTGAACAGCCCCAGCTCTTTCAGCCTCTCCTCATAGGGCCTGTGCTCGAGTCCCTTCACCAGCCTGGTTGCCCTCCTTTGGACCTGCTCCAGGACCTCTACATCCTTCTTAAACTGAGGGGCCCAGAACTGGACACAGTACTCGAGGTGTGGCCTAACCAGCGCTGAGTACAGGGGAAGAATCACCTCCCTGGACCTGCTGGTGACGCTGGTTTTGATACAGGCCAGGATGCCATTGGCCTTCTTGGCCACCTGGGCACACTGCTGGCTCATGTTCAGTTTCTTGTCGATGCAGACTCCCAGGTCCCTTTCTGCCTGGCTGCTCTCAAGCCACTCTGTCCCCAGCCTGTAGCGCTGCATGGGGTTGTTGTGGCCAAAGTGCAGGACCCGGCACTTGGCCGTGTTGAACCTCATCCCGTTGGAATCGGCCCAGCTCTCTAGTCTGTCCAGGTCCCTCTGCAGAGCCCTCCTGCCTTCGAGTTGGTCCACACTTCCTCCCAGCTTGGTGTCATCTGCGAATTTGCTGATGATGGACTCAATCCCTTTGTCTAAGTCGTCGATAAAGATATTAAACAGAACTGGGCCCAACACTGATCCCTGGGAGACACCACTAGTGACCGGCCGCCAACTGGATGCAGCCCCGTTCACCACCACTCTCTGGGCCCGGCCCTCCAGCCAGTTCCTAACCCAGCACAGGGTGCTCCTGTACAAGCTCTGGGCTGACAGCTTTTTCAGGAGAATGCTATGGGGGACGGTGTCAAAGGCTTTGCTGAAGTCCAGGTAGACCACATCCACCGCCTTCCCCTCATCCACCAGACGGGTCACCTGATCATAAAAGGAGATCAGGTTGGTCAGGCATGACCTGCCCTTCCTAAACCCATGCTGGCTGGGTCTGATCCCTTGCCCATCCTGCAGGTGCTGTGTGATTGCACTGAGGATGATCTGCTCCATAACCCTGCCAGGTACTGAGGTCAGGCTGACGGGCATCACTTTGCATCACTGTGGTCTCATTTGAATTTAATTCTTTTTAATTTTCTGATCAAACTAAGATCATGCTCTAGTTACTTAGAATAAGAGTTACTTTCTTAGAAATGCTTGCTTGCTTGCTTGCTTGCTTGTTTGTCCATAACTGCATAACCCCACTGCATCTCCAGACTTGGTATTCAGTGAATTGCCAGCAGTGAGGGCTCCTCAGCAGACACTCTGTGTCCTGGGCTCAGGGGTGTCTCCAGCCCACCATATGGTGGAACATACAGTAGAGCAGACTATGTATCTGAGCCTGGGTGGGCTTAGACAGTAACTGTGGCTGAGTAGCTATTTGACCTTGAGGTCTACCATTCCCAACAATAGATGTCTGAGGGTCAGGCTGCGGTCTGCAGCCTCCCTTCCCTCCAAAGATTACATTTGTCTGTCTCTTTTCTTAACCTTTGTGGGTTTTGTTTATTTAATAAAATGTTAATTTTTATGCCCTAATTACCCAAAAGTGACATGTCCCAGAGGCAATAGTTTTGCAGAAGCTTTACTTCATTGTTTAAAATAGATTTTTCCTTTACTTTTGAATATCTAGTACATGCACAATTTAATTGTTTGTTGTCAAGCCAAATCAGATGGCTTCCTTTTTGAAAATACAGCAACTGTCATGCTGGATCACTTTAAGGACTTTGTAGGGTCTTAATCTACTTAATCCTTTATTATGAGTGTACATTTCTTCCACATTATTACTTATCACTTTAGAAATCTCACAGGTCCACATATTATACTTAACGCTATTCATTGCCACTCTGTGGCCTATGACATAGCTCCTGTATTTATGGTCAGATATAGCTAACAATGCCTCTCAGGGTTCTATAAATCACATTTTGAAATAACAGCAGCAGCCACTAAAGAAGTTTTCACAAGGTCTTCTCCCTCATCTGAAGCTGAGCAGCACACTGCTCCCATACCACACCCAGCCACTGGTTGATGAGTAGTTCAGGAAAAACACTCCTTTGTCTGTCACACTTGACTTTCAGGTCATCTGTTTTAAGAGATGAAAGAAATGAAGAGTTTAAGTTTGCTGCTGCATTCACAGAGAAAATAGCTGGATGTGGTGGTAGTTAAACAAGGCAATTCTGTGCCTTGGAAATAACTTAGGACTAAAGCCAACCTAGTGAAGATATGGACCTCCATAGTATTTGTTTTACTTTTGTTTACTTTTCTTCTTCTTCTTTTTTTTTTTTTTTTTTTTTTTTTTTTTTTTTTTTTACTTTTTAATTTTTTTTACTTAAAAAATTTGATAATTATTTTATTTACTTATTTAAAATACATTAAAATATTTTTTTGTGTTTTCTGAAAAGACGTCCATTTGTCGCAGTGCTTTCTATAGAAAAGGCAAACATTCTGGCATTTCTGCTGTGAAAAAGTGATTTAAATTTATTTGGAGACTTAGCATTAAGCTTGCTGTTGAGAGCATACTTCTCTAGTTCTGTCTTTCCACATTAACTGTTGAAAAAGAGTTTTCTCTTTTACAGGCAAAACTAGACAATGCACATTAATATTTTGATAGCTAATTCCATTGCTTCATTTAAATAATTCTACAGTCAGTCATTTCAACTTGATATTGACTTATCTGGGAAATCTGTCAAAGAAGTAATACTGAGAAATTTCTGTGTACGAAAGACTTCGTAGTGGAGAATCCAAGGATCAGATTGCCACAGGCTGAAAATCTGTCTGAATTTCTTCCTCCTTCATACTCTTTGAAGGTCTCACCATAAAATAAGTCTGCTAGATATCTTTCACTTTTCCTCCGCAAATTCCTGTATCTTTGGAGGCTGAAAAGGTGGGCCTTTAGATCACAGGGAAAACTGGGGCAACAGACAGACATAGGCAGCTAAAACAATGTGTTTGAGGAAGACTGAGAGAATAGGACAGCAAGGAAATGCAGTACCAATGAGGCTGGAGAAAAAAGGCAGAGCTCTCTCTGGCTGTGACTCCTGTAGAAGATTACTACGATTCTTTTTCTTTGTTCTCAAAGGTTATGGGTAATTTTAGTCCTTTCTCTCAAACTAGGCTAGACTTGTCTCATAAGCATTACAGTGCTGATTTATCTATTGTTCAGTTTCCAAGCTAGCACTCTGATGATGAGTTGAGGACAACCCAAAGACAGTCAAAGGCAAAATGTTAAGGATTCAGAATTAATCATTTTGTCCCTCATGTTCTCATGGATTTCTGCTCTGGACTTTTCCCATTCTCTTGTTGATTACTTGAAATATTGCATCTAGTTGAAGGTTTCCAAAACTTGAAATTACTACAAAAGTTAGCTTTGTAAATACTCTTGAGCACACAAAGCTTTTCTTAGAGAAAAGAAAGCTTTTCTTCTAGCGTATCGTTAGCACTGCACTAGGAAATACAATATCAGTTCAAGGAGGGACCATGGAGAGGCACAACTGGTTTGCTATGTCTGTGGTCTAAGATCACCAGACAGAAGCCTGCTCTGGATTGGCAGCTATGTGGGAGTGTGTCTTCCATCACAGCACCATGCCCAAGGAAACAAGTCTCAGCAAGGTTAGTTATCTTATGTGCTGAATCTGGACTGTGCCCAGGCAGTGTTTGTTAGGATTAGAGTGAGCTGGATCTCTATACCTTCTGACATGACTTTATCCTGTGCCTGCTGATGAAAGTTTTTACAACTATTTGATGAACACTTCACTAGAATTCCTGAAAACTTAAAAATAAGATAGGCTTCCAATTTAATTGCAGGTGATTTATCTTAGCAGTAATACCGACAGAACTTCTTAGTGGCTTGAAGTGCATTGTAAGCAAATGGTGCAATTGCAAATGCCATACAAGTTTTTATATTGTGTGATTTATAATAGGGCAGCTTTGCACATACACACAAGTCAGTATTAGTGTTGCTAAAACAGCTCAAAAGTCATGGGATTGAAAGCTGAATAATGTGATACTAATGATCTGAAAACTCCTAGTAAGTTTCACTATTTAAGCAAACAAACAAAAGATCAATTTCTGAGCCTAACTTAAAAAAATTCTTGTGTGTGCGTCAACTGCGAAGATACAAGTGGTGTAGGCCTGGGCTCTCTAAGCTCATATGATATTGTCACTGCATAATTCTGAGCTTTTATTTGCTCCATTCAGCTTTTTTTTAGTATTTTTATTTTTTATTTTTCTTTTTTTTTTTTTCTTCTTTTTTCCAGTTGGTAGTGTTGAGGAGCATACAGAAGCATAGAGTGGCTTCCAAGATTAAGACTCCTGCACTTCTTTCCAATGCCATATTGCAGGGGTTTTTAGGTCTTTTCATATTATGTTTCATGGCACTTACACTTTCTAGTGAATAAAAAGGCTCCTACATTACTCCTTATTCCAGCAAAACAAAAATCATAAGCATTCCAAAGACAACAAATACTGAAATTCATACGTCAGTCTCTTAAACTTTCTGTCCTGGAGAAGTCTGTTGGAAAGGAACCAGGGAAGAGACCTTGGCTTTTTGTGTGAGTATAGGAATGTGTGCCTGAATTGCCCATGAGCACTGTGGCATTTAACTCTCTAGTAGAAGGGTAATAGTAGCTATGATAAACTACATAAAATGAATAGTGATATGTGACTGAGAAATCTTTGAAAATTTACCCTGTGTCTGGGGACCACAACCAGAAAACTGTGGGAAAAGAGAAGAGAGTACCAGGTGGCTGTACCAGGTGATCAATGTCTGGAAAAAATTGGAGTTTTTAATGGAGCTTAATATTTTGTCTTTGGTATAGAAGAGGTTAAAGTTATTTTTAATTCTTTGTATGGACACACACTATGGGAAAAAAACCCAAACCTGGCAGATGAGCTAATCTGATCACTGGATGAGATGGGATAGAAAAAATACCACAGTTAGGAGCTGAAATTATTCTAAAATGTATCTTCCAAGTTGTTACTTATGTTTTACACTAGTTAAACATAAGAATATCCTACTAAAAGGGCTGCACCTTTTAGTAAATTATTTTGAATGTGTTTTGGGACTGGGTGATCTGTGCATTAGCCTTCATGGTCTGTGAACTTTCAGACCCCTTGCTTTACCCTCCTAGGCCATACATGAGGACAGCAAGATTGCCTGCATCTTCCTTGTAACACTTTACATAACTGTTTCATCTTCAATGGGGCACTTACTGGGATTTTTTTACCTCAACTGACCATGCAGATTCTGCTTTCTCTTTGCTTTTTTGTGGGGCCAGAGAATTGCCACAGGGATTGGGCCAGGGACAGTGGGTTGAAGTGTCAGTTTTTCATTTCACAATTACCGTATTTCTGCCCTGACTCTCACTGACCTTGCAGGTTTGTCATGATCTCTGGCAGCTTCAGGCATGGCTGTCCTGGCTTGCTGGTTCATCTGGCCATTTCTTCCTTTAGTAATTCCTTGCTTTTATGTGGGCATATTCATGGCACACTGGTGCCCTGCATTTTTTGCTGTGCCTTTTTCTGGATAGAAGCTAATGGCCTCTGAAGTCTGGAGCAGATGACTGAACAGTCCCTTCTGACTCTTAAAACTCACGAGGCTGTGAAACCAATGAAGAAAAGTTACTGTGTCTGTGTAAACCTTATCAAAACAGTGCTCTGCTCATTCTCCCAAGGAAGAGTTTCTGTGCTTATAAATTCCTCTCAGCCTCCTTTTCTGACAGAATGCAGCACATCAGAGGACTTGTCTGATAAAGATGGGGAGAGAGGAGTGGGATTATCATAAAAGCCAGCCATGTGGCTTCTGCCTGGAAGTCTGTGTATTTCCCTTATGCATTACGTGGCCTATACAGACTGCAGGTTAACCCAGATTTCCAGAGAAACTATACTATGGAAGAAAGAGCAACAGTAGCTCTGAGTTTTCTTGTGATGATCCCACTGCAACACTGAATGGACATGCAATCCTGCACCACAACCCCCCACAGCTGTCACTTTGGCAAACCTTTTGATGAATTGGATCTTGATATTTACAGAATCTATTAAAATACAGCCCATCATGTGTTTGTTTATATGTTGACAAGATGATGTACACCCTGCAGGTCAAGGGTGATGTGAACTGTTTTGGTGTTCTTGTCAAAGCAGCTAAAAAAAAAAGAGCATTTAAATAATTTTTGAAGAATAATTGTCTAAGAATGCAAGAGCAACATACAGAATTCTAACTCTGAAAAAATCTCTACTGATCTGACACAAAAATCTGAGCTTGTTATCAATCAAAAAGACTTTCCTTCTTCTTTTCTAATATGTTAGAAAATTGGCAGCTCAGATAGAAAAACAAATAGAAAAATTAAACAGAAAGGAATTGATTTAACTACTTGGGTGGTTTATCCAGTACCATATAAAATTTTTCACTTGTGCTTGTCACTTATTAAATATATCTTTTAACAAATGAAGCTGTACAGCACATATGAAATATTGCACTCTTATGCTATAAATAATATAAGAATTAACTTTACAAGGGTATCAGATGTATTTCTTTGAACATCATTCATGTGTATTTGATTTTTCTTTGTTATGAAGAAAAAATTCTGTCTGAAATTAAACCACGTCAATCTAGTAATCTTCACATATGTGGCTTGTAAATTTAAATGAACTGTATCAAGAGCTTTAGCTGTGTAAAACTGAACCCCAGACTCGTATGCTGGAGAATTCTAGAACATTCTCCCAACTTCATTGTAGTGTTGTTGGATTATATTTGCATGAAGTGGGCTAAGAGCTAAGACTAATTATTGCAGAAATACCTCTTTCCATCATACATTTTTGTTACTTTTTTTTTCAGCACCTTGAGGTCATGTGCCTCAGAAAAAAATAATACCTGTCCCAACATAAAACTAGTACATGGTCATTTTTGATGCCATAAAAGATGTCTTGGCAGAGAGAAGGTAAAGAAGATGACTTTCAAGGGAACAAAAAAATGTACAATTTTCCTGTGCTACCTGTGTACATGTTGTCAAATTTTTGAGGTACACAAATGCTTCATTGTTTAAGAAAGGAATGGGTGAACTTGGAATGCAGAGTGGAGATGGAATGAAAATCCTGAGAGAGAAGAAGGGTGTGTGAAGGTGAAAAAGAAAGAATCAGTGGATAAAGGGCAAAGGAAGGAAGTCCTGTGAGAAAGAAAGGATCAGGAATGTTGTAGATGAGGAATATGAGCAGCTGCTGGACATGAGCTGTCCTGAGGAGTTGTGCTGAAGAAGTAGTAGTATTGGCCCTTTTGTCCCCCTTGAGAAGAAAACCTGAGAACCTTCAGATTTCCTCTTCCTAAAGACAACAGACTGCTTTGTTTCAGCTCTGGTGAAAGCTTATTCTTGGCTACTCCTTGGATCAGGCCCAGGAAAGGAAGTGGTGATGTCTGTTCTTTTATTCCTCTTACAGAAAAGAGGTACAGGGCTTTCCTGATCTGAATATTGCTAGCATTCCTTCTTCTTTTTTTGGTATATATTTCTAAGAGTGTTATGGTAAAGAAAAGTGCTTATAACTTTGTTTCAAAATGAAAGTCAAGAGCTTGATTTATGAAAGCCAACAGCCTTCACCTATCTGGGAACTTCTCTCTTCCTCTTTTTTTCCTTCAGCTGGTCTTAAAAATGCTCAAACTCCCCCAATATTTTAACTTTTTTTTTTCTGTTGGGACTACCAAAAATGAACCAGTTAGAACCAGTTGTGAGATTGCCATCTACAGACACTTGCCTAGATGGAGCTGAGCTGACACCACTTAAAAGCAAAAGTATGGTCATCAGATGCAAATGCCCTTTGGTCGCTCAGGATATCCCTATCCTCTACTACAAGGTTGTTTGGGTGCTGGGCTGAGTTATTTCTGAATGAACAATTGCACCTTCGTGACACAACATAGCTGAGTTTTCAGTATTTTTAGGTTGTATGCATCACTGTAGTGTGTCCATGTGGGATGCATTAGGCTGCATGGTATAATATTGCCAAGGTTTGAGATTCTGCTCCAGAACCACCAAATAAGTGATCACAGCTTTGAGCACAGCTCAGTGTTTAAGAAGAATACAAGATCTTAGTGTCCTAGGAAAAGCAGAAATAATCCAATCTCGCTGTTGTGCTGAGCTGTGTATTATGATGTTTTCTAATCAGACACCACAGGTCTGGATGATTTTTTTTTAATTTTTTTAACTTAATTTTGAGTATTAGGCTTACAGAAGAAGCAGAAAAATGACAAACCAATGGCAAAATGTATGCTTAATTTTCTCAAATTGTATACTAATTTTTAATGTGTAACATTTAAGGCATTTGAGCAGTACAATGTAAAGCAAAGGAAGCAGGACCCACAGGAATGGTAGGAAGATATGCTGGGGAAAGTTTAGGTTAGATATAAGGAAGAAGTCTTTACCCAGAGGGCAGCTGAGCAGTGGAACAGGCTGCCCAGAGAAGCTGTTCCAGCACTGAGCCTGCCTGAGTTCAAGAAACGCTCTCAGGCACATGGTGTGACTCTTGGGTTGCCCTCCACAGGGGCAGGAATAGGACTTGATGCTCCTCATGGATCCCTTCCAACTTTGCATTTTGTATGAATGTGATTTGAAATGGAAATTATACCAACAAAAATCTGATTTTGTTCAACTTTCTTAATTTTCATTATATTCTATTTTATTTTTGTTTATAAACAGTTAATAAAGGCTGCAGTGTAGGAACTGGTACATGAATTACAGACAAATGTCACACTTGCATTATATTTTCCAGATTTTCCAAGTTTGTCAGACTGAATGCTCTTTGGACAATGTTTCTGACAGTTTAATTAATTATAATGGAAATATAACAAAATGTTCATACCATTAACTGTGTTCTTTGGCAAGTACTACACTTTATGAAGAACTTCATGACTCTAAAAAGGAAAGAATCCAATCTATATTAGTTAAGCTTTTTCATTTTTATTAATGGTCTTTGTTATGTGAGAATGACACTTTCAAGAAAGAAGAATGAAAATAAGAAAGAACCAAGGAAATGTCTCTTCCAGTGTCATGCTAATGGGCTCTCATGAGCCTTATGAGCAGATTAGCTCCCATTCAGTGACTGTGCTTAGAAGAAAGGAGGTACGGTGCAGGATTTAATCACTGGCTGCAGATACATAAACCTCAGTATTAGGATCAGATGCTAAAAAATAAAGTAAAATAAAAAGAGAACAGCCAAATTGTCTACCTGTAACTGTGGCTGCTTCCAGCAGAGGCCAAGCTGTTGCCCATATCTCCCTGGTGGTCTCCAGGACATTGCAAAATGGTCTGCAGATTACATGAAGGACTGAGTTCAAAGAAGGCTCCCTAGGCGGTAAAATTGTGAGCTGTATTTCAGCACCAGCATGACAGATGCTTTCCCTGACACTAGGCAGGACCTGCACCGTGCCTGGTGTTGGCATTCCAGTAGGATTTTCACATACACAGTTAATGATGTCCCTGTGGTCATCAGGCACTTGTTTGCAAATGTCATATTTGTGTATATGGTCCCTCAGTCTGCCTGTGAAATCTTGTCACAGATGAGCACTGAGTGTCGATAGAGAGCATGAATACAGCTCACTTCAACAGGGTGAAAACTGACCTTCCTTGTAGCTAGCTGCCCTGTCTGGATGATAAGATTATGGCAAGAGTCACTAGATGACACTGTTACATAGTTTCATACAATATTTTTTGTCAGTGCCTATGTTCAGTCTTTGTACTGTCTTCTGTGTTTCAGCTTCCCTTAGTTTACACTGCTGCAAGCACCAGGGAGATGTTCTGATTCAGTCTTTCTGACTAGACTATGCTGGAGGACAGAGTTGGTCCTTCATTTTCGACAAGACTGAATACAATTTGCATACCAAAGGCCCAGTTTTGACAGCAGTGATTTCTCCTCTGTTAAGAAGGAGATCTGCAAAGACCTCTGCTTTTAGAGAACTCAGAAGATACTCACATAGTACAAGGCTGTAGTGGCACAGAGACTGCTGGGTGATGTGTTGTGGTGCCTTTGGTGGAGACAGGAGGTCAGCAAGGGGATGCCCAGCTCCTTTACTGGAAGCACTTGTTCTCCCAGCTCAGCTTCCTTCTGCTGTGGTGTTTTGGACTATTTGGAGCCACTGTCACCTTTCCTGTGGAAACTATGCTTTCTCTTGGTCCTCCTCTTGGTGCAGGGGTAAGAGCCTGTGAACTTAAGTAAAGCCCTTTCTCTTCTCCATTTGATTATAATGAAATTTTTAGGCTCACCAGGATCTATTGTTTTATGATATCATTTGCAATGTCAAGACTTTGCTGCAGTGCAAGCAGGGATATGCAGTATTGTCAGGCTCCAGAAATACTCTTATTCTTGCCACTTGCATTTTATCTCAAGGCTTCCAAAGAATGACTTGAGGAATCCCAACCAGTTAAATATTGAAATTAGCATTGAGTGGCAGTAGCACACTTTGAGTTGTTTGTTTGTTTGTCATTGTTGCAGGGTTTTTTTGTTTTTGTTTTTTAAACCATGTTTCTGTAAAGCTTTTCCAACTCATTAGCTCTGTGAGCAATATGACAATATGACATGAGGTGATTTTTTTTTTTTTTTCATTTGTTTTTGAGGAAACATTTACTGGGTAGGAAAGGTCATTTTAGGGAAGAAGCTTTCTCCTAAAAGCTGCTGTTGCTGCTGGTCACTGTAAAAACAAGCAAACAACAAACAAACAAAAACAACACAGTTTTTTTTAAAAAAAGAAGCAAGAAGAAAGCTGAAATCAAAAGAAGAAACAGATGTGCACATGGAGGAATGATATACCTTGAATCATATCTCCTGATTAGTTGACAGCTATATGCTTTTAGAGTCCAGCCATAATGGAGCCTAAGAATTTAAGACTGAGATGATGCTTTGCATTTACTTATCAATGTATTCATCAGTGTATTCATATAAAGAAACTATTGGTTTGCTAATAGAAAATGCATTACAATTGTCACACTCAGATATTACCATGATAAAAATTATTTGTACAATTATTTTTTTCTTAAGGAGCATGAGAGAGCAACCAATATAAAAGAAATTTAGAAATGGATGACTCTTTTGGGCACTAATCTCAGTGAATGTCATCCATAGTGTATCAGTTTACAGCAGGTTGTATTTCCAGTCACTGACATTCACTATCAGTCAGTTAAATATCTGGTCTAAGTCAGTTAACCTTGCTTATGATGTATTGGCTTCTGGTGGTGCATATTTCTCCCCATTGTTTCTATAAGAACATTGGGCAGTAGGGTTAGGTTATATACTTAACCTCAGCTGTTTAATGCTGTATCAAATAAATTCTACCTTCAAGTAAAAAAAACCTTTATTTTACACTGCATGTGAACATAGGAAATAATCAACAACTGCCCCAATATTTGTTACTAGTTTCACCTATTGTAACACTAAGGGCATGTTACATGGCAGCCGAAGATGTGTCTGCAGTCTGGGCAGATACAAGTCATCCAGATTTAATCTGGTAACTATTTTAGCCTTATATACAGTGTAACTTCAGAAATACTGAGCTGACCTTGTGATGTAAAACTCAGAATTAAGTGTCGTAAATAGCCCCCAGGAATGTCCCATGCTGCTGTCATAACCCAGGTAGGTATGTTACACTAGAGAACAGATTTGTCTGCATCAGTCCTAGTCAGTCTGATTGCCATATAGACATGCTCTAAATCAGTAGGATTTTAAATCTGTGATTATACTTGATATATATACAAGCAGAACCAGTCTGGTATTTTTTCCTATGCAATGAATCTGATATGTCTATTAAAGTAAAGGGTGATTAATTTAAGCATTCTCTGTTCTGCAAATGCAGAGTCACCAATATTTTTCTTGGATAACATTTGTTCCCAATTGTAGCCATCAGAAGGTCAGAAAAAGTTCAAAATGACATGATGGAGTTTATGTATTTGTTTGGAAAAATGATCTAGTTATTGCCATAGCAAGTTACATTAAATGGTTTTGATTGTATGATATAGGATTTTTATATTAATACCATATTTTAAATGTATTTATAAACCAGTTAAGTTTTACTACAATAGTTCAAATCTGTGCAGTTTTATAATTGAGACATTTGCAAATTTACAGTTAAAATTATTTTGTCAGGGACCAACAGGGATGCATTTTAAAAGAAAAACTTTGGATAATTGCATCATGATGGATCTTTTGAATCATGTTCATTTCTGCTTTCAAAGATATTAAATCAATACAAACCTCAGGACTGACTGTGTGCAATATACATATGATGAGGCTGTGATTTTTTTTCTCATATGTGTGCAGTATATGTAGATGTGCCACTAAAGCTGACAGAGTGTTCAATAAGAGTTGCAATGTTAATGGAATGATTTACCTCAGCTGAAAAATAGGAACTGCAATACGCATCTTTTGTAATATTACAGGTGAAAAGTTACAAATCTGTTTATAACAAAGGAACATTTGTTATAAATGAGGTGAAGCCTTCCTGCTCTTTCTCTCCCATCACTAGAATAATTTTAAAATCTGTCAGCTATCTGCTTGATGCTGCTCATCATTGTACTGACTTTAGGATTTAAATTATAATTAAGAGATTGATTCAGAGGCACTCTGCATTGTGGGGCATGATGCTTTTTGACACTGGTTATAGTCCTTCCCTTGAATTCTGTGTCTAAGAGTTGCTCATATCAGTGTGATGTTGAGTGTAATTCAGATCTTATTTACAGTGTTGAAAACTTCATTAGAAGCTGAGAAGTACTTTTTTACTGTGTGTTGATATTGAACACTTTAAGAGAAATCTTTTTAGACTGAGAAAATATGTCACAAAAATGACATTTAAGTTTGATGAACATGAAATATGTCAACAATTGAACTATATTATTGCTAATTACTCATCTGTAGCGATTGAATTGATTTAATTCATAGTTGTAACTACAATGCTAGGAAGAAAGTAATGCCTGCTTCATTTTCACTAAATTTGGTGCAGCAGGTATATAAATTTAATCTCCTGAAATGTGGAAAAAGTAGCAAAAAAGTGAAAGACAACAGGAAGTGTCATTTTATTCTTTCAGGACTGCCAGAGACTCTGTAGTACAGGATATCCTGTATACATAGTGAAGTTAAATATGAAAAGCATACAGGGCAGGCTCTTTTCTGTACAGTCATGGCAGCTGTGCTTTTCCAAATATGCAACAGCTTAAATTCCCAGACAATTCAGGAAAGCAGCAACTGCATCTCAACCTCTTGCCTGTGCACTTGATTCAAAATGTGCTTTGTTGAGTGCATGCCAACTGCTCATTGTGACTCTTCTGTCCAGCACTGTGAATTTCATCTTCTTGATACTTCACATTTCATGTTGTGACTTCTTAAAGTAGTTATATGCTTTTGGGATGCTGTCAAGAAGATTACTGAAAATGCAGATGGGAATTAATAGGGATTAGCAACGGCCAATCTATATCTCAGTGTTGAACAAAAGTTAGTATTTTTTTTGTCAGTACATTTTGTCACCACCATGTCTCTTCTCTAATCACACATCACAAGGCCCGGTATACCTGGACAACATTCCTCCTGCATCAGCCATGAGAAACTCCACCATACATTTTGTTCTTCCATGTGCTAATCTTCCAGTGATACCAGCGGCAGAGATAAGTACAAAACATCTGAATAAATACTGAGGTACCGGTGTCATAAACTGGAATTGGTGTAGAGGTGGAGATGGTTAAAGCAGTGTAAGTTCCGGGGACAAAGGAGACACATCCATACTAAAACCAGGCTTCATTTCTCTTACTCACTGAGCAAGTATTCTTTAATTTATGGAGTGCTCCTGAATGTACCTCATTATTAAGCCTCTGGTAAGTATCTTTTCCTCAGAGTCAGTTTGTTTATTCATCCTTGATTCCAAGGATTTGCTCAATTTTCTAGTAAGTATAATATATTTCCTATCCAGATGCCACATGGGATTACTAGACAATTTACTTATCTGGATAAAATAAATGTCTTTCCTTTGAAGCCTGGAGTAAATCATATCTTCCTCTTCTCTCTACCAGAGAATGAAAGGTCTTTGAGAAAAAGAAGTAAAATCTTCCACAGTGACATACTATCACATTCTGCTGGATGATCCTCTGTATTTTTTGACAGAATGAGTCAGCAGAGTCCTAGAATCACAGCGCATTAACCTCTCCCATGTCACTCTTCCCATATTCCCAGTTTCTTGTAGAGTTTTTAGACAAATCTGCACAGGCTAGGATGACAGTCCTGGAATTGCAGCAGCTGCTATGGCTGTCTCAGTACAATGTCTTATCTAAAGTTGGCAGTGACTCCGTAATATCAGTGACTCCCTAATGCTAAAGTACTTTTTCACTTTTCCTCTCACCTTTTCCTTTGATTTTTGGCTGAAAACATTTGCCTCTTTAGTTTACTGTGTTGTTAGGTGGAGTGAGTTCAAGATACTAAGCAACCAAGGGGTTTGAGTTTAGGAGTGTTTTCAAAATAACTGTAAAATATGAAATTTATGTTATCCACAATATGTTGGAGGTCAGTTCGCCCTCAAAACATAATGTCTGACAATTGTGCTTTCTTAGTGTGGGTTAGAAAAAGAATATAGTAGACTTAGGAAAACATCATAATTTAAGAAGTGACACATTTCAACAAAGACATAAAACTGTAGGCAGTACAGAAAAGAAGCAAAACCTTAGGAAACCATTACTTCATTAGGACAAATATTTTATGTCTTTAAAAGACTCCTTATTAAAAAGAGTGAGCTCTAGGACATTCATGTTTGCGTGAAATCATAAATCTGCCATTTGAGAACAAGAAGTGATTCTTTCTATGGCTAAATCAATCTTTATTACAGCTTCATCAAATTCTTTGAAAATAGTTAATCTGTGTGTATGGCTAAGAGTCAGCACACAGATATTTTTAATATTGTCCTGTCTTACAAGTGTAGTGGTCAAGCCAGTTAGCAAGTCAGCACCCTGCATTAAGTATGCAGTCTATGAGGCACCTAAAAGAAGCTGAATGAGGGCTGATTTGCTTGCTGTGGGCAGGAACATGTGTTTCTCTTGAGGAAGCCCTTAAATAAAATATACAAAGGTACTCTTATTTCCTACCTTGCTTAGGTTCTCCCTCCCTTTTTTTAGTATGCCTTTGCCTTCCCTTTGCCCTCAAAGGTATGCGCTTCTATATATGACTTGAAGTTTCCCACTTTACCAGTGGACTGGCAGGCAGAGAATGTTAGCTGGCCAAGAAAGTTTTTATTTTGTCTGAACATAGATCGGGGTTTATTTTCTCCAAGAATGGGAGTGAACTTGTAGAGCTCTGTACCCCACTGGGAATCCCAAGGCTTTTCTCTTCTGGCAGAGGGAAAGTGTGGCAATTCCTGTTTAGCTCAGGAAAACTGTGGAGTTATACTCCCTATTAACCTCTTTGTATTTAAGCAGAGAATTTTTGTGATTATTCATGAGGGAGAAAGAGACAGGAAAGGAGGGGGGAAAGTTTATGCTTTCATCACATTTCTAGGTCTTCCAATTCATTTAGCCTTATCTGTGTCTTTTAGATTGAAAGCTCTTAGGTGCTGTGACTTTTTTTTTGTGTATGCCTTTAATAGCCTGCCACTGGTATACAACAGATTACTGGTTACAAATTGTTGGAGTTTTCCAAGGAAACCAATTTTTTTCCAGAGAATGCTGAGAAAGTCAAAGTGTTTGCAAAAACTACATTAGTTTCAGGGGAACTTCTGATGAATAAAACTTTTGGAAAAATGGCTTCAAATAATCTTAACACGTTCTTACATTTTCCAAACAGAAAATTAATTTCTTACATCAGGAATCCTTTCAGTGTTAAGGCTCAGTAAGCTTATAATGACACATTTTATTATAGTTTATAAAATCTTGAAACAATCCAAATTACTTTCCTTTAAAAAAAAGGAAAAAATGCTCCAAAATATCTATGGCTGTTATTACTTCAGAAATATCATGAAGTTTTGTCTATGTCCATTAAAATAATTTTTCATGAAGCTCTGCTAAATAATGATTAATTTCCTCTTTGTGTTAAACTTTGAGGACAGTGGAAAAAATAATCAAAATAAGAACTGTTTTACTTTGATTTGGTTTTAGAATTAGGACTTGGAGAAAAAATCAAATTAATTTTGGATGAATCATTTAACTGTTAAAATTTTCAATGGACTATAATAACTGCTTCTATTGTTTTCTAATTAATTAATCTGCTTCAAGTTACTTCATTAAAAAAGTGAATATTTAAGGCCAGTATTCTTGCTGCTCAAACTGCTCTGCCATTTCTGAAATATAACTGTTGAATCTGTTTTAACCTACATAAGCCACCTATATATTTTTTTTTTAAATATATTTATTTTTATTTTATTTTTAAAGGGCAAAATAAATGCCCTTTTGCCTAAAATTATTCTGGCATGAATTGAGAATGGCTGGAAGGATAAAGGTAAGCTGCACATTGTTAAAGATGAAACAATAAAATGCAGAATGGAGTAGAGAAAAAGATGAACACAGACCTTTTAAGTCAGTCCTTGGTTTCCATTCTAATGAAGCATTCTTGGGTGTTTTTCTGCCATGCCAAAATGAAGGACAGAAAATAGCAGTGTGATGAGACAGTGGCTGATGGAAGAAGGAGGCAAGTAAAGAGGATCTGTAATAACATTGATTAGATACAGAGGAAAACGTTGGAATTGTTAGGATAAAATGTTTTTCTTAGTCTATTTAGAAATAAGGACAGGGAAGAGACATAAGATAAATTATGTTCTTGTAACAAGGTGCTATACATTAATGGAATAGCGTAGAATGTACATCCATGTATGAGTTTACAATGTAAAGAGTTATAGAGCATATATATACATTGTATTCAGTTTTAGGAGTGGCAGTGTTTGATTCATTCCAGGAACAAGGAAATATGCCTCCTACTGAACTGCCAGTGCTGTTACTGTCAGCATCTCTGTGTTGCTTGGACATTTCTAGTCCCAGCAGTGTCTTTGTTAGATACCAGATAGGTTCTGAGAACTGACTGAAGCCCTGCAGAATATTGCTCGGCTTCATGCTAGCCTTTTGGAGAGAGGCTAATTGTATTTATTTGTAAATCTGTACCATTCTGCAATTTAAAAAACTGAGTTCATGAGTTACATTTAGTGTAAATGAAGAACTGGCAACAGCTTTACTGCTTCTTTCTGAAGCAAATCTTTCTGGACTACATGTTTGCTTGGCATGAATCTAGAATGTAGATACCGAAGGGGAAAATGCTTAGTTTTTTGTTATTATCTACGTAATTTTCTAATATAAATGCTTCCATTCTCATCTATTGAGGCTCTGAGTCAGGTTTTAATTTTCACAGTGGAAAGATGTGATGAGTATATGAGCAGTTGCTCTAATTTCCTGTTTGTAGTCTAAGATTAATTGCAAAACATAGGTCTGCAACAATGAGCTTGCCAAAATTTATCAAGCATTTATCCTTTTTCATGTCAGCAAATATGGAAATGAAAAGGATGAAGGAAAGCTTGAGCTGAAGAGCAGTTGGAACCTGTTGTGTTTCATTCACCTCAATAGATAGGCAAAACATTGTAATGATGAGCCCTCCCTTTATTTGCAGTATACATTATGTGTGACAGCAGTTTTTATAACTCTAAAAATTGCACTTAATAAATATGAGAAGATACAGGTTTTCTTGATTACTTAAACCTAAATGTTTATTCAAGCTTTCTTGAGAAGTTTGTCTCAATTTAAACAGAGCTAAGGCTGCTGAACGGATGCCATTTATTTGATGTGGCCACAGTACACATGAAACAAGCTTTAATAATATCCACACTCATTTAACCGGTAAATCTATTCTACAGAGGCTTTGCTTGAGCATGGTTTTCCTACTGCAATCAGAATGAAACTGAATTTGAATTTTCATAGGTAGATTGCATCTAAGGGTTTTTATCCTTCATTTCATGTAGTGAAATGATTGCTGGTTTTAATTAAAAAAATCAGAAAAAATCTGTGTAAATATTGCTGCTGTAGTTCAGAGCAATGCAGTATTACTTATATTTTCCCTTTTTAGTGTTGATGTTATGTCGAAGTTGGAGACACTAACGCATTGTGGCTATTGCCGCTGAGAAGGGGAAGGGAAAAAGATAGGCTTGAAACACAGTCTGTGAGATGGCACAAAGCCAACGCACTGAAAAATGACAAACGTCACATTTAACAGCTGGATGCAGAAATATTTCTCTTTAATTTGGAAGGAGAAAATTTTTTTCACAGCAGGGCACTCTAAAAAGAGCACAACATCAAAGAGGGTGGGTCTCCCCAGTCAAACATCATCTGGCTCCAGTGATGGAGCAAAATGAATGAACTGTCAGGACTTTTTTCCAGTGTGTATGTTTTTGCCAAGTGAAAAGTAAAAGCTTCAGTGGCTTGTTCTGATCACAGACCAAATCCTGATAATGGAAAGCTGATTCCCTAAAGTCTTCCTCTGATCAGCTGACAGGCAACGTCTGAAGAAGACCCCAGATTGATTGATGGTCCACTTTGTACTGATGGCCCCAGCCACCCTTAGAGATAAGTGAGATATGCCAAATGCTTAACAGCTCTTGAGGTCTCCTGTGATTGTGACTCAAGCAATGTTGTAATCTACCATTCTAATCCTCACAGAAACAAACTCTCTTCCAAAGAAACTTAACATGATACTTACCAATACCAGACCTGTGCTCTGGTAAGAGAAGAAACAGTTTCACATTCTCCACTATGCGTCCACTAGCAGCACCAGCAATACTCTTAAATGCATCCTTTTCATCTGCTTCTTGACTCTGACTTCAGCCCTGAAGCAGTTGCAAACTAACCATCACCATGCTGGTTTTCTGACAATCCCATGATCTAACAAATTTGATGGAAAAATACAGCACAGGCATTTTCCAGTGTAAAAACATGGCGACACAGTTTGTAGAGCCATAACTCATTTGTTTTATGAGGAATCTCAGGCATAGTTTATCATACACTTTATTACTTGACCTTTTAATCATCATCTGGGGAACTTGGCATTCCAGACATTCCAAAAAATTCCAAACTAAAAATATCACTGTGTCTCATTATTTAAATCTCACAAAGGAATTAAGTATATTTTTGAAAATATGTCAGTTTTACTGAAATTCCTCCTTTATAGTAAGCCTTAATGAGACACTTAACAAGGGATTGAAAGAATTATCTGTGCAGTCTGTACTGTAGTACTGTAGTAGCTAATGAGTATCTGTTGAGATAGATGTTCTGTTCTGCACATAGGCTGTAAAAACGTCCCTCTCCATATTTACTTACAGACTCAGAGTAAGGATAAACAAATGATGCACAAAAAAAGTATCAAAACACACCATTTTCCACACCCACAGGATCAAGGCACAGAGTTTGAGTACTTATTTGTTGTATGTCATGTGACAAACCTTTTTCAGAACAGTGCTAATTCACACACAGACATAATTTCATACACCAAGATATGAAAGCACATTTTGGACCTATGTTTTCAAAATGTACTCAACAAAAATTTTAGGGGTGAGACACCAAAAACTGTTCTCTTCTTGTGCCATCAGCTTTCTTTTGATCAGTAGTGAGGTAAGCCTGGAGTACATTTGAACTACAGATTGTTCTTCCTGAAATTTCCTTCTCACATAGTAGAACTAGAGCAGTTGAGAATTATTTCCTTTTGTGACTGTCTTTTGGTCATGAATGGTTTCTCTGAGGTCATCAAGTTATCAGCAAGTCACTGTAGGAGCTATATACCTACTCCCTTGCTTCAGCTGCATTACCTAGCTTGATGCTGAGTGATGAAATCTGCCAAAACTTGTTTTTGTACACACTGCTTTGTGTTTAGCTCTTTTGCCCTTTTAGTTCTTTGTCCAGCTGGATGGGTGTATTGACTATATGGAAATAGTCTGAAAGAACATCTCAGTTGAATGACAGAGGACCTTTCTGGAATATTTGGTTGCTTGTAAAAGAATGAAAAGTATGAAACAAACAATATTTAGTTTTACTGTGCAAAGTCTGAAGGTTTTGAGAAGCTGCAAGAACGCCGTAAAAGCTCTGTCATTACTTTGCAAAAGAATCAGTCATGTTATCAGAGGCACCACAAAGATCACCACAACAGTTTTGATTCCCTGGCTCAGAATACCATCTTGAAAGTTTTATTACTACGTTCAGAGAGGCTTTGCAGATGGAAGAGGGTTTTCAGCATCAGGTCCTTACAGTCTTCCTAATAACTGTACTTATATACTTCCTAATAAGTGTACCGAGATATGCATCTACTAGACAACAAGTGTGAGGGTCTTCCATTAGGGTTACATCAACTTTGATCATCTGCTCCCCTGTTTTTAAACCATCTTATTCTTTTTATTCTGTTTTTTTCCCTAGTCTCTTTTGATACTGAGTCTATTTTGGCAATGGTTTTTCTCTTCACCTTCCATGAACTGCGTAAAAGAGAACAACTTTGGTCTGTTGCCTCCCCATGTTCTTCCGCTACCTGGGATTCAGGGGAATGAAGTGCAGTGAGCAAGATGGAAATCCCAATGTCAAGCAAAAAATCTCTTAAGTTGCAGAAGGAGCTGTGGCTAGAGTGCCACTACTTTTTCTGTCCTGTCACTGGACCTCTCAGTGATTAAAAAAATACACACTGAGAAGGCCATGATGTGTCAGTGGTTGCTCCAGGAGTACTGGTGTTTTACAGACTTATTTGCATATGTGCAGGTTTCCAACTTCATGTGTATTTTTGCTACTCTGTGTCTTCCTCTTTTTGTCCTGTTGTTCAGTAACATTGGTTTGTATTATGTGTCATTCCTCCCTATTCCAGGACCTCCATGGGCTGGTGTCAAAACAAGCCTTTGAGACTTGGCTTTAAAAAAAAAAATTAATGAAGTCCACATAATCAGCTGGACATTGCTGTTGAGACACTCTGGAATAAGGCTCCAGTCCTCCAACTGCTCACACAGATGCTTGATTTCACACACGAGTAGTCCCATTGAGATCAATGGCATTACAACATGTGTGTAAGTGTTTGCTGGACTGGGGTCTAAGTGAGAGATGAAGTCTTTCACGTAGCCCAGACAGTTCAAAACAGTGTTTATAGTTTCATATGCTGTAACCCTTTGAGAAACATTAAATAGCTTTTAATATTAGTTGGCAAGTATTCTCTTTTATAAAATTTGCTAGATGATGCTGGTGAGATTAAAGAGAAGAGATACTACAAAATGTACACTTGGTATCAGATATAGCGAGTTGTAGAAAGTTGCTTTGAATTGTGTGGGCAGTTAAAGACCATTGGCTGTCAGGACATATTTCTGTGTGTTTTCACAGAGGTATTGCATCCCAGAGACATTATTTCCAGCAAGTATTGGAGAACATTTTAGTCTGATTTTAACCAGTGAGGCATCCTGATATTTCCTCCTTCCTCACTTATTTCAGATTTCTATTTTGTTAATAGTTCGTAGCAGTTCAGAATGCTTCAATGCAGCTAAAAGCATTTGGAAATCTTCATGCTAATTCAAAGCATAAAGACATTGACCTTATTTTGCATATAAGTTAAAAACTGCAAATCCAAAGATCATTCTTTAAATGTATTGCTGCACATTCTACATGGAAGGAAAATACTATCCACTTATTTAAAAAATAGAAGAACTTCTAAGTAAGTATCTAGTTATTGACATACAGTTATTTCACGTGTGTGAAGACTATAATAACTATCTTTCACTATTTACATAAGAATTTAAATATACATTCTTATTAAATAATTAACAAAAAACCTTAAATGTTATCTGTAGCATATTTGTATTTTTAATTCTGAAATCTGTCCATGAAGAAGCTGAAGAAATATTTAAGGGGCTAAACAAATCAGTTAATCTTATCAAGCAACACTGGAATATACGAAAAGCATTTATAAGTAACATCTTTCTGAAACAAAGTCCATACAGATAAGTAGGCAATCTGTCAATATGTTTCAGCTTATAGTAAAATGAGGTTGATGACATGCATACTACTGCTTCTTCATACCAGTTTTATGTGTATAGCTTGTTATTACAGTTTCAATAATATTTACTAGGCATCAAAGTTAAAGTTATCACAATGTGATGAATAGATATTTCTTTATACTGGCTAAGAATAATTTGCCTGTTTACTGAGTAGTAAATGCATAAGGTTAGTAAGTCATATATAAAGTATTCCAGTGTTGTGAGATGTGGTCTTTATAAAAGATGTGACTATATATATTGCTATCTATCATCATCATCATCCATGTTTCTTCTTAGTTAAGCAACATTTGAAGACTTTTCCATGCATTGCAGTTTGCTTCTGAGTTTCATTATATTTCAAATTTTCTTCTACGTACAGAGACCAGGAGTTCTTAAAATGCTGAATGGCCTGGCTTGGTCACAGAGTTTGTGAATGAAAGCAGAAGGATGTGATGACTAAAAGCAGGATTGTTTCTTAACAGCTTTCTCATTCAATGTGTAACAGGAAGAAGATGCATATTCAGAAGGGCCCTTCTTCTCTAAATCAGATGCCCACCTCATAGTATTAAAGACATTTGAAGTGTGAAAGCATTCATTCTTTAAACTGTAGTTTGATTTTCAGCCCAGACTATGCTTCTAAAATGTAATCTATTCAGGGAATTGTTTCAGTTGTCTTCTTTCTCCCAGTTCCTGAAGCATCTTCTGAACATTTCAAGCTTTCTAAGCAAAAAGGTTCATTGCCAGGTGTTGGTTTCAAAGGGAGCCAGGCACCAATGTACTACACAGAATAAAATCTATATGAGTAAGTTAATAAGTCATGCATACAATATAGTTTGCCTCCATTTTTACATGATTAGAAATCAGTAACAAATAAATTATGTATACGTCATAAACACTTGAGCCTATTGGCATTTTGTTTAGCAATCACTGCCATAGGCAAGTGAAATCACTAAATTTTACTGTGCAGTTACCTGCGATAGTCTCAGGGATTTTCAGAAAAGTGACTGCTGTTTCTTCTGCTTTACAGAAGAACTAATCTTCCTTGTGATTTGTTAAGATGGCTGTAAAGCTCGGTTCTATGAGTAGCCACTGACACTCTCCCGCAGCTTATCAAAGCATACACATATTCAACTCTGCTTACAATACTAGTTTTTCCAGATTCACTGCTGCAAAGCAAATTATAAATAAATGGATAAATAAATAGATAAATAAATGGCAGTATTCTTCAAAGGAGATAACCAAATAGTGCACCCAGCCCAAAAAGGATCATAGCAGACACAAAAATCCTGTGCCTTTCTACCTGTAGCTTTCTTCTCCAAACTTGGCCTGAGTAGCCCAAGAGTTATGGGCCCTAGGGGTGAAATTGGACTCCAGGGTCTAGGAGGCATTGGCAAACTGGATGTAAGGCAGTGATTCTCACTGGTTCTTATGAAGGTATGTAAGCAGGGTTGCTTTCACTAGTGTCAAGAATAGGCTTTTTAGGTCCAGTCTCAAAGTATAATCTTCCATTAATGCACACCTTTAACTGAATGTCAGCAAAGTAGCAGGCTTATAAACATTGCTTTCTGTCAGTTTTCAACTTCTGTTTAGAATACAGCCACCTGTAGAGGATGTTGTAGTATAATGTCAAAAGCAAGGTCTTACAGATTTGCCTAATGTAGAGATTATTCAGTTCTGATGTCCAAGCCAGTAAAGTAATGAGCTTTCATTGTTGCTGTGGCATGTAGGTTCATACATTGCTACAGAAAAAATATAACTTGTGTGGATGCTACCATATCTGGATTGTTACAATGTTTTTCTCTGCATTTCCAGTAATTTAGAGTTGAACCATAGTTTTTTAATGCACGTGGGATTTATGAAATGAAGGTAGTAATCAAATGTACTCCCTGCTATTTTGATTCTTTCCACTGAAGTCAAGGGTAGAACTTCTCATAGGAGGAGAAGCATAATGTGGAGTGATTTGAAAATCCTATGACTTTATGCATAGTGATGTCAGTGAGAATAGAGGTGAACTGGAAAAATCAAGATTCTCTACTAATAGTAAAAAAAAAAATTGAAGCAAAATTCTCTACTAGTGGTAAAAATATATTCTTGCCTGTCTTCACATCTCTTTTCATGTCTTGCAAAATGAAAAATTATTCTAATAGCTACCATTACAATACAAATGTACATGTAGAGAAATATTCCACTTTCATGACCAGTCATTTCTCCCTTTCTCTGGAAAGAAAACCAGAGGTCAATTAATTTTTGTGCTAGTATGTTTTTTACTTGACTAAATTGAAAAATAAATGCAGGGAGAATTTCTAAAGAAACAGTCCTTCAGCAGGCCATTGAAAAAGGAAAAAGGAAAGCAATAGATGGAGAGGTAAGAACTCCAGCAAACTAACCACTTTTGCTCTCCCTGTGTGCTCCGTGAAGCTGCTTTCACTTGCTTCATAACCTGTTTTTTTCTGCAGTTGTACTCTCAAATTTAGGCTACTTTATTCAAAAGTTCTGTGACACCTATACCATAAACTGGAACAAGAGTCTTTAGTGTAGGAATCACTTTTATCCTCATCTATCCAAGTGAGCAATACTGACTACATCAGTATTGAAATTGAGAGTTCTCTGAAGGCTCTTCAGCACTCTGCCCTGTTAATACTAGTTTGACATGATCTCACCTAGACTTGATATTTTGCCAGACTGACAAAAATTCCAGCAACTGCCTTCTATTTTACTTACTAACAGTCATTCATATATTTTAGATCACCAGTATAAGAGGATTTGTGCTTAGAAAATGGTGTTAGTATTATCATTATGTGTTTCTTTTATCATTTGCATTGCGTGTTTCAATATCTACAACCTGAAAATGATTATCAATATCCAGGCCAACAAGTAATAAATCAAATCCTTCATATTTAATTTGTATTTACAGGTCATCCTAAGATGAACTTGACCAGTTTCTGCTTATTGGCACCCTACCTGCTTTTTCCCAGATTTCCCAGTTGGAATACATATGTAGGTCACAAGGAGTATCAGTAGCACCCTGTGAGAAACTTCCTCATATACTTCGTACCTTTCTGTATCTATGTTGTGACTACTGAGTAAACTGGTCCTAGTTAAGGAAAGGAATATGAAAAATGGAGAAGAGAAGAGTCGAATTGTGCTGATTACTCTTTGAACTTTCTTGAGAAATGAAGTTGTTTCTGTTGCATTCTGAAGTCAGAAGATCCAGTAAGCAGTTTAGGTGACAAATCCAAGTGTAATCAAAACAGAAAAATTAAATAACTAATTAATTTTCCACTGCTTATATTGTTTTGAGATACAGGAAAAAAACCTTCGGGAGTTGGAGAAATTCTGTTTTATTTGCCATGAGGCCTTTACCATGTGTTAAAAGTTATTCCAGTGTAGATGGATGTTGTGATCTAGTGAGGTAATCAAAGATTTTCCGGTAACATCAGTTCATCACAGAATTCTGCAGTGAATTTTTTAATAGATACGATTAGTGTCATATGCATGTGTAGTACAGATGCAGACAAAATACATGCATTTAATCTATAATGTCTGGGTTCACACCCTGTGCTATAAGTTTGCTTCTCCTCTGTTATGACAGATCATGATGTTTTTTTCAGGCAATTACATCATGGTTGCCAGGTTCAAGCAATTTACAATGAGTAAGAATTGGTGCACTGCTTTAATATAAATAATAATAGCCACAATAATTAAGTTTTTTTAGATGTTTAACTTACGTTGTGCAAGGCAACAAATATACAAATACAATGCAGTGTTGCTGTTTCCCTTCTAAAGCTCGGGTTTCTCCCTCACAGTTGGTTTTTTTCATTTCTGTAAGAACAGGGCTAAGAATGCTGTGGGATGGACTATAACTATGAAGCTTTGTTTGCAGCTTCAGTAATATCCCCTTAGGAAAGAAGAGCATAGTGTCACTCTTGAATCAGTACTTGCAA
The DNA here is from genome assembly GCF_003957555.1 of Calypte anna. NCBI lineage: Eukaryota > Metazoa > Chordata > Aves > Apodiformes > Trochilidae > Calypte > Calypte anna. Next base: position 56,620,166 of record NC_044274.1, on the reverse strand, counting down.
GAATAAAGCATTGAAAATACTTAGTCTTTCTTGTAGAGTAGTCCTTCCCACTTCAGGCCAAGGCCTGAGAGCCTCAGTCCTGCATTTTTCATGGTTATTCATACGCGCAAAATCTTGAGTAGGTCCCTGTGTGTCCAGAGATAGTTGTCAATACCAATTATGTCAGTCATCTTTGGCTTTCCTGTTTCTGGGGATTAGGAAGTTATCAGTCCTTTACTTATTGAACATGTTTTTGTCTAATGTTAAGCCATGTATTTTTGTGCTAGTAAGCACCATGTAAATGAGTAGATGATAAACATTGTACTGAGACTGTTTGAATACATATTGCCAAAGTGGTCCCAGCCAAGCACTGTTAGTCATTAAGTTTTCCTTTTCTTCTTTCTTTTTTTAGACTGATTTCCTGTAAAACTTTTCTATTGCCATTACAGATTTTTCTTGTTTAGCATATATTGCTCATATATCCAATATACATTAACATACATATATATAGGAATAGGTCCTTGCTGATAATCAACAAACTACTGTATATAAAAAAATAAATTCCTGGTATTCAGTATTAGCTTGCCTTTGAGGACTACTTCTGACTTCTCTGAGTTTATTCCACCAATTTTTAGGATAGCAGCTTGCTTTTCCAACCCAGGAGCATCTGGCCAGGTCCTTGTCACAGGCGCCCGGGCAGAAATTATAAGAATCCCTGTAGACACTCAATTTCCCTATCTCTCCTGCTCTAGCAATAGATGTATTGTTCCTGATTACTCCCAGTCCCACTTGGTAAAAAGCAAGAGCAAGGCTGGCTCCTGAATTTGAGGCTTTTAAGTGGTGGAGTAAAGAACCAGGTTCTGATTTCTGTGTATGTTTTTGTGTGTGTTATAGGAAACACTTGTTTAATAAATCAGAAATATTTAATATAGTAATATAATTTCTGAGATTATTCTCTTGATATTGAAACATAAATTAAAGATTTTTAATTTGCTTGCTCTAGAGATGCTCAATTCCATGTAATAGATGTGCATCCTCTTCATGAAACAGTATTAGTACTTTTAAGAAGACATCAATTTAGGCTCACACAGTTTCAAAAGGGATAATATTTGTGGGGTAGGATTATTAAAGCAGATGGCATCTGCTTTATGGAGGGGCAAAAGATCTGAAGATTATGTTTGCTTCAGATAAACACCTAATTGTTCAGATGCATCTCTGAAGTTTAACAAAGCAATTTCATAACAGTAAAAATCGGATGTGCTTTTACTAGTTTTAGCACTTCCTATATTACATTTTTTAAGCAGTCAGAAGGGGGTGTGTGCCAGAAATATGTATCTTCTCACTTTGGATCCTCCAGAGCAGTTTTTTTCTTCTACTTCAGAGGGAACATTCGGTGCTGAATAGAGACATAATATTGTCTTTTTGAAAAATTACTGTACCTAGCTCTCATGTCCTTAGCAAGGATGTCATGTTTAGGGAAACCATGGTTCCCGCAGGACTGATTTCTCATTTACTTCTCAAAAAAATTATGTGTCTCTAGGGAGCTTCTAAAGACATCTTCAGCTCACTTTTCCTCCTAGCCTTATTTGCTTTGGTATTATGAATCCTACAACTCCCTAAAGTATTACAAGGTTGCTGAAGTACATGCTCTTGCTGCAACTGAGATGTGAAGGAAGGGATACTTGTTTAGGGTTTACTACTGCCCCTTGCTCAGATGTTCCAGCCATTTCAATGCAGGCTTTACATCCAGATTGCTTGTTTATCTGGCAGTTCATTATTTAAGGCCACCCTGTCAAAATAGGTTAAATATTCTTTGGGAAACACGGTCATGTCTTTGAGACACCAAATATGTTTAATACAAAAAGATTGGCTTGATAAAAGAAACATGATAAACTTGCATTCCCCAAAATAATTTTCTGTTGTTCCATGTAGATTTCTAAGCGCATCAAAATGCAATGACAAATCTCATGGCAATAAATTCCTGGAAAAGGCACAGAGAGTCACCAGCAAAGCAGTGAAAATGATTGCTGATGATTTGTTCTAACTACTTGACCTTGTGACATCTCTCCCAGATATATGACCAAGATGGGACACTGCAGCACTTTATTGATGGTGGAGAACCCAGTAAGTCAAGCTGGATGAGGTATATCCGATGTGCAAGGCACTGTGGGGAACAGAACTTAACAGTGGTTCAGTACAGGTAAAGTACATTTTGATTTACTCAATGCAACAAAATGAAAACTTTTTAGTGAAAAGTCAGACTGTGACTTTTGCAAAGCCTGTTACCTTTGATAGCAAATAGAGTAGCAGGTCTTTTGTGAATATGCTCATTCTGGGCAATACAAAATATGAAGAATGCAGTGGGGTTAAGTTTAACTTTTTCTGCCCTGAGCAGAGGCTGCTGTAGTAAGCATGATAGAGTTGGGGCTCCTGGGAACAAATAAGGCCCTGTCTGTGCCACTCGTGTGACCCATACACTACACAGAGCCCTCTGCACATTTTCAAATGGTCTGATCCCAATCAAGCCAATGCAGGACATCTGCTCTTAACAGACATTGATCTGCTAGAAGAAGGAGAAAAATGGCAGGAGCAGAATTTTGAACCCAGAGGTTTTCTGAGGATCAGTCAGGACATGCATCCAGTTAAAGCTTACATTTGAGTGCACCTGCTCGCCAAGAGGGCCAGTGCTCTGCCTTTTATGTTGCTGGCTGGAGAAGGTCAAAATGTGAAGAAGGAATTCTTGTGTAAAGGAATTATGGTGCATTTTACTTTGTACTTCCAAACAGATCCAGAAAAGCCCAGACAATGCATTACATAAATACATGATCTCAACTATAAACAAACCTTTTGCCTCAGAATCAGAAGCAACTTCTTGGCCCTATTAAAAGTGGTAGGAAGCACATCAAAGAATGCCCTGGGCTTGCCAGTCACAGTAAGCAATCCCCATTTTTGCTAGTTTCTTTAGAGACTGGAGTTTCTTTTCATTAGGAATAATCTTAAATGTATTTAAAGTACCTTTAAAATTAAAACATAAAAAAGCAAGCTAAAATGAAATATATATAAAGTTTGATTATCCCATAGGGTTTCAGTTTAACAATGGTAAAATTGTTCAATTGCATTTTTGGCTTTTTTATTCTCTGGCCAGTTAACTAAGTAGTGCCTCAGTTAAAAAAATAACAATCCTATTTATAAATTGCAAATTTTTTATTATACCCTTAAATATCTGATATCTATAGCTAAAATCCCACTGTATTTTAAATAAACACACTGAATAATGAATAAAAATTGCTGTGATGAAAGAGTGTTTTTGTAGGTATATTGTGAACTGTTTCACAGTGTGGTGGTGTGTGCACATGTCTGTATATACAAATAAGAAAAAAAAATATGTGTACATATATATAAATGACAAACCTAAATGAAAAGTAAGCATGAGAAAGTCATTATACATCTGTCAATATTAAGTGTATTTTACAACTCTCCTTTCATGATGGAGTTTTTACTTAGAGTTCCCTCTGTTGATCTGTTTTTGATTACTTCAGATCTTTATAAAATGAACTACAAAAACACAATTTTAAAAAACTGGCATCCATCACCAGTGACTGCATCCAAGTGTAAGAAAATAGAAAAGTTGGAGACTGAAAAACCGGTCTAATTTTTATTGTACATGGACGTCCTCCTCACAGAAAGTCAGCTGGTTTAAATTCATTCTGTTATGATTTGTAATATCTAAATGGAATTTTCTTCAAAGTGCTCTTGATTGATTGACCCTTAGCTGAACGTTTTGTTTTTATTTTGAGGCTGACAATAATGTTTGTTGGCATGTGTTCTGCTTCAACTGCGTTGGGACGCCATGAAGCTATCTTTATGAGTCATCCAACCACAATACTAAATACATGTCAGCAAAGGAAATATTATCCAAAAAGGGAAAAATCCCTTTGATGTACTTCAGCATGCAGAGATTTCTGCGAGTTTTGGAAGCTTTGCACGCTTGTAAGGGATGGTGTACGCTTACACTTTTCTTTCCCTGCCTACTGCAAGCCTCACAGACCACCCATTGCTCAAAAACAGTTCTGCTCTTTCAGCGGCAAAGTGTGTCATTTGGTTTTAGCACATTCATTTGCCGGGCTGCTGTGTTTATATTAAGGGAAGCCAAACTGAGAGATGAAATGTTACAAGGGTGAAGTACAAAGTAGACTCAATTTTTCTCAAGTTAGGAGATACTGGTAATTTATAGTGTGGCTCCAATTTTCGTTTTATGTAGCAGTGGAAAGAATTAACAAAATGTACAGCTCAGGGAAGAAAGTGAGGGAGGAGAGGACAGAGGAGACAAGGCAAGGAAAGACAAGGCAAGGTGAGGACAGGACAGGACAGGACAGGACAGGACAGGACAGGACAGGACAGGGAGAGACACAAAAGGGGGAGTTTTTGTCAGATATTCATAGAAGGGTAGGAAAACCGTTCTGCTTAGCTAGCAGTGCCCTCCTGAGACAGGGTGGCAGTAAGCGAGGAAAATAACAAGATAAATGAAATTTTTGCAGCTGCTAGTAAAATATTGAGAATCTGCACTTTTTTATTGATCTTTATGATCCTGTTGCCAAGAGCCACTTTGCGGTGACAAAATATGTTGACAAGCGCATATCTCACTGCCATGAAAAATGTGGCAAAAGATTCTCCTTATGTCTGCAGTGTTATACAAGGAACAAATTGCATCGCTACAGCCAATTCTTTATAGAAAGTCTAAATTTAAGCTCTGCCAACCCTAAACACTTTTATCTTGAACTTCAGGCTAACATTTGTAGCAATTCTTCACTCAGAAAACCAGTTGAGGCCTAACTTTTTTTTTTTTTTTTTTTGGTCTATAGCTGTTTTTCTGCCTTACATAGGCTGATAGGCTGTTATAAAAAAATGGTCATTTCTTGGTACTTTGACTGTATCATTTTGGTACGTAATCCTTCAGCAAGAGTAGAGTGTTCTTCTTGTATATATTGAATTTCTATCCATCTTACTGGAGTGTGTTTTATTGTTCCATGTGAAGCCCAAATGAAAAGCCACCATAAACTGATAAACATTTTATTTTATCTTGTGCCTGATCCTAATCTTACACAGTTTTTGCCCCATGTAAATCTGTTAGCTGTAGAACTATCACTCTGAAGAAATTTACGTCGGCGCCAGATCAGGATAAGGCTCTTCTTGTTATGCTTGGGACTCTAGGTCTTTTTTCTTTTTTTTCCCCCACTCAACTTCCAGTTCAGTGGTCTAGGAATATCCAGTCTTTTACCACAGAGCAATGTGATAAGATGTCACATTTACGGTGACATTAATCTATACTTACTGAAGAACAATATCATTGACATTACCTTCATGTTGCACAGAGGGGAAGGATTTATGTTTGTATGTTCAGATTAACCCTGGTTTTGGTATTTTTTGGCCAAAATTCTTTTTAATCCAACTATCTGAGATCTCTCTTTCTTGATACATTGAAAGGCATCACGGAACTACTTCAAACTCTTGCTAAAAGAACCTATTCAAGTGAAAAAACTGTTGTCTATTTACCTCTAAAATATTTTAACTATAGTTTATATTACAAATGCAAGGTGTTTATATGGCTGAGTTTACTTAACTCTGTGCACCACTCTGATGTTTGTACTGTAGCATTTCTAAAATCACTTTAAAAGGGACATTGTAAGAAGGTGTCTTTTCATAAAATCTAACTGCTTGTAAAATTTTAGAGTTTTAAAATATGCTAAGTACAAAGTGCCTGTCAGCTCTTGGTTACCCTGTGCTACAGGAACAAAGCCCTTTGCTAATGATAAATATAATTCTAAAGTAATCAGTGAGCAGTTCATTTAGTTATTTACAGAAATGCTTCCAAAGCAGTGGATTTCTAATGCAATACGGTGTATGTTAAGAAGAGAATGCTCTGTTCCTAAATTCAACACTTTTTTTTTGTTTTTCTCTTGATTAGGTCAAATATATTCTACCGGGCTTGTATAGATATCCCCAGGGGTACTGAGCTATTGGTGTGGTACAATGACAGCTACACATCTTTCTTTGGAATCCCTCTCCAATGCATTGCGCAAGATGAAAACTGTAAGTTCTTTCTTGCATTTCTGTCTGGGTAAGCCAGATTTCCTGTTTCAAAGCTAATCAGCTGTATGCCTAAAGTGTTTTAAGACATATTAATTGAAATTGGTTATATTTAAGGTAAGGTTATATGTACAGGACAAAACCCTGAAGATTATACACTTAAGCTCCACAAAATCATGTCATGGTTACCTGAATAAATGGAGGTGTTTCAAAGAGGGCGGATCTGTGCAATTAAATAGCAGAATTCCCAATATGGCAGGCCCACACATCTTGGTAGGGTATAGAATGACTCCTCCTTTTATGTGATTCACTCCTGGTCTATACTTAACAGATTTGCTTGGGTGTCTCCATTGTTATCAGACCTATGAGAAGACATTGTCTTGCCAAAACAGTAACGCTTTGCAGATTCATGAGGCTTGTGTTAGTAGTGATTTGTCATCCTATTACCACTGAGTGTGTTGAGAAAAGCTTTGTCTGACTGATTGTAGACGTGAGATCCTTGTGGTTAAAATGAAAAAGCCAGCTTCTTTAAATACAAACAGCATATGTAACCTGAAATGACAATGAACCTCCACCCTGGCCATCCCCATTTCCATTTATTCTCCTACCCCTTCTTAATTTTTTACTTTCAGTTTGCTAGGAATTGTCACAAAATTAAGAATTTAACTTACTACACAGACCCAGTCCAATCTAGTGTTTGGTACCTTCGTGTGTAATGGGAATGGATGATACAAACATGACCTTTGGTTTCACTGTTTGTGTGTGAAACTTGATTAGAACTTGCATCAAAGACCTCTCTCCATCTTGACAGCTTGGTGTAGCTACATGGTGGAAGAAAATAATAATGGATGCCTGATTGACTTTGGTCTAAAGTAATCCTGTGGCTGCCCATGTTTAATCAATTACATATAGGATGTATTTTTTTGATGAAGTACTTGGATACTTAAACAGCATTGTTAGAATGAACTCATATCTCATAGCAACTTAAATACTGAACTATGCAGCAATAAAACAGCAGGATAGCAGAGATTAAACTGTTGAAAATAAACATTCTTTTTAATCTTGAGTTTTCAAATCTGTTGGGCTTGAGAAAAGTTTAAAAGAAATTTAATTACTGGCAGTAATGTTTGCTGATAAAACTCATGCTTTGCAGTGTAGAATATAGAAATATTATTTTTTCTTTCATGAGCTGAACCTTACTAAACTATTATTTGAAAAGAAAAGCATTATGGCTAGAATCTCTATATACTGTCACATGCTATTTCGCTGTGAGAGAATTTGTGTGAGTTTCATCCAGAAAGAGATTACTAACTTTAGTAGATGAAATTCATCTCTTGAGTGTGGAAACAGCTGCATCCCAGTATATGACTTAAGGGCCCCTAACAGCCTCAGAGTAAACCTGTTGCTTACATATTGTACAGGAATATTTTCAGCCACTGCAAATTCTGACCATATTCCTTAGGTCTTTAATTTACTGCTTTTATGGACTTTTGTGAATACAATTAAAAAAAAGAAAAGAAAAAGAAAAATTAAAAAATGGTTCTGCTTCTTGCATGAGAATCTTCGGACAAAATGAAAGATTACAAACTACCCTTTGTGGTGAAGAAGCATAGAAAGTATATCTTATATCTGGAAACTTGTGGTAAACAGCCCCATGGACAAAGCTCTACTTAGAAATCTGGTCGTCAGATACCCCAGAAAAGAATAGACTAGAAAGGACTTCAAATTAATTAAATCAAATAATTAAATTAAATTATAACATTTTAATATTATCATATATAGTCATTATTGATGGAAAATATTAAAACACAACGCCGATTCCAGTGCAAAACTGAAATCTAATGCTTATATTTGCACTTAGAAATCTATCACCATGACTTACCTAAACAGAGTTTCAGTTTCTAGTCACCTGTTTAGTAGGTGCTGTGTACTTACATGTGGATATATACATATAAACACTTTGTGACATTGATGCATTAGCAGACACTGTTTTTCCAGAGGACTCTTTCTTTTATTAACAACATGATCTAGATGGTACTCAAGGAATGAGGCAGTCATTCAACTTTCTTCTATATATTTGACCTCCTGCCTTTCTTATCACACAACAAGCAAATTCAGCACTAAATCACTTCTCTGTGAAAACAGTATGTTGTGTTTGTTGCTGAAGTATCTAAAAGTCTTGTAAACCAAAGTTAATTGACAATCATAAGAAGTACATGGGATTAGAAATATTTTTTTTCCTATTTTGAAGGTGGTAAACTGATGCACAAAGATATCTCTGCCTGTATTTTGCATTGTCTAATTGTGACCTAACTGCTATTACCCTCAATCATACAAGTCATAGTGAAGTCACTGGCTTTCTACTGTAGTGCCTGTGTGACTATTAGTGAGATGTAATAACAGTACAATATCCTTAGTGGTTGCCATTTGAGAGGATGAGGGAATGATTGCTTCAGTGGATATTTAAGCCATGTTTTATCTCAATCAGTGTCCAAGCAAGGTTTTTTTTCCCTTGTGGTCTCAAAATTTCACGCTTGTCTGAGATGAAGCAACTGGACATGCTGACTGCAACATGCAGAGTCAGGTTATCGCAAGTGCAGCAGCATTTTCTTTCAGATGACAATCCCAATGTATGCCACAGTCAGGCTTCTCAGTCTCAGACACCCCTTTCATTTCAGTGTCACAGAATCAGCATCTTCCATTCAGATCACTGTCTCATTCAAGACCATTTTTTGGGTGTATTGTTGTTTAATTTTCATGTCAAGAAAGGCATAAAAAGGATCTTATTTACTTTTCTTGTTTTCTCCCAGTGAATGTTCCTTCGACTGTAATGGAGGCCATGTCCAGACAAGACACCTTGCAGCCATTTAATAAAAGTAGCAAACTATCCCCTGCCACTCCACAGCGATCCATAGTATTTCCACAGACTCCGTGTAGCAGAAATTTTTCTCTCCTGGATAAGTCTGGGTCCATCGAGTCAGGATTTAACCAGATCAGTGTCAAAAACCAACGAGTTCTTGCAAGCCCAACTTCAACAAGCCAACTAAATTCTGAGTTCAGTGACTGGCATCTTTGGAAATGTGGGCAATGCTTTAAGACTTTCACCCAGCGGATCCTCTTACAGATGCATGTGTGCACACAGAACCCTGACAGGTAAAGCCCAGGCTCTCTTTATTTCTGTATCTACTGACAGCCAGATCCACTGCTTTCTTCTTTTATCAAAATGTTATCATTTCCCAAACCAAACAATTATTAGGAGGGGCCTGTACAACATAATTCATCTGCAGCTGTGTGAAGTAAGCTGATAAAAACTGTTGCTTGACTTCACTATTTGTAAAAACATTTGGTGCCTAAATGTGCAGATAAAGGGAAATAGCTAAGGATATAATCTTGTTTTCAGAGTGGTTTGGTACATCTGATGGAGGCAACAAAATAGAAGAAATATTTATTAATATCATAGATGGAAAAATGAGGTCAAGATAATTAAAAGTCTCTCTGTCTTCCAAAGATAATCTAACTTGCTGCTCACTGGCTGTCACAGTCATTTCAGGGTTCACCTATAGTGTGCAATGTGTATGAACTTAATTAAGTACTAAGAGGTAATGAATTGGAATTTTTTGCTTAGTACTATTTTTCTTCAGAGCGTGCAAACCCATAAATCGTGCAAAGCTGTCAAAAGGAAATACCTACTCCACTAGTGATATGGAGGAAAACAGATGCCACTTATTCAATAAACTAATATCCACACAGAAGAAAAATGTTGACTAGATACCTCAGAGTCAAAGTTGGTTTGAAAGTTTGTCAATACAGAATTTTATGGCCATGAACTGAGGATGAAATTTAGCTGAACAAGTGAATTAAAATTTCAGGTACTCTGACCAGTGGCACAGTAAATATAATGGAACCATTATTTATGTATCAAAGCTGGTTTATTTGACAATTTTGATAGCTGGCAGGACAAAAGACAAAAATCAAATTAATTCAATAAAAAAGCCTGCCCATGTTTTTGTCTGTTCTTCACCTGTGGAGAAGGTTTGAGCAGAACAGCTGAATCCCTGGAAGGCTGTTCTATAAGCAGCATGTACTTGTGAATTGCATTTAACCAACACACTACCAAAAAGCAGTCATCAGTGAATCTGTGGGTTTGTCTGCATGCCTATGTTTCTGTGTGTGGTTATCTACATGTATGTGAATGCTTATGTGACTCTATAGGTGTGGAGATGCTGGATCACAAACCCAGTTCTCCAGGAAGAAGTGTTAAGCATGCAAGGGGCAAACTAGATACTGTGGCAGCTTTAAAAGAATGGAAGAGCTAATAACATTGTGAATGTAAACAAGCCCTTTAAACATTTTCTGAATCTTATGCGGGTCTTAGCAAAAATAAATGCCACATTAAGGAAGTTATTCCATTGGGAGACTACTCCATTGGAACAGTATGCCCAGGGCATCGGTGGAGTCACCAGCTCTGGAGGTATTTTAAACAGTGTGTGGACCTGGTCCTTAGGGACATGGTTTAGTGGTGAATTTACAGTGGTGGTCAAAGGTTGCACTAGGTGCTCTTGAAGATCTCTTCCAACATAAGACATTCTATGAATTGTGATTCTGTGAAGCTGTAAGCCACAAATACCAATTCAAGTGCCACAGTATGGAATAGAGATCCAGGAATATCTGTCTATACCTGTATCATCCCCTAAATTTCATGGACTTTTGTATTTTCAGTATTAAAGCATCTGAAGCACACTGAAAAGCATAAAATGCTGCTTCAGGGAGTCTGTAAGAGATACGATGTGAGGATTCCTCACATACTTTTCTTGTGATTTAGCCAACCAGGTGTGATGCTTACATTTCATACATTCCTTGAACCTGTATCTTCCTTTATAAAGAACCAAGGTGCAGCTAGTAGCTAATGCAAGAAGAGTATCACCTAATGGGACTGTTCTTCACTCTAGGGGATAGTAAAATATTAATTTCTCCAGGGGCAAAAAATTTGGATAAATCAATATTACCCATCTGTAATCTCTGATTTTTTATTTTTATTTATTTGTTTCTAAGTATCTTGTGTCAATTATTGCTTTAAACACAGGCAGGATTTTAAGTTTTTACCCTTAGAAGTGAATGCTTGCATTATTAGGTTACTGATTCATGAACTCTTACTGTTTCATTTCTCCTGGGCCTACCTAATTTATCCGTATAGAACAGCTTCAACAAGAAAATGTAGGGCATTTTTACCTCAGAATACCCTGTAGCGTAGTAGGAAAATAATCTAGATCAGAATAAAAGTTGTCTTTCACAGGAGCAAAGAGAGCAAAAGTTGTTTCAAGAAAAGACGACAGATTTGGGGAGGACTGGGGTGGAGAGGAGGTAAGTAAAGATTCTTGGTTGTAGGTGTTGAATCCCAGCTTTCAGGAAGATTCAAAACATAATAACTAGCACCTTTTTTTCAATATTGACACTGGCTAATTGAGCTGATTTTGCCTTTTGTTTGTTGGATTTTGTGTATCCTGTTCTTAAGAAACTCTTCCTCTTGTGTGATATTTAGAGGATAAAAACTAAATAAGGTTTCAATATACACTTAAGATCAATCTCTTGCATAAATACTAGGTACCTCAGTGCTCTGGTCCATGACACGTGCATTTCTTCTGTACTGTAAAATGGCTTACATCTTTATGGTTTCATTAAATAAATTGTACAGGCTCTTTGTGGAAGCCTGTTCTGTAATGCCTTCTTTGTTCCTGCTAGGTGTGCCATAAAGATAACTGCTGTAAGAGCATTTCCCAATAGGTCTTCTGCAGAGTGTTGTGTGGGATGAACACACTCACATGAATCTGTTTAAGCTCAATGCAATTCATCAGTCAGTGTTTTAAACTACCACGATAACAGTTACTGCAGATCATTACTGCCCTGGGACCTGGATTCTCACATCCCTGTTTAGAAATCTGCATTTCATTTTAGAAATTCGCATTTCTCCAGATGAAAAATTCCTAAGGTATTCTACAAAATTGCCTGGAGACAAGGAAATAGGGTACGATTTGTGAAAAAAATATCTGCTTGCCAGCCTGAAGTCCTGGGTGCAGCCCTCTGGTTTGTATATTCTCAGTGACATCTGCAGCACTACTCCAGCTGATAAACAGCTCCCCATTTATTGTCAGCAATTTGTGAGCACACCAACCACTGTATCTTTGATGTAACTGAAGCAGCAGGACCTGTCTTCAATGGGAAATGACTGTAGACTCTGTTCTGGCCTGGTCTTTGTTTTTCAATAATGCTGATTATCTACAGCATGAGGTGCAAAGAAAACGCCTGTGAATCTATAGAGGAGTCCAATTCATGGGCTGAAATGTGAAAGAAGTAGACTACTTGGGGCTTGAAAAATTAAAAAAAAAAATAGCTTCAAAACCACTTTGATTCAGCAAACATCTTAATAAGAAGACAAATTAAAGGAGGCTGAATTAGACTTCTTTCTTACGCAGGCAGTAAGAAAGAAATGGTCCTATTTAGGAGGCAGATGATTTAATAAATAAAAATAGATTATAAAAGGATTAATCCAAGATACGCAAAGTTATTAAAATAATCTATTGTGTTTGGTATTTTATATTAAAATTAGGATTAAAAAACAAAGTAAAAATTAAAATAAAATAAAGTTAAATAAAAATTGCTTTTCATTATCTATTGGTTTACTCGTAGTACTTCTCCCTTTCTGCTGAGATTTTTTCTGCTTGTTATGTTTTTTAGCCCTTCAAATTTGGAGTGGATGTGGCAGGTGAATATTTTAATCCATTAAGATTGTTATTCTGGAACTTTCTGAGCCTTTGGTGCTTTTTTAAACCTTGCTCGGACAGGAATAATTAAAGCAACTATTTCTTTAAGCAGGTGTCAGAAACCTGTTTATTGATATTTTTTGTTTGGTTGGTTTTTTCCTTCTTTGTGCTATAGAAATTCCCAACAATCTTATCTGGGAGGCTTCAGAAAGAGGAAACTAAAAGCCTTACATTACAATAACTAGAATAACTAGTTTTTAAAGAAATTTTTTAAAATAAGATTTTTTAAAAACAGCAGCTATTTTTCTAACAATGCCAGAATTTCTTTTAATGGCATGTTTCTTCTTTCTCACTATGATAGCTAGATTCAGGATGAATTGGTGCTGAGGGAAGGCAGATGGCTGCAGATCCCCAGAGCTGTCTCTGGCACATTTTCACATTGAAAATGTACATCTATATGATATATATTCTCACTGATTGCCATGTATTTAAACTGATAATTTGAGAGAAAACCCACTTTATAAGTGTGTCCATGGCTGAGAGGTTGTGGATGTTATCTGACACTTCCAGTTCTTGTTCACTCAAAGATATTGTTGCATTCATGCTTAACTGTAGTACTTCAATATTAAATTGTGAGGTTTTTTTAAAAAAAAGGAGTTTGAGGTTTGAAGTTGCCAAGTTAATATATCCTTGTCTTTAAGACCATGGCTTGGCACCTTTTGTGTTTATCTTTTTCTTTATGGATTTTGTGTCTTAGACCTTTATGTTCTCCTCAAATCTATTAATTAATTTATACATCTCCTGAAGAAGAACTAAATGTGTCAATGTAATCAAGAGCTGTCTGTTTCTGATTGCAGAGCTATGGAACATTGCTTAATTAAAGCAAGCCTCATGCTGAACTTAATGCTTGTTCTTGCATAATCTTTTTACAAGGCTTTGCAACCTCCCTTTAGTCACTGTTGGTAACAACGAAGGGCGTACAGAGCAGCACCTCTCCCTGTCAGCTTCAGAAGTCTGCAATGCCTCACATGCACTAACTTTTTGCTTCTTCTAGTTCCTGCACAAAGAGATAATCCCAAAACTGCCAGTGGTCCCAGGTCTGCCATCCCTGTTGCTACTGTGGTGCCTGAAGTGCTTGGGGCAGCAGGGACCCTGAAGCCCTGAGGTACTGAAGGTAGCCCAGTTGTGGCCACGCTGATGCCAGGGATGCTTCTGCATGCAATCTGGCAGTATCCTTAGGTGTCACTTTGTTCTCCAGCCTCTTAGTTCATCTTGCTAATAAACAGGCATCCCTCCAAAATACCTGTCCATTAGGACAACTGTGACCTAACTTTTGTGGTTACAGCTGAGCTTTTAATGCTGTGTCTTGCACAAAGGCCTAGCTCTGTAAGCTGATGTTGGCTGCATTTCATCATTCCCTGCATTCATTTTTTGTGGAGTGACACCACGAAACCCTGCCCTGGATTCAATAGAGAACCCTGAGTCCCATGGGTTGAGACCCCGACATCAATCAAGTTGGGTTTTTTTTTACTTATTCTTAGTCCTCAAAAAGGGTAAAAAAGCCTTTTCACCAATGTCAATCTTTCTTCTATTAGTGGTGCTTTTCTAGCTTTTCCTAAGGATAAAAATTTACAACAATGTGCTATTTCATGCCCCTGATCTGACAGCGTTTCAATGATAGTGTTAGAGTCATTCAAAAACTCAGGACTATACCCCTTGAAAACAGCAAACTTACTTTTGAAGAGATCTCACTAGAAATCTGTTCATCATAAAAGAAAGAATTTGAAAATTTAGTGAAAAATATAAGTCAGGATTTGGAAAGTGCGTTGTTCTAGGAGAGGAATACTACAAGCTAAATAACTTCTGCTGAAGGAAAACCTAAAACAAATAAATCTAAATATACTGTCATCTGTCATCAGCTATTACAGGTGCAAAAATACAGATTTTTCTATTATTATCCTGTAACATGCACAAAATATGAATTGTGGTGAGGTTCACTAAGCTGTGTAGGGAAAAATGAGTTTTCTACAGGTCCTATATGTGTTCTAGTTTCATGTACAAAAACCAGCTAAGAAAGGGAGACAACTCTAAGACAGGAAATGGCATTACCAAAGAGCAAAATCATTCATGAGTTTGTTTAAATTTAGTAGAAAAAATACTCTTGAATTCTTTCATTTTGAAAATATACCTTGAAAAAGCTCAAAATCTAAATACCTACAAAATCTGAGTACTATTACATTAAGGTTAGTCCTTTCTGAATTCCACTTTAAATGGCCTATGTTCCTGTAATGGGCCATCATTTATTCAGGGAGAGTAACATTAGGGTCTATAGGAAGACACAGTGGACTCCACATGTAGGGAACCTAGAGAACTGATTGACAGTGCATGGGATTAATGACAGAAGTGTAATTTTTTTTAAAAGGAGAATTTGCATTTAGGTAAGTAGATTTCTTTTCTTTATGCTTAGGAAGACAGAGAGTTAGAAAACTGTGTAACTGAGTGTTAAGTGAAAAAATATTAGAACTGCTTTTTATGGCTGTCAGCACATCATTCTCATATGCACATTGCTGTATATTAGTTTTGCTTTTCTGAAATGTAACATGAAAATACTGTACGAGAACATTTTGTCTTGATTTACATCTGAAAGAGTCTACAAGAAATTTTGTAGAAAACACAGTGATTAAGTGTTCAAAACTTTGTTTTTTTCTGGTGCATGATAGCTGGAGAATAGATTTTTATGGAAAAAAAGAGTTCTTCAAATAGTCAGCATGTACTTAGAGTCTGTGGCACACCTGTTCCATCAAACTGATTATTTTCATGTTTGCAAATCTGCCTCTACATCTGCAAAGGAATGCTTTAGTTATGCAGGCTTTCGCATACGAAATGACTGGCATTCATTTTTTTGAGCATTAATTTTTTTGAGCATCAACACACATCTGTGATACATCTGTGCTTATAATCACATTGATACCTTGCAGCTCAAGATGGTCCAGTATGTTCTGGGGTCTTCTAGTGGAAATGAGCTTTCCAGGTCTGACACTGCACTCAGTCTAGCAGCACATCTTTGAAAATATAATCTATGAAGACCACTGTTTTCATCACTGTGTCCCTGCTCCTTCTATCCGCAGACCTCTGCTATAAAAGGCCCCCATCTAATTCATTGATCCAGTACAGACCAAAGCAATGGCAGAGGACACAACTACTACATCAAAGACCAGCCTGCTCTGCCCATGTCAGTGTACTGAGTGAACCAAGCATTGCTCATGTTCAGTCCTTCTGCATCACTTCTGTTACATTTAAGAAACAACATGCTGACTTTATTTTGTGCCAAGAAAAATTTCTGAGCACAGTGAAACTGTTACCAGAGAACTAAAATATAACTTTCATACTACGGAATGGCTTCTTTTGCTTTTGATAAAAATAGTAGAATCCAAAAGTTGTCAAAATTTGACACAGTTGAATCTGCAATTGTGCAAATTATATAAACATTTTTAAAATTGTTATACTGTTTAAACGCTTCTACAGGCACTGCTTTTAAAATGAGCTTTGTTTAATGTCTGCCATGTAGCTAGCTTGAAAAAAAGTACTTGATCTGTCCCTTTTAGTGTTAATCAGAATCACCTGTGTATCAGCTGGAGAAATGCATTCCCTGCAAAGAGGAGAGTAATTTTAATAACTGTTCTCCCAATATAGGGATGAATGGGAAAAGTAATCAAAGTGATGTAACAATAGGTGATTTATTTAGAGGGCTCTTTTTCTTGAGCATCAGCCAGTGAAAGGTATTTTAAGTACATATAATAATATTCTTTGTAAACACAGTACTAGTTTTGAGCTCAAGTAAGGGGTAAAAAAAATTACTTGGTATCATAATGTTAAGTTATACCTGCTTTGGAATTTTGACTGTTTACAGGCAGGTTACAGTGTGACTTTTCACTGTATGATATTAATTGCATTGACTTAAAAAAATGGAAGATTAATTTGTTTTATGAAATCTTCTATCATTTATTGTGGTAGCTGCTAAAAACAGATAACCAGAGGCTAATAGATGTTAATGGTCCCTTTCACTATTAAAAAAATCAATGTTTCTTGGATACAGAATATCTTAATGTATTGCTTTTTCTTAAAAGCATTTCATTCAAAAGTACCCAAACAAAGACATCTGCATTCACAAATCATCCTTTGTTTACCAGCACTTGAATCAAGTTGATAAACATTTTCTGTGAAAATTAACCATGCACTGCAAGAAAGGAGAAGACTGGGAATGCTTCTACTTCTCTTCCAATAAGAGAAACAGATGCCAGTACTTTGTTTTCTTAAAATATCATTTAACATATATTCATGTAATTTTTAAGGGCCACATTATCTAGGTCAAGTAAACATTCCACAACTTTTATATATTTCTTTTAAACTTGTTGGGAAGCAGTTAGATTTCCAAATGTAAGTAATTAAAATTGTAAGCTATTGAGTTATTGACAAATACTGAGCTATTAATCAAGCTAAAAAATTCTACAATCAAGGTTCAGTGCTCTGAAGCACTGTAAAATAATGGTATTTGTGCTCAGTGATGCAAGTAGCCACAATTAAGCAGTTCACTTGACAAATGAGATAGTTCACTTTATTTTGCACTTAATTGAATTGTACATGCTTGATCACCATTGTCTCCTTCCCTTTAGTTTTGGTTTCTAGCCATTTAAACATACACATTTATGAAAGAAAGAGCAATTAAGTTGGTGTTGACCACTGACTCTAGAAATGCAGATACCAAGGTCTACGCTTTAAATTTTTATTGCATGATAAAAATCATTAATATCCCTCTAGAGGAATTCTTAATTTTCTTAACAAAAAGTCTGATGAGTGGTAGGACTTGGTCATTAACTTAAATCAAATGTGAAAAGGAAAAAAATCCTTTAGGATTTTCATATTAAGTGACTTTTACCAAACAGAAACACACAGACATTGTTTCTTCACTCTTTATTGTAGTTAGTAATGGTATTTGAATTTCAGCAGCCTTGTCTCACTTTGCTGACTTGTATCTTTTTCTTTCTGTGTCTGCAGTCTGTTTTTTATGATTCTGAAATTGTAAGGTATTACTCAGTTTTGCTTGTTATGTGTTTTTAACAAAATGTGGTGTTGAAAACTTAAGTTCCAGGTTTCAGTTCAAGATCATAAAAATGCCGGTTTTTTCACTCTGGGTGGGAAAAATATTTTAATTAAATACAAATATTTTCAATAGAAGTAAGAAAATATAAAGGTAATCATAGCATGGTAGTTATTTTTTCTAACATCTTGCATTTAAAAAATTACCCCCAAACCCCAGATTTCTCCAAGGCATTATGAAGAATTTTATTGCAGTCACAGAATCCACCTAAGATTTACATATGACAATCATTTGCAGGTAGGACTGGAGCTGGCATCAATGGACAGAGGGTTTCATAAGTGTGTTATGAAACTAAATTTCTTTGCTCCAGTTTGTGAGGAGTTTTTGTGACTAAGGAGCACCACATCTAATTTGTGAGAAATAAGGCATGTATGTCATGTGTAGCATTGTCTCAGCTAGCTTTTTAGGCTATGCTTTGTGAGGCATGATGTCCATAGCCTCTCAGTCAATTCCTGCAAAAACGTTTAACATTTGCCAGAGACATCGTGTTTCGTGTGTCTCCCAAGAAAGCCCCAGAGCAGTGCACCCACAGCTGGAAATTACGGGAAACACCAGATGTTCCTGCCCATTTGGTTTCCTGCTTGTGTCAATAGAAAGCACTGATGGCACCATCTCTCTTTTTCCCATTGCAGGCCCTACCAGTGTGGTCACTGCTCCCAGTCTTTCTCCCAGCCCTCAGAGCTGCGGAACCACGTGGTTACTCACTCCAGTGACAGACCTTTCAAGTGTGGCTACTGTGGTCGTGCCTTTGCTGGTGCCACAACACTCAACAATCACATCCGGACACACACTGGGGAAAAACCCTTCAAGTAAGTGCTTGAAGCCATCAGCTTTTGCCATCTGACATTAGAGAGGGAAAGGCATTACTGCGGCTCACTAGCAACACTGCTCCGTACCGGCACCCAGCAGAGTTTCCTTTCAAAGCCAAGGTCAGACCATGAGGCAAAACTCTGAATGGTTTGGCTAAAAACAGAATTAAACGAGGCTTGGTTTTGGATGCCCTGTAAACCCTGAGCAATTTTCTGTCCTCTGTTGAGAACTTGATTGTTTTAATTAAATAACAATGCAAGAGAACCATAGCTGAAAATACTCTCAAGACTGGGACAGACTATTCTGTAAGATCTTTATTATTTCACATCTGTATGATTAGGTAGATCAGGCATCACATAAAGGCTGATTTGGGTTTGGTTAAGCACACAGGAGGAATATGCATCTGGTTTTAGTCTCAGAATCGTTGCACACAAAATGTAATTCTGGCTTGTGGCATGAGTTTGGTAAGATCATAATAACAAATTTACAGTATTCAGTTGTCCAAGATGTAAGAAAAAGAAGTCACCTGTTTTTGGGTTTGTCTTTTTTTTGGTTTTTGTTTTGTTTTGTTTTGTTTTATTAAACAGACAGCTCTTGTGTCTGCAGTTTCTGTTTCCTGAAATTAAAGCCAAGCAGACACCTGAGTCTCAGAAGTTTTTCTCCTGTGCTCACACCAGACATAGCACAGTTGATCGAGGTGGACATGTATTTGTGTCTGTGTCTTGAACTGACAGATGCAGATTTTATGTATATTGTACCCGGAACAATCCCACTTTGGAAGAAAAGGGTTGTGCTGATATCAATGTATGATGTATTGATACCACTTCTTTTGGAAAATAACTGATGCTTCTAGAAGGACTGGGAGGAAGTGTAGAGGAATGTGTGTGTCTCCCAGTTCTCCAAGGACTGTCTATCCTCCATCTGCTTTTCCCTTTGCCTTTCTTTTCTACTTTTGCTATACTGTGCTCTTGGTCTGGTTAATGTAAGAGAGATCAGCCATGGGGGCTGTCAGAACCCCTCATAACAAGCTCAGTAGAGATACCAGTAGAGATCTTTTGCCTCCATATATGGTTGAAAGGAAGCATGGCCTCCAAACAGGTCTCTGCTGAGGGCAAGGGGACAGAGCCAGGAACCAAATGCTGAATATCCAGTACAGAAGAGCTTACATACCAGAAATTATGGCTAGGATAGTGTTCTGTGTTGCAAAACACAGAATCTCAGAATATCTAAAGAGTGGCTCCTCTAGAGCCAATCTGCTGAACACCCAGAGCCCATAGAAAGTGAGCCAAAAATAGTGTGAGCAATCAGATTGATTTTATCTAGTTGCTGTGTAAATAGATTTTAGTAATTAATGGAAGAGGTTTCCAGGTCAAAATGGAAAATAGATTTCTTTTAATGTTAAGGTGTTACTTATGTGTAACCTTGTTGACTCCACTTAATTTTTTTCCTTAACATCCTGTTTTTGTCATGTTTCCAATAGATCTGCTATTTTGTCCCATTTAGAGTCATTATTTTTCCCCCTTGGTTTGGTAATTTTTTTCACCCTTTTCCAAAATGGTCTTGGCTACAGCACAATACCATTTGAGAAAAGGCTTAAGGTATGTAGTACAATTAATCAGTGGCCTGGAATTTGCTTGTTTGGTTTACCATGCTTATGCAGGATATTTTAGTATTTTGGGATGTATTTGCTCATTTTTAAAGCCGCAGAGCAACAAAGAATGTGTACACTTTTTCCTGCTGCTTTGTGATGCATGATACAATTTCATAATTTTAAGGCTTTTATTTAGTTTATTCCTTAAATTCAAGAAAGAGAAGTACCACTTTTCTCTGGAAGACTTGCAGTAAGCTGAATAGTAATCGTACATGAAACTGAAACGGGAGGTCTTCCTATCCTGATAGTCAGATAAGGGGGCACATATTGCCCTGATCCTGCAAGCCTTCCATGCAGAACTGCTTGCATTTGAGAGGGGAGGAGCAGAAACTTATCACAGAATTGATCCACCCTCTCTGCTGGAGAAAAAAGATAGCTGCAGCTCATCTTGATGTCTCATCACCATTTAGATCCTCTGAAAAGGAGTGGTCCAACACCTGGTATTATGTAAGCTTAGGAAAAAACCTTAACAAATTCTAGAGAACAAGAACCGTAAATATGACAAACAAGATTTCTGTTCTTAATCAGAGTTTAGGTTTTAAATGTTTGTTTGCTAAAGGATTTTGAATGTTGGCTTACAAAAAAAAGGCGGAATTGAAAAGTCTAGTGATAAAGGGTTTCTGTACCGCAAGAAACTCTACTTTTGTGGTAATATACATATTTGGGTTGAGTAAAGTTTTTGCCATTAACAAGACTAACTGTACATGGATAGTATTAAATTACTTGGATTCTAGCTAAGTTGTTTTATAAGTAACAGGATAATTTTAAAGGTATTACTGAGTTCACATCCGAAAATAGGCAGCCCACCAGAAGTTAATGTGCATCTACTGTGAATGCAGTCACTATTCTTAATGCAGGAAGGCAGCTATGTTTGTAAGTGGTGTTGGGACAAATTGCAGTGCACATGGATTAAGCAGGCAATGTCGTACATGAAGTGAATGTTTGCAAGCACACTGTTTTCAGAAGGTGGTTTTAAAAAAGGTGAACATAGCCAGGGTGACAATATTTTAAAATATTTCAATTTGTTATTTAAGATGAAAACTGTGACTGGTTAAAGAGCTTTTTCTGTGAGAAGGTGCTTTCTCTGTAGGTCCTAGGTAACTTCGGAAGTATGGTGGAAGACTTTTCTATTTGCTTTTCATTACAGATAACAATGCTAAGTGAGGTTATCTGTAGTCAAAGCTTCAGCTGCGTTGCCTGGACTGCAGGTCCAGCTAGAAAGGATTTCTTTTCATGTCATCACAAGCTATCAAGTCAGCCTCACCACTGTAAAGTTTTTGCATATTCTTATCTTACTAAAGTCTCCACTATGGCTGCTATTCTGAGAACAAAGCTCTTAAGTAAATTAAAAGGTAGGAGAAAAAGGAAAATTATTGTTCATCCCCATTATCTTAAATTCCTCCGCCCTTAATCTCTTCCATTCCAGCAGAATTAAAAAGTAGTTAAGGGACTTGCCTGTAGAACTAGGATTATGCAAAAATCTAAACAAAAAATAATTAGAGGAAAGATTCTTTCGGATTGGGATTACTCAAGTGGTTTTCTTTTGTTCTTACTCAAATGCAAAACTAGGGAAAATTAATTTCATGTTGAACATGCTGCACTTGCAGTGATATATCAGCTTTGTCCTGGTTTGGTTTTTGTTTTGTTCTGTTTTGTCTTTTGATTTATTTACTTAGTTTATTTTCACACTTTAAATTAGTTTAAAGTTTTGTGTTAAATGTAGTTCTTGATTGAAATAAAAATTCTTCTTTTCAAAATATTAAATAGAGATTTTTTTTACAAAAATAGGTCCTCAGTATTTTGTTCACCCAAAAGCTTTCACAGAAGTTGATATAAACATAGGAACTAATCTAATACTGACTGTTATGCTCTGTGTCAATGTTTTGAAAGCACTGTGAAGCAAACAAGCAGACCTGACAGTGGGGGCTATCTAACCAAACTCAGAAAACCTAGTACTTTAGAAATATCCAAAAACCATTGATGTTCATGTTGATTGTGAGATTAAGTATCATTTGGTTTATCATACCCACCCAGGAAACCACAGAGGGAAACTTCTCAGTCAAATGATGCCTTTTGTTTGATGAGGTTGCATGCTGTAGTACAACACTTTCCATTAAAATGAAGGCACACACACATTGTAAAAAAAGATAATATGGATTCAGTTTTTGCTGATGACACCTGATTGTGGAAAGAGTTTTAAATGGCTTCATCAGGCCAACATCATGTCGGCGGCTGTTTGAATTACTCCCAAATGCCATCAGATGGTGTAATTGGAAATTTAGTGGTCTCCCAGTTAATAGGTATCACTATTACCAATACTTATATCTACACTAGAGACTTAAACAAAAATTCAGTATATGTCTAGTAGCTTTATATGTCATGTTTACTTTCTGAGTGGTCTCAAGAGAGGTGGACTCTTTTTCTCATTCTGAGTGCTTTAGCTACTATTCAGCTCCCCAGCACAACATTAAACTCGTGTGATTTGTAGTATAGAAACATGCACACAACAACATGTACACACGTTCTTGCCAGTCTCATAGACAAAGGTCACTGCAGTGCTTAAGCTAATACAACAGGCTGGGGAAGGATGGTTGATGGATGGAAGGAGTACATCATAATTCAGAAGAAAAAGTCCTCCTTCTTTTCTTCCCGTTCCTACATACCATGGCATACTTACTCTAACTGCTAATACAGGTTCCTGCCTGTAAGCCAGGTACTTATATATCCAAAACTGAATTCCTGAAAACACCACCCACATCCTTTGCAGGGGGCTACAAAACACAAGGTACCTTAGGTACTATCTGAAGTTTACCTGTGTACATTAGAAATCCAGAGGAATTAAGTGCCTTGTTTTGCAGTAGTTTTATTGCCCAGTTTTTCCCCACTTTTGCCCAAGGGCTGTGTAGTGCAGAGAGCACTGCCTGACCAGCAGCAACGCCTGGCACCCACAACCCTCCTGTCCAAAGATCTGATGCTTGTGTCGGGAGACTGATTCTTTTCTGGTCTCTCTTTAGCATCCTTCTTACTTGTGTCTGTATGAAAGAGTCCCAGAACAGACTGTAGCTGGAAAGTTAGAACACTCTCACAGCATAAGAAGCTTTTGGTCAAAGGACAGGAACTCACATTGTGGAGAAACACATTGAGGCTTGCTCTGTGCTTTCAGGAGTGCTGAGTGAAGGCAGTGGCCCAGGTCTAATTACCCAGGTAAGCTCCAGAAAGAGCAAGGAGGTCTTCCACAGCTTTCATGGCCAGTGATTTTAATGAATACTTCTCTTAAATATGACTGCTTGGCATCCTGATATATTTCATCTCTTCTTTCAGGAACCTGGAAGTCACGTGTTGCCAAAGCTTATTTTGTAGGTTATTTTGTGACTGTACCACTTATAGCTTGGTTAGGCAAGGATGCAAGCCTCCTTTTACTCAGAAAGCAAAGCAGTCATCTTTGTAGACATCAAAATAACAAAACTATCAAGTTCAAGCAAGTGGCAATATCTTATACAGACTAAGTCAACCCCTCAGCCTTAGAATTGATTCTAATGCCTCTGTGATAGATATATATATATGTATATAAAAATAATATAACAATCTGCAAGTTTGTCAGGCAATGAAAGGTAGTATATTTTGACACACTAATCCAGTAACTAATCAGTTTTCTAATAAACAATCAGCAGTACACTAATGTGTCATCAGCACTTCAGGAGCTCTGGAGAGTGGATGATCTGCACATAGACTTTAATGAATATCCCAAAAATCATTAAGTAATCAATACTTCTGAGTTATTTTCATTGAGCTGATAGGTCTGATACATTAAAGTTGACATTTTACATTTGTCAAGATCACAGTGCAGTTTTTAACAGCGGAACAAGCTGCTAAAAATATTCCATGAAAGACAATCAAGGAAACACAACTTAAAAGTGTTGACATTTTTGATTGGTGCAGTAGCTTGAATGAATGACTGTCTGTTAAAAGTCTCTGTTAAATGTTCCTGAAGCACAAATCTGTTACTACAGATTACTTATGTGAACAACATTCCACAATTATGCATATGTGTAAATATCTTTCTTTTCTCTCTCCTTTTTTTTTTTTTTTTTTTTTTTTTTTTAAGCAGCTGGGTCAGTGACAGTTCACTTTTTATCATTCACATCACTGAAGATAGAAAGATGAATATGAATTAGCTGAGCCCTTTGTTTTCCTTACTTCTCCTTTGAAGGTGAAGAATTCATAGTAGTGATGCTTTTATGATAATCTTCTTTGAAGATAAAACATCACACAGCACCATTAAATCAAAGGTGGCTTTTGGAGTGAGTGCCATACAAGAAGAATCTGCTGCATCCATATCTGTGGCTCATCAAACACCGCTATATAGTGTTCAGAATGCAAATTAAGAGGAGAGTATTTGGGAGACTAAGCACAATAGATTCACTTTCAGAGAATGGATAAGGGATTTATTCGAAGTTAGCAATAACCCCCATCCTGTCCCCTCTGAAATTCAGTGGCTTTGTTCATTTGTTCACACAATATTTTTGTTGCATATTATGGTTCTCTAAAAAGAAGGCAGGGTAGAAAGAGAGGTGACAAAAATGGCAGTGAAGCAAACACTGGTAACCATTATGAGTCCTTGCTCAAACCACAGATTTCTCAAATAGTGTGGATGTTTGCAGATAATTAAGTAACCACTAACTCCATGTGCCTATTTAAAATGAACCACACTGCATAGTCAGTTCAGATAAACAAAGAGTTTTCTCTTGCTCTAGCACTGAATGATTATTGCTTTGTGATTTCTCTTCCTCCAATAGGCAATAGTGGGTTTTAAATTAGCAGAAGGTGAAATTCTATTTGTCATCAATTTCTCCTAGGGGTTACAGAGCAGAAAACTGCAGACAAGCTGCTTCTTTGATGGCTCACTCCTAAAAATCTCTTTTTGTTCTTTATCTATTTGAACTGACAGTGATCAGAGCTACAGCAGGACAGGCCTCTCTGGAGAAATCACCTTCCCCCTGTCTATTGACAGATTCCTCTGTTCTGAATCAGACAGGCCTTGTCCCATCATAGGCATCAAGGCCTTGGAAGTAGCCACCAATTAAACCTCTTGAGCCAGTAAAATCTGAAGCCACTTTTGTGTGTCTGTTCTGATTAGGCAGGATGAGACAAAACCCATCACCCCCCTCAGAGAAGCTCCCTGGTCTCAATTTTCTCTCTTGCCTTCACCAGGTGCGAGAGGTGTGAGAGGAGCTTCACACAAGCCACCCAGCTGAGTCGACACCAGAGGATGCCCAATGAGTGCAAGCCAATAACAGAGAGCACAGAATCAATTGAAGTGGATTAACTGATTGACTGGTTGGAATTAAACTGCAAGGAAAGTCATGATTAAATGTCATGGACACTTAAGCAAAACCAAAGATTTCCTCTGAGCAACTTTCAATCAGTACCAGAAAACCAAAAGCAGTAATAAAATAAGTAAGATGTTAAAAGATATTGATCCTGGCATGGAAGTGAGACCAGGAAAGAGATTATTTATTTATGACTAGGGATGAGTCTTATTTCAACTGACAAGTTACTTGGGACTGTTAACATTTCAAGTCCCACCATGTATTGCTTTAATTCTAAAAGCCTATATAATTGTTATTTAATACCAAAGTGAGGAATCTCAAGGGTTCCTCTGCCCATAGTTGCGACTAAGAATGCACATGGACTTGTTTATTGTTGCACCTTTTTTGTAGCATGACTCAAAGGACCCAGATGTAATCTGTACATTTGGCTGGGCTGGGAAAAGTTGATCTTGACATGGCTATAAGAGAAATTGCTGTGTAGGACGGGGAGTGATCAAGAGCTGTGTATGGGTCAGTGTCACCCTCCTCAGACCAAAGGGCATTTAATTTCCATAGTCTCATGCCTCACACTGTGTGCACTTTTTCATGTGAGGAGTTCCATTCAACAGCGTTGCATTGGCATAGATATTCTGGAACTAAAAAAAGAAAAAAAAAAAGAAAAAAAAAAAGAAAAAAAAAGAGAGGAATGTTGTATATCTGAAAATATACTTTATATAAAGAAGCCAGTAGGAAAACCATGTTAAACTAATAGAGCTCTCAAATTCAGTGTAATAGCTATGAAAGGCAAAGATGGTACAAAGTATTTTAAACTTTTAAGATTGCAGTCTGTGTGTATATTGTATAACAAGGAGCAAAAATTCAAGATGATATTTTTTGTTTGGGTGATTGATTTAATGGCTTGATGATTTCTAGGAAAACTGATAAGAAATCCAAGCTGTAGTCCATTGATAATTTCATTGTGTTGGATTAATTTGAAAACTCTACTGTATTAGATGAAACTCTCAACATACCTGGGTGGAGCTTCAAAACAAAAGCTAAATCTGAACTCAGATACTTTGTGAATGGCTTGGAGGCTTCATAGTATTAACTTAGCATAAAATAGCCTGGTACAGTTGTAGATGGAAGGAAGCCAAAATACTCCCAACATCAATGTAAAAAACCCAGATGTCATTACTTTTGTTCAGTTTAACAATTTCCATATTGGCTTTCTTCAAGCTTTTATCCTTGATGTATTTCAGATTTCATGATTTTATCTAATCAAAGAATGGTTTTTACCTTTAGAGACCAGCAGTGCTTGTTTATATATTGATTGTCTCAATGCTAGAGCTGTACTTTGATAAAAATGTAAAAAAAAAGACAAAAAAAAGGACAAAAAAAAAAGACAAAAAAGAAAAAGAAGAAAAACCTAAACAATTCTGAGGTCATGCTATATAATAAGGTAAAACTGCAGAATACTTTTGTGGAGATTATGGGGATTAAAACAGATTAATTCAGTTTTGCACCAAAACTGAAGTGCTGAATGGCTCATAAGGGCTCAGTTGATTATATTAAATATTTTAAAAACATTAATGGGGATGATTTTAAATATGTAGAAAATTAAGTATCCAATTTTGTAAAGGGCTAGACAGAATAAGCTATAAATTTAGTGGCAGGTTCAGACCAACTACAAATTCTGCAAAGAGCTCAACAGAAGAAGAGCATACAGTAAAATTCAAATACATTTAAAAGGAATTTAAATCTAAGACATTCTTCAGGATGTCATAAATTCGTCATTTATTACATTGCAGAAAGTACACCACAGGATCTGGAGTTTCCAAAGCTTTGCAGGGAATTACTTCAGAAATTACTGCATTTGCGTTTGGCCACTAAAATGTCAAACACGGTGGGAAAAAAAAGACGTATTTTCTCATTGTTATGAAAAGTACAAAATTATCTAGCCCTGTGAGTTTTTCAGCTCTGTTTCTCAGTGCAGTGATCTGGGGATTGAACAATTCTGTCGTCATTCACCTAATTTTATCCTCCAAACTATGATAGATTCTTAGATACTTTATAAATGTGTGTGTTTGCTTTTTAGGTTCAAACAAGCGTGGGAAGCTGGGTAGGAAGAATTGTAACAGAAAAATCAAAATCTGATCTAAACCTTTCAGATCCTCACTCCTCCTGGTTCACACCTTCCCTTATTTAAGAGACTTCAAGTAACATCTTGGTGGGGCACCAGCTTTTAGTTAACATTAGAGCCACAGCTGTAGATAATTTCTGCAAGCAAATAGATGTTCAAAAAAAAAAAAAAAAAAAAAAAAAAAAAAAAGAAAGAAAAGAAAAAACAACAAAAAAAGAAAACCGAACAAAAAAAAAGGGCAAAGAAAAGCGCAGAATTTTATAAATAGAGTAAGTGGGAAAAGACATATGTCATGTTCTGAAAAACCAGTGTGTGCTATCTGTTAGATCATTGACTTCTGCTGTTGCAGCACACCTAACTGTGCTCTCCTGTTCAGAGATGTGATTAGTGGTAGTGCTAAGCACTCCGTCTCTCGCAGAAAGCGATTTATATTTTAATCCTGTAAGGCACATAGCACGTAAGTGTGTGCTTACAGATACTGCAAGTTCCCTGCTGAATATGGATAGCATATGTTAAAAACTCATATGTTTTTAATTAAAAATGCACCTAAATATTCTCCTGAGTGGCCATGATAATTTTTTTCTAGATTTTGCTGGATTTTTACAAAAATTCATCTGAGTAGGATTTCTGCAGAACTTAGTTTTTTATTTCCAAATACTGTAAATCACTATCTTGTAGGAGATGCTTCCACACAATTGCAGTCATTTTCTTATTTTATACCTGGCACTTTCACAACAGATGTGGCAGCATACAAAATACAATTCAGTGAAAACCCATTATTTCATACTGGGTTTCCCTTGAGTACAACATTTCGTATTCTGTTACAATATTACAAATGTAAAACCAAGATGGGCAAGCTAAAATACATCTTAAGCTTGGACTAAACAGAATTTAATTCCTGTCTGCAGTTCCTGAATGCTGAGAGAGTTTCTGTTCATGTATCGGTAGAACAACCATAAATTTAGATCTATTTTGAAAACAATATGTGTTGGCACACAGTAAACTGAAGCAGTAAGTGTAGTGCAATTGTATTTAAATGTAGTGGTTCTGTGACTGTCATTTCAGAATTTCTGAAGCACTTGGCATCTCTGTTTTGTAGTCCAGTAAATAAATACAAACTTGGTTTTTTTAGGTTTTTGTTTTGTTTTGTTTTTTGTCCAACCCTGAACACATTGAAAGTAATACTTAAAAACTGTGCCTAGTTCTGATTTTTTTCACCGTGGAATTAAATTTTATACATTCACAGATTTATTAATTTCAAAAAGATATTTGGTCATTAATGAGCCTGCAGCCATAAATCCAAATATAATATTTTAAAAAACAGTTTGTATTCCCATAAAAGAAAGTTGAGAAAAATGTAATGGTTACAGCACGTTACATATTAAAAATTGACAAGAAATTATGTGTATATCTTAACACCGTGAAACATCATCTCTGATTTTATTTACTATTTATTATTTTTATGGTGCCATTATGTTATGTGATGCTATCTTATGGCTGACAAAATGATGTGGTTTCAGATGAATAAATAAGTGAAAGTCCAAAATTAAGTCTTCGTTCCTTTCAAGAGTTTTCATTTACTATGGTTTTTTTTTATTACAGTTAAAGCACTTTTCTGTTCCATCCATGTCCTATCTTTGTAAAAAAGTTCAGAAAATAAAATATTCTGAGACAGCATGAAGTCTTTTTTTTATATCTTGTCTAGATTTTGGAAGTTTTTACAATCATCAAGCCAGTCTGAAAAAGTGTGTAAATCCACCCAGTAGATGTAGAGTGTTCTGAAGGGGTCCTCTGTTGTAAGAAAAGTAATAATAACACTGAAATTAGAAAGGTAAAAATCTTGCTTGCATTTTTTTAACCTCATAGAATGGCATCTTTTTACTTCAAAGGACCAATTAAGACATGCATGTAGCTGTGTTCTTGTGATATCAACTGTAAAGATTACATTGTGTTTAAACGAAAATAACAGGCACACATTTAAAAAGAAGATGAAGAAATGTAAATATATTTGAATAATAAAACATTTCTATTGCCGTATCGTAAGCCTTTGTTTTATGTTAAGATTATGGAAGGAATTTTGTGCATCTGTGCAGAGAACCAACTATGCTTAAATGCGTGTGCATTGAAATAATCACAGTGCCTTGCTGTAGTTTTCTTGACTTTCCAAAATGGTTTCTCAGCTCATTTGTTGCAAAGAGTTTTGCAGTGAGATGAGAGTGAGATTAAGTTCAGTTTTCTTGCTGAATGGGTCTCCATACTCCAGTGAAGTGGTATCCTCAAGCAACTTTTCAACCATGTTTTTGGAATTTGTTTGTATATGTTTATGGTACAAATTGTGTCATATTGTAAACAAGTTTTTCTATTCTGACCACTAATATGGGGGTTTTTATGGTTGACAGAGCGAGACCTGTTTAGTTATCCGAAGCCTGATTTACAAGGATCACCATCTAGAGGATTATAACAGAATTTCAAAACTCCAGTTGTGATCTCATTCTAAAACCAAAGCTAAAAGCACTGTCCATGCTCCACTGCAAAGCACCTTCAGTGCCTTTTTTAGTATTCTTTCACTGCCATTGTATGTGTCAGAGCAGTGATTAGTTCACTAAGTCACACCTTGTTCCACTTGAAAAAATACCACTTGAGTATGAGAAAAATATGTCAGTTTCTGTCATTTTTCATGTTATGTGACCTTTTACATAAGCACCAGAACCACCATGGTAGAATAATTGTGCAAAACTACTGTACTTGAGAAAATACTCAGGTAAATTGGCCAGCAGACTGCCTGCTGGTTTGCAAGTAGCAGGGATAGTCAATCATTTGAGGCAAGCTTCTATATATCCAGGGAAAATTCTTTATGATAAGAAATTATATTGAGTCACGCTTTATGAAATTATATCGCCAAACCCACATAATCTGTCATGAACTAATGAGACACAAATGTCTAGAGGGGGTGGCGGGTGGAGAAGCCCTTTGGCTGATGGCCCAGTCTACACTGTAAGAGTCCTGCGGTCCACCTTCTTGAAAATCTTTGGATGCATGATTTAGAAGGGGTGAGACTCAGGTCTGGTAATATTTTTCTTTTAATTCTTTTACTGAACATTTTTAGCTGGGCTGAGGGCTAGGAGTTCTCTGCCTTCTTAATTTTGTCCCTGTAGGTGCTCACTTTGATCTGGGGAAGAACCAGTTCAGCATTAAAGTACAAGAGATCAACAAAGCAAGACAGCATTGATTTTATTGTTCACCTGTTCGGGATTTTTGGTTTTTTGTTTTGTTTCGGTTTTAATCTAAATAAAGTTTACACTTGCTCCAATACAAATGTATAGAGATCGGCAGCATCCAAGTCAATGCACACACTACTTAGCTAGTTTGCTTGACACTACTGAGCACTTGCCAGTTAAAACAAGTCCAATGAGTTCTTAAAACCATGAGCTCAAGCAATACTTGAACTCATGGCACACAGATGTTGGAGCTGCACTCAAACCTCCAGGTATTGAAAGTCAATTCTCCCAGCCTCAGCCCCACTTATTTTCGTACTTGCAAAGGACAATCACCAAACCATTTTGACAGCAGACCTGGGCAATCTCATTTTTCGTGGCTGCAATGGGTCTGTTATCCTTTCTGCTAGCCTGTATTGATAATGCAAGATGCGTGACATACAATGTTGTCTGGTGAAATAGACACCAGCCTAGGGATGATGATAATTACGTGCCTAAGAAAAATATCTGTACAAGTACTGAATGGAGTTTTTGTCTTTTCTCCTAGATACTACTTGCTGGCCATCCTCAGGTAGATCCCTGGCAAGCTAAACAAGAGATAACCATAGATAGCTCTAAATCTTAATCATTGGTATAGGCATAAAACCAACTAAGAAGACTACAGATAGCTGGAAGGAAGCACAGGTTGGTTTCCCTCACAATAAGTATGGGCATCTATGAGCTGATGCTGCAGAAGACCTAGATGTGCAAACACAACTGGAACTGGTCAAAGGACAATAGAAGGGAAGACAAATAAATAGTTTATCATAAAAAGGGTCAAAGTCTTTGCACACAATTCCATAGGTTTCACCTTTTTAATTTCTATTTTCATTACAGATAACATGACTGGAGGGTCACTCACTGTGTTGGAAGGCTGTATTAGTGAATCCTAGGTCATCTTTTGTAGCCACAGCTAGACCACTCTTGCTTTCTGCCAAATATGTTCTCTACCAGCCACAGCAGCTGAGTCTTACCAGCACTTCCCCCTGAATGTAAACATTTTCCAAGCCTTTTCCTCCTCCCATCTCAGCTTTCATAATTTCCATCTATTATACTTTTATTTCTCTCCTCCCCTCTGACTTTATGGCATTCAATCATTCTCATCTCTAAAGTTTCTCCAAACAAGATTGCAATGTCTGAGGAAAGAACTTGTTTATACTGGCACAACAAGTCACAGAAATACATATTTTTTTCAATAATCTCAGCCTCAACAGAATGAGTCAAACTATAATAGTCATGCAGAGCCCTAAACCTGAAATATTTTTTTTTAGGTAGCCAAGAACTTTTTGGCCTACAGCACACATATTACTAATGATAAAATATACTTCTGGAAGCTATTTAGCCTTTGTTTTTTTTCATTAGTCTTTTTCCAGGGAAATTGTTTTCTGTTTTTTCCCATGATATGAGAGGTTATTTGATAGCCAGTAAAATAAAATTTTCATAAAGAAAACACCTTCTATAGAGTTTAAAAAAGGAACTTAATTAAATGCATGCACTGGGCTGTACTTGCAACACCTGAGTCTTTCTTCACTTTCTCTTTTATTTTCCTTCAAAATATAAAGAGCCAAATTATTCTGCTTACACGTAATATCTTCAAGAAGGGGGATAATGTATTGCTGTAATACTGCACCATAGTCCAGCACAATGAAATGCTGCAGTAGTGTCTGATGAGTCAGTGATAAGAACATCATATAACTCCCATCTCATTTTTTGAAATTGCTTATGTGATGAAAATGTATGTTCCATAAACAGTGAGGCAGATGCAACTGAAAACCCTATCTGATCCATTACCATCTGGTTGTTTAAATTGTTTTAACGAATTAATGACAAAAAGTAGTCTGTGCTGTTCTTTAATGGAAGGTACACAGATCTGGGAAGTTTAAGCTCTGAAAGAAATTTAGAAGCATATTGTATCTGCCCTCCATCTCACTGTTTTTTCTTCTATCTGTACTAATACTAGGGCTCCTAGAGGAAAACCTTCCAAGTGCACATTTTCAATAAAAAATGTTAGGATTTTTTCCCTTGAGGAATTTGTTCTTTAAGAAAGCAGAAGCTTCGGTTGAAGAGAAAATAATAATAGTTTTAAAAGTATTTTTCTTCCATAAATTTTAGGATTTTTAAAAACAGCTCCATAAAAGGAGCCACTTTGTTCATGATTTCCCTTCTTCAAGAGTTACTTGTCATATGAAAAGCATTTTAAAAGATGCTACCTGTCTAGGTCTGATTGCTAGGACAAAAAATAATGCTTATTTGCATATGACAAATCGTAGAGTCTAATGGCTGGTTCTTTCATGTAAACTTCTTAGTAACATTGCCCATTGTCAAATTATTGTCTGCAAAGATCTTCTATCTCAGTCTTGCATGTTCATATGGTCTTAATCCACCTCATCAAGTTCTGATGAAGCTACTGTATTGTGCAGTTTATCATATGTATTAACAAGTCATACTGTAGATTATGGAAGAATGCGAAGCCATGTATAGCTTATTTCTTGCCTGTCTTTGGGTGCCAGTACATTTCTGTTCTAGGATGTTCCTATGTTGAGAAGCATTGCTCATTACATCCCTTTCTGCCAGCAGCCTAAATACAAGATCTCTCTGCCCACAGAATTCCCTGGCAGACAGACACATGGCTACTTCAGAAGGCTTCTTTCAGACACAAAATTTCCCAAATATGTTTCCATCCCAATAAAGCACAGCATACCCTCCTTCCCTTATTATCTCATGGACTAACAACAAATTAGGCAACCTCTTGGCAATGACCCAAATGTTTTGGTTTTATGTGCCTTCTGTTGTGATGTTTGCCATCATCAAAACCACACAGTTCAGAAGCTGCAGAGGTGAAAGGGAATCTGAATCACTGTTTACATATGATTAATCCTTATTTCTTTTTGGTTTATATAATTTGGCTTGTATCCTTTTCACTTTTCAATGTGTATTTAACAGCACAAATGAAGTCATGAGAACTAACACAAATTACCAGGTTGAATAAGGATAAAATTCTTTATAAAATACCACACCAAATATATGGTAATATAGTGTAGCCATTAAGATTTTTTGTTCATTTATGTTAGGGCAAAGCAAAGATGTCACTACACTGATTTTGGTTTTTTTGGTTTTGGGTTGTTTTTTTTTAAATCCCTGCAACTTTACATATATAGTGAAATAATTTTCTGTCAAAGTACCTTTGTGTGATTGTTTCATTTAATTAATTTTTTTCTATGAGGAGGGCTGGTTTTTTCACAAAATATGTAACCTATTCAACCTACTTAGTGAGGCTGAGATGATGCAATCTATCCCCAAATCTGTCACAACCATAGCTGTAGTAATTTAAAATAACCAATCCAATCATCCAGCTCTTGATTGTTTGATGTTCTTTCTGGCTTTACACTTTTGATTAAGAGCCTCAGCAAAGAGGTGAAGTTGCAGAATAGCAAAGGGTTCCTTGACCTAAGGAACTTGAAGTCAGGAGGTCACTTATAGTGACTGTGATTTATTGAACAATAAACACAGCCTCACCAAACCCTTTTCTTTCCTCACAGGCCTATTTTTGCGGGCATCATATTCTTGCTCAGAGGATATATTCAGAGAACTTTCAGAAAGATTATTCAGTCTTTATATCAAATAGAATGCATCTGTGATTTTGCCCAACCATAAAAATGTATTTTAATAAACAAATTCTCAGAAATGGGATAAAGTAGTGATAAAAATCAATGCTACTGAAGATTTTTAGCATACACTGCTTTTACAAAGCATAAGGCTAGATCTTGTATCACTAAAAAATGAAACTGCAACACTGAATCTGTTCTGGAGAGAATCACATTAAATTTTAGTCAGAGAGTAAAGAGAATTTTTCTTGCATAAGTTTTTTTTTTAACTGAGATCTTCTACATAGTACAAGAATAAGAATTTACAACAAGAAAATATAAGCATGCCTTTAAAAGCTAAAATATCTTTTATTGTGGGGTTGTAAAAAAGGAAATAAATGACAGAAAACAGCAAAGGAAAAAAATCCAAATTGCATGGAAATAAATGTATTCACTGCTTTAATTCTTGGAAATACAGTATAATTATTTTAGGAGACGACTGAAGCACAAGTAAATTAATCACATTTTTCTAAATATATAGGACAGAGTTAAGCAATCAAAACCTGTGGTGACTTTCATAGCATTTTCTCTTAAGTGTCATATTTTTCTTAAGAGTCTCCTGTAGTATACAGTTTTGCTGGTGGAAGGAACTCATGGGTGACAAATACAAGCTCTCTTCCCTGTGTATGTACAGGAACACATGAAGGCATTTTTTTTTCTTTCTCTCATTTCCTAATCTGAGTCTTTCTTCTTCAAAATACCCAAACTTTTTGTGACTGAAAAGAAAATGGAAATGAAAGGGAAGGGAAAAAAGCAACTAAGTTCAGTGTTCATAAAAACAAGAAGAAAGCTCCCTACCAGGAAATCTCACTGTCCAATTTTAACAACCTTCAACGGAAGTACATGTTATATCACTCATAATTTTTTCATTAAAATTGCTTTTCAGATAAGTCTTTAATTTGTCTCTGGGTTCAACATACTGCATTTTTCCTTGCATTAAATCAAGGTAATCTTCCACATGATATATCATCTGGCTTCTGTTCTTACACACAGTAGTACTTGGGAGTTTTTGTCAGTCTTTACCCTAAGTTTAAAATTAAATTAAATTTAATATAAAATTAAAATGAAAAATAAGCTTCTTCTGACCAAAACCTTTCCAAGGGAGACAGATTACTTCCATTCAACTCGGAGAGGTCCTGTCCAGCACATGCAGCCTCCGAGAGGGCAATTACACACTTCTCCAGTGGTTCTGTAAGCACCTGGTAAGTTCTGGTCCCTAATGGGGTGCCAAGCTGGCTACATTCTTTCCTAAACCTGAAACTTGCAGAGCATTAAAAGCACAGAAAGGGAAAGACCACATACTGCACTGCATCCCAGACTTAACCACATTTTTAATGGACTTGTACATACAGAAAAACTAAGAATGCCTTTAAATACTAACTATCTAACAAAGACAAACATGTTTGCAGCAAGGACTACAAAGTTTGGAAACTCAAGCTTTCTGTTTATCTTTTGCTTGCAGCAGCATTTTAAATGAATGCAGCCTGATGCAGAAAGCTGGTAAGCCAGAAGCTGACTCCATGTTTTGCCTGGGGTGTGTTTGTTTTCTCTGCCCATTTATGACACTGCAGATTTGCAGTCTCTGTGAGGAAATGTCCCCACTATCGGTTGTGGGACCACTTGTGTGACATAATTTATGTTCATAATCTCTTCTATGGTATGCCTATGTTTCCAAATGCTTAATGCTTCTAGGAGTAAACGATTTCTTTCCACTATGGCTAAAATGCCAGAAGGCAGGAGAAATTTGAACACAACTAAGATCAATGTTGGGAATTTACTTGGCCACCATATCTAGTAACTGTTATAGATTTCTTAGGATGCTTATTTGAGAATTTAAAAGGCCCTATACATTTTGCAAGTTTTCTATAACAATGCGTCTTCTATACGGCCCATAAATGTTGGAAATCCCAGAAGCTGCAGTTTGCTTTTTAATTGGTCAGGGGGTCAGTGTGTGACCAAGCACTTTCCCATTCAGGTTGTGCTTCACTGTTGACTGCTGAAATGGTGGCAACATCAAAGCAGCAAGAAAAGGTGTCATCTCGGTTCCTTAGGAGCTGCTTCTTTCAGATATTATTGCTGCTTAACTGAAATTAGCTCTCTGCTTAAATATCAGATCTTTTTAGCTTTTAAGTTACTTTCATTAGTTGCTGCTGTCAAGTACACAGATGTCAAAGACATCTAGTGTCTTTGAGACTAAATGAGGCTAACCTCTCAATACTTTAAAAGCCAATGTGCTATTAGAACATGAACACTTCCATTGGTAAGAGGCAACTGGGCAGAATTTCTTTTAGGGTCTCTTGATGTGATGAAGATTTTGAAAGATTCATGGCACATTTGTGCTGGTGTGCCCTGCTTCCAGCAACCCTCAGCCCTCAGCCACCCAAACACTAATAGTTCCTTCTCAGTCACCAAAGTGCAAATCAGTGCAATCTGTGTTGCTGCACATCATATAACCAATGATGTTGTTCTGTGGTGTCTGTAGCAACAGGCAGCCTTTGAATGGACAAAAACCAAAACTGGCTTAATTCTATCAAAGAGCCCTTTATTGCAGTAAATCAACGCAAGTTTCTTTACCCCCAGTTGAATTACGTTTTCCTCCTTAAAATCATACCATGGCTGAAGTTAGTGGAGCGCTTTTCCGAAGCTGTGTATTATGCAATATAGAAAGTAATTCTCAAAGGATCCACTATTGTTTGCTTTGAGTGACTTAGCCCCATATGGAGCAATAATGCCAGGCATTCAGACTGTGTGAAGTGTGCTTCAGCAGTACTGTCAATAAATATAATTATATTAATGATTCTTTTTTTTGTCCCCAGGAAGACAAAGGGGAAACATGTCCCAAATACAGGTCAACGTTATTCTTAGAATTAGATGTCTGTAACTGACATCTGAAGTTGCTGTCTCAACTTCTGCTGGCCTGCTCCTCTTAGGAGTGCATTTTCACAACTGCTGTGGCAGCATCATGTTGTTACCTAAGAAACACAGAAGTTATAAGAAATTACTAAATTCCATGGTATCCCTCCTTTCCTCAGTCCTGTGAACATTTACTGACATCCAAGAGAACTCTGAGCCATAGAGATGTATTTTTCAGCCACATCTCTGGACTTCCTGAGGTCCATGTGCAACGGAAAGTTTCAAACAGATACAGAAAAGAACAAAGAGTATACAGCAGCATCCATTAATTTCTTTCACCCCAATGGCACTGACTTCACTTATGGCTTCATGAGTCATCATTTATGACCTCAATTATTTACTGCAATAGGCATGAGATATACCACAAAATCAATGAAAATGAAGGCAAATTCAGAACTAAGATCAAGGTCTGTAAGTCACTAATGTTTGAAAATGATGGAGTGAGAATTATTACAAAGATTCCTATTGGCCTCAACTGTCCATAGCATAACTTGCCTGGGTGCATCATGCAGAGACTCTTCATTGTACAGGAATCAAGCTGCAGTCTCTGCTGAACCACATGGCCTCTTAAGGACTTAAAGATGAACTGCAAATCAATTATGAAAATATAGTTTAGTCCATATTTATGGGCTGAATGTCCCTACTAGCCAGGCTCTAAGGGACATTCAGAACAGAAAGGCATTTCAGCTGCTCCTTTAAATGATTCGTTTTCCTCCATGAAATCCTCTTGATAATTCTTGGTTCCTTGCAGATATTTCCAAATACATCATCCTGCAGTACCACAAATACAACGAAGCACAGGGTAATGCTTGTGGCACTTAGATGTCTTATAACCATGAAAGGCATGTTTAGGAAATGCAATGTCACTGTGGAAAGGAGAGCATACACCCTCTGTCCTGGAGACTTCTACTTGTCATTCCATGAGAGTAGTCTAGAAAGTCTGAACAAGTCACTTGGGCCTTGGTCTCTGTTTGTGTTTCTTTTTCTCAGAGAAACTTAACAACATTAAGCAAATCTCTCTGCTAGATCTCTCTGCTAGAGCAAACTAGTGATCAAAATAGATAAGCCTTAGATGTGTTCTTAGAAATGGAAAATCACCAGCCATGAGGTCAAAGAATAATACAGCTTTAATCCAACAGAGTCCTTGCCAGAAAATAACCCCAGTCCCTAGTAAGGTTATTAAGGATTATATTCACTAGGGGAGGCAGAAACACAGGAATTAATTGAGAAGATGCATTTTCCATTTTAATAGAATTTTACTTTTTCTTTTTCCTTACTTTCATTTCCTGTACTGCACAGAGAACATTTAAACACCATCCAAAGGGTGAAAGGCTGTGTCAGTCACTCTCTCTCAATCCAAAGGTCCAGCTGGGGATCTGCTCACAAAACCACACATGACAGCATGGAGTGGAGAAAGAATTGGTGATGGCATATGTCTGATACAAGACAAGCTCTTGTTTCAGAAAGGAACAAGTAAGCAATGCAAAATGATTTAAGAAATAGCAATGGGAAAAGTTCAGAGAACACAACTGAGAAGTGTAGGTATTGGGCTGGAAGAAAGCTCTTCCATATGTGAAAACACTGAGAAAGGTGTATAATTAAGAAAATTCTTCTTAGGATAATGTGACAGAAGAAAATAATTAAAAGCTCAGTTCAAATCCTTCAATAATTCACTGGAATTTAGAACAATTCTTCAGGATATGTCCTGAACACGTGCCCTGCATGGCAGACACCACACTTTAGACCCCTTCTTCATCTGGACCAGGGATGCATCTGGAGCGTACAGAGATGGAAAGCCTTAAGAAAGGATAAAGAAGGGAAAAAGTGGCCGTGAGCACCCAGACCACATTGCACTTCAGGGCCAGATGCTGAAGCAGACATCTTACCTGGGAGCTGGGTGGTGTTACCAGGCCCCTTGTCTTAGGCTGAGGCTTATTGTTGGAAGAGTCTTATTGTAGTTTCTCCTTCGATGCCTGAAGACAAAAGATATAAAGAACAACTAATTACAAATTAAAAGTAACCTAAAATGTAACCTAAACCCAGTATTTTAATTAGCAAACTCCTTTTCTTTTTAATTATCTTGATGCCAACTCTGTTACAGGAGACAACTATATTCTTAAATCTGATGTAGTTCAAATTAAAAAAGAGAAAACAGGAAAAAACTGAAAAGCAAGTCCAGAGTTGAACAGTTATGGAGGTCATAGAAAAGAAGTTACTTTGTAATCCTCTTTTTTTCCCTTACAGGTCCTCTTTTAGGAACAAAGTAATTCCCATTCATTTCATCAAGTTTTCCAAGTTAAGCAGCTGTGCTTGCTCGTCAGTAACACAACATTTCCTGACTCGGAGCTTTTACTCCACCTTATTGAAAACTATATCCATGCTTCACAAAATTATCTGATAACTCCAACAGCAATATTAGATTGGTTCATAATGTTTCAGGACTCTGAGGGATGCTTGGGTTTATATTCTGTGCCCTAACTGTAAGATCTCTATCCAATATTTTCGGATTACTGGAGGATTTTCATAAGGGAAAACATGCTTTTGGCAAAACCACAGCAAAACTTATCCTTTGGCTTTCAAGGTTACTTTCCATATAAATTTGTTTGTTACTGAAACTAAGAAAAAACCTGGAGAAATAGACTATTTGAATATTTATTCCAATTCTGGAGTAAAAAAAAGAAAAAAAAAAAAAAGATAAAAGAGAGTAGAAACAAATATTAATCAATATGTTTAATTTTGTACTGCAGAAAGGAAAATGACTCTTCTAAAAGACTATGCGTAACCTTAAACAATACCAGATGTGATGTGGTAGAGAGAGAAGTATTAACTACTATTCACAGTCTGGAGTTTCTTTCAAGACAGCTAGGAACAGGTAAATTTGATAGCTGAAAGCCTAATGCCAGAAGAAGTCAGATAATGAAGCAATCAGGCTTGTTAGAAACCAACTTCAACACAGAGATCATGTAATAGGTAAAATGTTATGTTACCTTTTGCAATGGTGATTCTGAACAGTAGAAATACAGACTTTTCTCCTCCCTATTTTTTCTAAGATTTGACTTAGCAAAAAGGAAATTTAATGCAATTCTCTGGGGGTGTGACAGTGGTTGTGTAAACCACTCCCCTCTTCATCCCATCAGATGGAGAGGTTGTGACATTTTGTAACCCTCCATTCGCCAGGCAGGATCCAGAGGGCTGAGCCTCCCAGCTTCACATGGTAAAGGGGAGAAAGCACACACCACAACTTGGTTTCCTAAGGGATTTCTTCCATCTACAACCACCCCTTCTGAGCAGACACTGTAGGAACCCACCTCAAGTTCTGGCTTGATTGATGGGCCAAGGCCAATTGTATGAGGTTCAGCTGGGCCAGTGTTGCGTCCAACAACCCCATGCAACACTACAGGCTTGGGGAAGAGTGGCTGGAAAACTTCTGGACAAAAATAGACAGGGTGTGTTGGCTGACAGTGGGCTGAATATGAGCCATCAGTGTGCCCAGGTATCCAAGGCAGCCAGCAGCATTCTGGCTTGTACCAGGAATAGTGTAGCCTTAGTTAGAGAAGGGGAGCAATAGTGCCTCTGTACTCGGCAGTGGTGAAGCCTCACCTCAAGTACTGTGTTCAGTTCTCAGCCTCTCACTGCAAGAAGGACATTGAGGTGTTGGAGCATGTCCAAAGAAAGGCAATGAAGCTGGTGAAGGGTCTAGAGAACATGTTTCATGAGGAGCAGCAGAGGGAACTGCCTGGGGAAAAGGAGACCTTATTGGTCTCTATGAGTGCCTGAACAAGAGACTGTGGCAAGGTGGGTTTTGGTCTCTTCTCCTAAACACTAAGTGATAGAACAAGAGTAGGTAGACTGGATATTTATTGCAAGGGTTTTCAGGCACTGGAATGGAAGTAGTTGGGTTATTATTCCTGGAGGTATTTAAAAGACGTGTAGAGACTGTGCTTTAGGGACATGGTTTGGTTGGGTTTTTTTACATTATCCTATCTCTTTACATGTTGTTGCCATTAACTTGGAAGGGCTGTGGCAATGCAAATACTGAATTGCAGTCTCTGTTTTGCATTATTCACATTATGCAGTAGTCTTTAATTCTCACCTCAGATAAAAATCAGCTGATATGGTGCTTAGAGGCTGCTTCAGATCTCACTAAAACTAGCATAAAAATAAATATCTACAGAAATCTCTTGTGTCTAGGTATACACTGAGGTGCTGAAGAGCTCTCTAAATTCTAGTGTATTTCATCCAGGCAGAATAAAACATCAACAACAAGCAAAAAACAACCCCAAAGCAACCTACAAATCAAGCCCTTGCCCTAAATGGCAGACTTCTCTGGACAAACTTTCCCCTTTTTGCTAGTTCTAGATTGTGTTATGAATACTACAAAAACAGACCCCAGGGAACAATCCTTCACAGGCAGGCAGACAGGCTAAATGAAGTAAGGTTTTTGCCAGCTGTAATGTTTTTGATCTGTGCAGTATATTCTGAAAAGCCAAAAATATCCACATACTCTCAAAGGATAGGTCAGACCTAGATGGAAGGCCAAGAAAACTCCACAAGTTTCAGCTTCAGAGCTGGCCAAGATAAGAGAACTCAATCGTATTAGAGCTCCAACTCTCATATTTATTTTCTTCAAAGCTCCTGCCTGCAGCGCTCTCATCTTTTCTCCTATCCCATCCTGTGTGTACCACTACAGTGGCTATTTTTAAAAAATCGTGACTGAGGTCAGCAGAGCCTCTAACAGTTACTAGGCACAGGAAGTAATAGGAAACTGCATGATAACATGAAATTAGAGTAACTGAAACATGTCCAAAGCATAGCTTTTAAAACCTGCTCTATCTGTTCCATAGGACAGCAGCCAGTGAACATGCCTGCTCCAGTCCCAGGGTTTGACATTAAGCTGAGTGGAAGTATGGACTTGAAGAGTTACACCAAGGGTGAACTTGGCCATACATGCAAAGGCTTTTAAAGGCTCC
Organism: Calypte anna; assembly: GCF_003957555.1. NCBI lineage: Eukaryota > Metazoa > Chordata > Aves > Apodiformes > Trochilidae > Calypte > Calypte anna. The sequence goes on along the minus strand of NC_044274.1, from coordinate 56,577,493 downwards.
TCTTATATTTTTTCTGTAATTTAAAAAATACACCCCTGTGTATTTAAATACTGTTGCAATAGGTTAGCAGCCCAGCAAAACACACAGAATCCCACTAAATGTAATGAATTGGAGTCGTGATTCCTTACATATATATTTGTGACAGGCTGGTGTTTGTGTGGTCCTGCTCATAGTCAGGGGAAAGTACTAAATAATTCTTGTGTATTCACATAACTTCACTGCCACCAGAACTTGTTTACCCATTGACCACTCCCAGCTCTCTAAACAGACTGTATTTCTTTCAAAAGGTTCATTTCCTATCTTCCACTTCACATGTACCTGTGAGGAGTGAATATTTTTAATCATGTCAGTAAAGCTGTTATCATCCTCCTACATCCCTATCATTTTATTTGAAGAAAAACCAGGTTCTTTATAAAGGAAATCATATCTAAATGGTATTCAAGATATTCAGCCTGAATTCTGCGGTCCTTATTCAATCTTTATCCTGGCACAGCTCTGACTGAGGTCAATGGGCATATAGCCTGAATAAAGACTGAAAGCTGTGAGATGGGGCCCACTGGGCAAAATTACTAGAGATGGTCAAATTTATTTGGTTAGAGTAGCAATGAAATGAAGTATGTGCTCAAGACACAGACTGAGCTGAAGCTAGTCCTTTGCTTTTAGCTGTGAGTATACCTTTTGTGAATAGTCACATTCACAGTGTGCATCCCCTGGTCCTGGCCTTCAGCATGTGTGAATTCCTGCAGCCATCCTTTCTTCCTGCCACGAAGGCCCTGTTGCAGGAGAAGTCTTTCATCCCTCAGTTCAGCAGACTTGCAATTATGGGACATGAAAAAGGAATCTCTTACTGTAGGAACTAAGGCTGGTCTCCATCCTGAGGAAATGTTGGGGTTTTTTTAAAAAAAGAATAAATTTAAGAGCACCACAATAATTAAACATATAGATTTCTGGTAAGGTGTGACTGAAGGACACATCTCTTCCCTTTTGCTGCATTTGCTTTTCTTTTCCTTTTCTCATCTACTCACACATCTCTGCTGTACTACAAACGATGCCACCTCCAAGGTCCTCTCCAGAGGCCCAGCCAGGTTCAGAGCAGAAAACCTACTTTCTTCTGGGTTGGGGTGAGGAAGCAAGCTCTCCCCTCAGCATCTAGGGTACAGGAGGGCTACAGTGAGGCATCGCCAGCCTGTGCCAACGTGAGGTGCCAGAAGCTTTATCTGGCTAAAGCAACATGTGCTCTCTATTTCATTTTCTGGCTAAAGCAAAGGCTTTTTTATCTTTTTTCTTTTTTTCTTTTTCTGGCTAAAGCAACATGTGCTCTTCATGCTTCTCGTTTGAGTATTCAAGAGGACATGTATCTGCCCACACATGGTTATCTTAACTTTGAAGTGGAGGGCTGAACCCTGAAACCTTTATTCACATGCTTACTCACCTTTGCTCCCAGGGGTGGAGACTGCAATGTGCAGCTGCTGACAGCAGGTCCATGCACAACTGCAAGATTTCTGGTTAAAAAATCCTAAGATGTTCAGAGAAAAGCTTGTTGATGTAAGAAGTCCACCTGTATTTTGTGACCAAGATATTCAGACATAGAAAAAGCATCAGATCTGTGGGCTTTTAGAAAACTGGAATCCAATACAACCTGACTTCTGCATTTTTGCTAAATGTTAGATTACTCTTTGTCTTTGTGTCCTATAGGTGACAAAAAGAGTATCTCACTTAATTTCATGCTCTCCTGGTGGAGCAAAATGACAGCAGATCATTTATATAATTTCTAGTTAGAAAACTTAGTCTGAAAGTCTGATTTTGTGGTTGAGTGACTGAAAAGCATTCATTAATATTTTTGAAAGTATTGGAGACAAGTACCATAAATTTGATTTTCAGATATTATGGATATTTGGTGATAAACTGTAAAAATAAATAATAAAGCATCACCTTCAGATTATTTAAACTGCAAAGGCAAATGCACCTGCTATATATTAACACTGTCAGCAACCTAGGCATTACAGTGGATTTTTAATGTGTTTCATCAAAACACTTAAAGGCATTTTTTAAAATATATGACCCAGTAAATAAAAAAACATAGGACATAATCTTCAAGGCACACTGATTAATGCAAAATTGACTTGAACAAATGCAGCTTATGGCCATAGTCCAGGAAGCTCTCTTGGTGCTAAAGAGTTCCATACAATAGCTTTCCATTTTCAAAATCACATCAATTTTTACTTACAACATTTTGAAAACAGGTACAGCAACTTTCAATCAACTGCCTAGCAATAATTTAAAGTTCCTTACTACTAATTTGTAAAAGTTTGAGTCATGGGAAGAGGACAGTGCTGTAGAGAGCTGATTTTCTCACTGTCATCACCCCAGAGCTGTCAGCTGCTGTGCAGTATTGCTTGTGAAGAGAGAGACGGAGTGGGCTAACTTATTCATTCTGTTCATGGACTCATAATGATTTCTTCAGATACCTTTTTGACAGGTGGTCCCAAAATATTTATATGAGCAAAATTTGGGTGACATTTGTACATGAAATACCCATGGTATCAATAGGTGTTAAGTGAGAATAGCCATTTCATATGAGATGTTCACTGTCTGGCCTATGCAATAGCAGTTTGAGGAAAATATCTGTAATTCTTTTCAGTAATTATTTCCTGTGTTACTGTTGGAATGCCTACAATTAGTAGCAGACAGACACCTGATGAATTCAGGCTGCCTGGCAACCTGCTGATGGTAATTGGAGATAGGAAATATAGAGGTGTTATTTGAGCCACCTCACCCATGAATGGATCAGAGGGCATTAAAGATTTCATGAGAGTGTTCACTACATAGAAAACAAAAAACCAAAACACACACACACAAAACCCACACAAAGCAAAAACCAAACAGGAAATGAAAAGAAGCAGGGAGAATAAAAGTTCAGACAAAGGTTTTAGAGTTCCAATATCTATATTCTTCTTATACAACAAAAAAATTCTGAGTAATATTTTATTAAAAGAAAAGCCTGTTTTATTGACTGATGAAAGCTTTATGATACCTCAGTGATCTGGTCTATAATTCCTAAATTGTTCCTGAACTTCTCCCACTGGAGAGTCTCTGATGGCAGCCTGGGGAACTTTGAGCCTCTGAGTCTAACAATGTCACAGCTACTGCCATCCCTCTGAAAGCAGGACCAGGAGTACAAGCACAACTGCTTCTTGCTTGCTCATCCTGTGTAACACACAGCCTAGGAAAAGACAGGGGCAGCATGATATTCAGGAGGGCCTTTGCCAAACAGAAATGAGCTTCCACTCTTTGTAAGTGGAATCACTGCAAGGCTGCTGTAGTGTTTGGTCTTCCAGCAGTCTGTTTCCTATGGGAGGAAACAGAATCGTATTTTCTTCATTTTTCCCATGTGAGGAAATATGGACATTCTAGAGACAGGACAGGTAAACTCCTCTAAGATGAGATTTGCAATGGGGCTCAGAAACAGAGAACACTGTCCACAATCAAAGCAACATATATACAGTTGGGACTGATCAGAACCATTACCTTGTGAAATATAGGCTGTGGCTATTTAAACAATCTCAGAAATTAAACTAGCTCCTTTAAAACAGACAGAAGGATATCATCTGCAAGTAGAACGAGTACTGGGAGTGTGGCAGCCTCCAGAGTTCCCATGTCAGAAAGGAAAGAACCAGGAATGCTTTAAAACCTAAACTTGAAGCCTATAATGAAAGACTTGGTCCCTGTGGATCAGGACTTTCAAAAACATGCAGTAAGGACATTTGTTGCTTTACAGTGATTCAACACTGCCTCTTGGAGCCACTACAATAAACTCAAAGAACAATCTCACACTTCACAGCCCAAGTAGTGGGTGGGAACCAAGGGTCATCACATCAGTACCCCCTTCTCAGCTGTGCTGGATCGTAAGAGCTGAACACTGGAGTTGATGCAAGAGTAACAAAGCTCCATGCACAAAATGTGTGTTTGGATCACCTCACATCCATGATATATGAAATGACATGGAGGCTCCTACATGGCTTCAGTAAAATATGTAAGGGGAAAAACAGATAGAGATTATATATTTTTCTGCAATTCCTACTAATAATTTTGAGTCTATGAGAAGCTGCTAGGATACTTTTGTGCAGGCCCAGTGTGAGAATGAAAGCATCTTTCCTCACCATGAAAAGTAACTGCTCTTTGGTGTTGGTACAGTAATATTTAGACATGTCTTCCAGTTTAACCTAGCACTGTAAATTTTTCTAGTGATTTCTGAGCCCTTCTGGGCTTTGTACTTGTGAAAAAGCTGGTAATGTTATGCGTATCCTGCCCATTATTTTATATAGAGAGGTTAATGAGTGCATGCAACATGATAAGTATGGAAAAGGACTTTTGCAGCCTGTTGCCAGCTCAAACACTGGTTGATCCAGACCAAATAAAGCTGTTCTGTAACATCATTTACTATATGATGCACTCAGAAAAAAAGACACATTTCCTAACAGAAAGGAGTTTAAAAAGGAGCTGTGATTCCTGGGAGCCCTTGGGGGCCCCTGGGGCATGGTTGTTGTCAGAGTGCTGAAGTGCATTCCAGCATGGATGAGGACTGAAAACTTCATAGTAAAAGGGTGTTTGGCCTCAAGGATGTAACTGCTGGGTGATACTGCTTGCCAGAGCAGGACTGCAGCAGACTAGCGCTGCAGAAAAACATTAGGGATGCTTTTCTGCCTTCCTGGTGTGCATGCAAAGAGACAGCCCCTTCACACTTCTGAGATGAGTGAAAGCAGCAGTCTTCATCTAGTCAAGGGATTATTTTTTTCCCAAGGTCTTTATTACCTTTCACCCTGTAAAACAGCTTTCATTTCAATGTAGGACTATAGGTATGGATTAAAGATTCTTTTGGTGTGTCTTGATAAGTGTATTGGATGGTTCCTACACTCAAGACAGCAGTCTTGAAGCTGTTTCCAAACCTAGCTGGTATAGCTGCTGAGACACCCTTCTGTTCATTATTTCAATGGGGAAAAATGAGCTGGATGTAGCTAAACTTATATAATGTTTTTCTTTCCTTCCCCTGTCCCCATTCCTCAAAACTTTACATTCTTTTGTGTTGTTCAAGTTCCCCAGTGCTTTATACAATGATTCAGAAGTCTGGTTCTCTGGAAACAATTGTTATGTCAGCTGACATTAACACAGCAAGCACTTTAACTATTTTTCCAACATATCCATCAAGTGCAATGGCCAAAACATTAATTCTCATTATGTTTCAACAATGTTTCTCATTTTCCTCTAATTCTGTCACCAGACTGCCTCCATGCAAGACCGCTTTACAAATATATCAAGTCATTTAACTAAAAGGACTTTGGAAGCTCTGTTTTAATGACTTGGTGCCTATATGTTTGTGAATGCTCTAGGTCATTTATGACACAAATTTGAGCCCCTCCTGTCCAAAGTTAACAAAAAACATGCAAGTTTTAAATCGACCAAAAATTGTAAAAGTCTATATTGCCATCACTAGCTTTTAACTTAGCCATAATCTTCTGGGATCATCAGAAAATATACAGAAAAAAAAAATAAATTGAGACCAATTCATATGCTGCAACATGGATCAAGACTTTCTTGGTGCTTACAAATACAGGGTTCTGTGGGCTATCCCTGAAGATTCAACAGCCAGCTTCAGAAATCTCAATTTTGAATTTTTCCTCATTGGGCAAAGGGAAACAGTGCTCAAGGATATTGAACAAGGGCATTGATCAGGCAAGTACAGAGGAAAAAAATCAATAAAGTATTACTTTTTTAGTCATTGTTAAACAGATATGTATCATTTCATAATGATGATGGGCAAGTCTAATATTAGAAATCTTCAGTTCAGAGCACTGTGAGTGTCATAACTGGGCTGCTCTAAGGCCATAATGCCTAAGAAAGCTACCTAATAAATAATGAATGTCCTCTATAAGATACCACAGTTTCACAGTGGGCAGAAACTAAAAAAATACCAACAATATCTTAGACATTATTATAAAAATTGATAAATGTTTGCATTCTAGAACTATAATGCATTAAATGTATTAAGCAGAGTCCATGCTTTCTTTTTAAATGAAGCATGCAGCCCCATCCAGCTCAACAAGCTATGTTTTTACTTTCAAATATCGCTCAAAATTGTGTATAAGAGCTACATCTGAGTGAAGCTAGATGCTGGTCATGCTCCTCAAGAGAAGAATCATGCCACATTAACTCCCATGTCCATTCTTGATGTGCAAAAGATTTATAAAATGAATTCCCACCAACATTAACAGAGGTTAGTATAGGTAATTGACCTTGTAAATCAAGAACAGAATAGACCCCATAATACGTAATATTTTGAGGGATTTATCACTTTGCTGAGGCAGACAGGACTGTAGCAAGTAAATCGTTGTAATGGTAACAGTAATTCTACATCTCCGTGCCAGTGCAGCGCTGACTGCGACCCCGTTGCGCCCGGAGGGATTTCCTTTGGCACCCCCACAAGCAGCCCAGGCACTGCCCAGACTAAGGACTGGCAATCACTTTCCTGTGCTCTACGGGGACCAGCACAAGTAGGACAAGCTGGTACACCAGACTGAATTGCCTTTTTTGTTACTTCTGCAAGTGCATCTCTAATTTTCTGTGCCTTTTGATCTGCTCGCTATTTTCTCTAGATTTCTTTCCATCTCTGCAGGATTTTCTTTCCTGAGGAGAAGGTATATTTAGGTTATTCTCAGTTCAATCCTATATCATGATAGAAAAATGACATAAGCCATATATTCAGAAAATTTCAAAACATTTGAAGTGGGATAAAATAAATAATCCTGAGGCAAATGACATGTTAAAGTCTCATATTCTGCTAATATATTCCAGAAACACACAATGGCTTTAAGAATACACTGTAACCTTTGGATAATTGTTAATGCACATAAGTGTTTTGCAGGAAAAAAGATATTTTGTATTATCTGCAAAAAGCCCTCTTGAGTATGAGTCCGTATCTCCAGGTATTTCTTTTAAAGGGTAACAGTTTAATAAAAATAACAAAGTAAGAAACCAAGAACATTAACTTTCACTTTGCCTAGCTACATGCTAGTACTCTTGCTGTAATTATAACACAGAGGTCATTCCAAAGGAATTACCAGCCTTCGAATGATATGAGACAATTATTCTCCAGGGAGTCGGACAAATTTGTAAGACAAATACTGTTGAAATTTCAGACATCAATCTCTTTTTTACCATAGCATGGGAACAAGGGAGCTGTGAAATGTAATTTTACCCTAAGGCCCAACAAATGATCACATTAAAATGATTTAAAAAAAAGACTTTACATCTATTATATCTTAGAAGTGAATGTAGCGTTAGATTTTTCTAAGGCTTCCTGTGAATAATCGCATTTAATAGAATCTGTAAAAAAAAAACCCACTTTGCAGATGCCTGTGCTGTTCCCCAGCCTGTAGCAGCCCAGATGGGCAGTCTCTAAGGGCAGCCCCATGTGCTGCAGCATGGTGTTGGCTGCTGTGCTGGGGTGCAGTCTGGTGCAATGAGCAACCTCCTGACTGGGCGGGGTTCAGGTCCAACCCTGCCACACCACCTCCAGCTGCTTCTCACCTATTCTTGTGGCAGTTGTCTGCAAGAGAGGGTATCCCAATGTGGCTGTATTTAATGTGTCCTAGTATTCCCCAAAATGGAGGAAAATGAGCCAGTTTCCTGAGCACTTGTGTCAAGAAGCTGTGCTGGTCAAGAGCCATGTTTCCACTGTCTTGACCACCACTTTCACTTAAAGTGAAAAGTTTAAGAGAAAAAACTTCCAGCTGTCTCAAAAGCACCCTGAAGGGCTTTCAGCATTCACTTCAGATGCCTGTTAATGGCACCTATTAATGTTGTGCATCACCTGAGGGTAGGAGAGGTGGTAAATCCCCAAAAGGTGGTATCTGTGGACCCACTGGTTTCTACACTTCATTCCATCAGCTTTGCATCACAGTTGGACAATACCACTTCACAGCCTGAGTCCATCCAGCAGAGAAATTTGTGATTGGTGAAACCCATCCCCCAAACTGTTTTTTTTCCCTCACATGGGACTCATGTGCCCAGGAATACAGCAACAAATGTTTGGGTGTAGAAAACATCAGATCCTCCTGCTCCAACTCACATGGAATCACTAACCTTTCTTCTGCATTTACACAGCACTGGTTGTGCCAGAATTTACTTGGGTGCACAACTCATGTGAACTGAGCAGGATTTAGGCCAGTGTGTGTCTGTAGTCACATGGTAAAGTGGAAAATGGATATTAAGGAACTGCTCTTTAGCTATGGTTTGATTTACAGAAACCTATAACAGTTTCATTCTTTAGATAAGTGCATTTCTCCAACAGCTATTACTCAAGAAAACAGGCTCCTTAGAAATCTTTACAGCCAACATATTGCAATGTGACCTTGCACAACTTGGCAATGTAACTCTGAGTATTTTTATTGTATTAAATAGTACCATTAGTTATATGCATATGTGGAAGTTAATCTTCATCTTCTTTCATTGCACATGTGTTGTGTCCATGTGTGCCCATGCAGACACAGGGTTTCTGTGGAGCAGAATGGCGAAGCAGAATGTGAGGAGGGTGAGTATGTTTGTGTTTTTCCAAGAATGGATTTCTGTCCCTGTGACAACTACTGTCAAGATCTGCCCAAAGAATCTCATTAGGTATGGTCTCTGCAAATATCTAGGCTTAACTACTGACTTCCACTAATTGTACAAGAGTGCTTCCCAAATGGAAGCTGACAAATTAATGAGAAATGCAAACACATCCTGGTGTAAATGAATGCAAAGCAGAGCAGCACCTGTCTCATTGATGGGGATGATTGACTGTGGAGAGACGTGCATAGTTACTTTGGTATTTTGGGTGGGGAAAGTGGTCAAAACATTATGTTTCCACTTACCAGACCAAATCACTTCATTCTAGCTCCACAACAGCTTTCTAAGGTACAGTAACTATCCCAAGAGATATAAAGAATTGTTAGGAAGAAATAGAAAACTGGCATGATGAGTGATAAGCATCTCAAAGTTGATGTCTCAGCAGCACTTTTTCTACCTTATTGTGGGAATACTTTGAGTGCCCCAGAAAGTTCCCAGAAGTATAAAAAGTTATGAGTCCCTGATGCTACTGAGTTTCCTAAGTTAGCTTTAAACTAACAGGCTGTTGTATTATTAGATAGGCAAAAAATGGAGTAACACAAATGAGAAAAAAAAAAAACGTATACATATTTTGCACATACATATATCTTGTATTTGACTTAAATTATTCTCAGCCCACAGCCCAAGCGACAAATCTTTCATCATTTGCCTCCTGTCTGCATTTTATTTTAGGGCACAGGAAGTCCCACTTACTGAATTTGTGCTAGTACATTCAGCAGCCTTGAGGGCTGGGAAGAAAGTGGATGCCTCTTGGCTGAGAGAAGGACAAAGTGAAAAGTTAGTGTCACTGTAGGGCAGTTACAGATACATGGAGGCAATTTAGGAAGGTGTCATATGAAGTTCAGGGAGGATAAAAAATTGATGTGTGAAAATTCCTATGTATTAAAACCAAGATTAAACTAAAACCCCATTTCACCAGGTTCTCTTGCCCATGATAAATAAATCACAAATATTTTTTTAAAAAGCAATGTGTTGTTCCTCTTGATTATGCTGATTAGGAGGAAGTCTTTGCTCCTTATTACTCAGGAGAATCTTAAACTATCTATCATTTTTGTTGCCTATGATCATATTTCTTTATGACCATTGCACACTCTCAGTTTTTTTTCATCACCTTTTCTTTTATTCATATGAAATACTCATTTGCTGTGAGAGTGATCAGAATAGAGGGGAGTGGACAATTACCTAAAAGCTCTGGAACTGTCAGTCTTTAAATAGAGAAGCATATGCCCGTAAGGACTCTGGATTTCCACAGAAAGCAAAGCTGTTTCAAGGAAGTTATTTTATTTCTTTTTCTGATAGAAAAAGAGAAAAAACTGCAAAGAGGCATTGAAGACTGTTTTTACTGTAAATCAGTTCAAGCAGATTCAAGAACTGCTGTACTTGGATCAAGAGTGTATCTAACCCATAGTCAACCCAACAGTTTAATTTTCGAAACTTGGCTTCCAGTATTGGAAGCATGAGATCAAGCCAAGATACATCATCAGCAAAAGGCTAGAGCTCAACGGCAGTGTTGAATTACAGAGCCCAGAAGGTTTGAGGAAGTGCTTAGTGAAAATTGTTTGCAAATGGCTTCAGAAAAATTTTCTGCATCTTGCTGGCTCCTTCAGGATCTGGCCCTGTCAGAACAGCTGAAGAACTCTACTCCCATCATCCTGATGGAGATATGGAGTATCTGCATGTTGGCAGCCAGAGAGCTTAGTGCCCACACTGATGTCCTCAAATCAAGCTTGAGAGTCTTTCTGGAAGATATGCTTTAGCCAGGGCAGGTGCTCTCTAGTCAATGACAGCTGGATGAAATGTAAAGCCCTCTGATAGAAAAAATCGATATTGCATGATCTAATGCTAATGGTCCCTTCCAGACTCAAATATTCCACTAAAATAGGTGTTTTGTTTTGTTTGCTTTTATTTTTTTCTTCCTTTTGCTTTTTCTTTTTTCTTTTTCTTTCTCTTTTTTCTTTTTTTTCTGGTTTATCAGATCCACTGTGAAGTGGAATAGCTCTTCAAGGAAGAGGAGTAAACTGCGTACACAGAATTTTGTCCTGAGCAAAGTAGATTTGTTCTTGTATGTGATATCCATTTAAAAGAATTTCATAGGGGCACAGGAATTGTGCTGATCAATAGACAGTAAATCTTTGCTTTTACACAGCTTTGCTCTCCCTGTACCCCATGCAGTCATCACTTACATCAAGGATTGCACCAGAGTGGTTTTGGCACTACCTCTGTTTCAGGAAAGGCCTGGAAGCAAGCCTCTGGTGTTAAATATACATTCCTAGTTCATTTGAGAGCAATACAGAAATACAGATGCTCAGCAGGACATGCAGGTCCTAGAGGTCACAGGGAAAAATATTTGCATCTCATTGAGATGCACTTATTTCTGTTCCCTTGCTCAGAAATACAGGCAAGTGCATTTTAGATAAATTGTTTGGCTTGTAAACAGCATCTGCTGAATTGTAATTGCTGCTTTCTGGTTTGTTGGGGTTTTTTTCATTTTTGAGTTTTGTTCATTTCGCTTGGAATCTTTCTGACATTTCCTGCTTCTTTTTATACTCACTGAGATCATACATTTATTTTAAACAAGGAAAAAGTTGCTTTTCAAAACTTACTCCTTCCCTCTAATGAACACCCCATGTTTGGTGCTGGATCTATCCCTTGTAAGAGCACATTCACTAGGCCATGAAGAAAGAGACCTCATTATCTGTGGACAAGGTACCTTCTGCCACAAGACCTTAGGGAGTATCAGAAATGCTGACATAGCCCACATCAAGGATTTTCTTTGACAATCTCAAAATAACTTTGGGGACTCCGTGAAATACTTCAGCTGGATCCCTTTGGCTATGAGAGTTTTTGTATCAGCAGGTATTGTTCTTCATGGATGATTTCTGTCCTCAGCATTTTTTTCTAGTAGGCCTATTTAGAACCCAGTTTTGTTTCCCAGTGTGTTGTCCGTAATTAATTGATGACCCAAAGAAATAGAGTGGGACCTTGCTGTACTGGCAGCAACACAGTAAGACTTCTAGATTTTTTTCTAGATCACACTGATGAAAGCTTCTGATTCCAGCCGTGCAAAATGAAGACTTATTTGTATCTTTGGACATGGAGACCTAAGCCCCCCAGCAGTATGAGTTACTAGGGTTTTATATGATTCTTTTCTCTTTTCTTTTTTCCCTGAAATTCTTTGCGTGGCACCAAACTAGCAAGGAGAGTCTACGATGCAGATACTTCTACTCCTCAAAGCAGTGAAAGTACTACCTAGGCTCATAGCATGGAGCAAACAATTTGCCATCTGTCATCAGCCTTATGTGCATTACTTTGAGGGTTGTAAACCACAGAACATTTTGTTTCAGTATCAGCTTGGTGTGCAAAATGGGTTCTATAAACAATACAGTCTTCATGCAGGTTGTCAGTCAGAGGAGTCAGAGGAGACTCCTAGGAATGGAGACATGCATCTTGGGGATGGGGCATCATCATTTGAACTACAGACTTCTGCTGCAGTCCAAGAAAACGTCGATTAACCACTCAGCCTCCACCTCTCTTTCGTAAAATGCTTAACCTCAGAGACCCTGGGAAAGATGTAAAAATATGGCAGAGAGGAAATGTCCACACAAAGCAGCAATAGTAGGCTTCAAAAACCAAGTTTCAACTGAAGCCACACAGCTAGATACATTCTGATGAGCACCATGTGGTGGTACTAGTCTGTTCACATCCCTCACCTTACCTGTCTGGTACTCAGCATCCCTTCTGCAGCAAGCCCAGCACCTCCAGCTCCATGTTTTTAAGGGCAACATGCAAAAGAGTCAAAGATAATATCTTCCCTCCCTAGAAAATAGTTTCTCACTGAAGAGATAAAACTCAAGGCAAGAGCATCCTTCCATGTGAAGGATCTGCACAGGGCAGCCAGTTGTGCACATAAGTGGTTTCCTAAGAAACAGGTCTTAAGGAGGCTGACAATGGTTGAAAAGTCCACTCACTGACCACAGGCTTATTCTGCTAGTGAAACTTTCTTTCCTTCCTTCCTTGGAAAAAACCATGAAATTTAGGTTTAAACTTCAATGATGGGCTGACTGGCTGCCCACTATTTCATGCTGAAAAACACATTGCCTGCTTACCTGCAGTACGTTTTTCTCTAATTGATTCTTTCCTAAAAAAGTTTTTCCCACTTCTCCACCTCCTTCCTTGGCTCTGATTAACAATTAACAATCATAGCATGATCTCATCATGCCTCGACAAGTATTGATGGGCCACAGTGTCATGAGACTAATAAAGTGTGTTACCCAGTATTTTCTGGTGACACATAAAAACTCCCTTATGAAGGAGGCAGGAGACAGAATATAATATAAATGCCTTTCTAGTAACAGCAGAGTACGGCGGTCCCCATGGCACTGGGAGCAAGTGCATTATTTAATAGAGCTCTGTGGGGTAGCAGTGCCAGAGAACAGGGTGAGGGCAACAGGGTGGGAGCAGCAGGGGCCTCAGGGCTGGGGACATTGCTGTCCTGCAGCTGTGGTGGATGGGACAGGGACTGGCAGACCCTAGAGCACTTTGTGGGAAAATAAAACCTACAGGAACCCTACCTGGGTGGTGACCCTGCACCTGAGCAAAGCATTCTGAGACCTCTGTGACTGTCTTTGTGTTGCCTCCATCTCTGTTGCTGTTTACTTTTCTTTAGTAGCTCCACGATGTCCTGTTATTATATTGATATTTATATATTGAACAATTTTCTAAGTCCATCCCTCTAAAAATGGTGGATGGAAACATACATCAGGTATTTTGCTCTATTAACCTTCCTCCTATTTGCAAATATTCTTTGAGTGTGTGTCAGATATTAAACAGTAAGGGTAAAGAGGCTGAATTATTTTCACCTCTGCCATGTCACGACACAAATGTCAAGCCCAGCAAAGCCACATATTATGAGGATAGCAGGATCAGTCCAAGGCCATGAACAATGCTGTGGCCTCAGATCTACAATTCTCTGCTGACCCCTCTGGACCATCAGCTTTCCTGGTGCTGGTGGATGCTCGTCCCTGCCCAGGGGTAAGGTGATGGAGCAGCACTTCCCAAAGACTGGTCAAGCACCCAGCACCTCTGCAAATACTCTGTATGAACCAGCACCTCTGCAGTGATGTGCTCACAAGTCCTGGATGAAGCTGGGCTGAGCTGCCCTCTGTGGACCTCACTTTGGGAGAAACCTCACAAATCTCCCTTGCAGGTAGCTCTCCCTTCCCTTCATTTACTAGTGAACTTGTTGCTCCCTATTTTTAAAAAGTGCAGAATGTGAAATTCCTGTTGCTGCATTGAAGGCAGAGGAGCTCACAAGGTTAACAATGCAAGGTCCTGCTGGGGCCACTCTTGTAAGAGAAGAGAAAAAAAATCCAACAAGAGGTGCAGCAACAAAGAAAATCCCTTTTCTATCTACCAAGCCATCTTTCCCCAGTCTCTGTAAATGCCTCGCCTCTTGCACAGTCTCCGAATATAAACTTTGTTTCGCACACTCAGGGTAATCTTTTCACATCATAAAACTTCTAATCCTTCTAAAGTCGTTTCCTAAGGTTTGAGGTATGATGCACTTATCAAATAAGTGAAACAAATAAATCAGCTTATTTAGGCTGTGGTCAGTGTGTGTGTAGCTCTGTGTACGCCGGGAGGAAGCCAGCGCCATACCGGCATTTGTATACATTAGCAACAAAGCTGTCTGTGACAAGCTGTCCTCTGCACTACTAAATATTTAGTTGCGTATCATAAGAAACTTCTTAAGTGAGTAAAGAGAGGGTGCCCTCTGTCCGCACTGGCGCAGGGAGCTGGGGTAGTTGGGGGTGAGCCGTGTGCCAGGGTGGGGAGGAGATCCCGGAGTGCGCGGTGGGGATGCAGGGAGGGAGGATGCGTGCGGCTCCGGGACAACCAGGCTGTGGGAAGGGGTGAGCAGCTTCGGGCATGCTCTGCTGTTACCCTCCTTTGCCTAGAAACTGGTTCTGATCAGCGTCCACGTGGCTTTCTGTAATATTTGTACAGAGTTCAAGTTTTCAAATATTTGTTGCTAAATTTTATTGGTGTTAGAGCAAGGTTTATTTTGAACTGGGCTGGATATTGGATATTTTTTGAATGTGAAAAATCAAACTAATAAAGCAATTTTATATTTAAGAATTCTAGAATATATGCTTCCAGATCAATATAAACACAGTGTTAAGAAACTCAAAAACTATTATCCTGTAAAATTAACTTTAAACAATAACGAACTAGAAAGCTATCCAGAACTTGCTTCTTTTATGTTTTTCTGCTCACACAATAAATTCTTTCTTCAGTCTTCAAGCACCATCACAACTGCACCCACTTAAAATATTGGGGCTGTTTGGATGGAGGTACGTGCTAAACAGAGTGTCTTGAATTCGATATTTCACCGAAGGAAAAAGAGAAAGAAAACAGCCTGCATTAGGGACATGCACCCAGGTTTTGGATGTGGGGATCCTCCCTCCTTCTGCCACCTCCTGCCCCTTCCTAAAGGCTCTTGCTGCCTGGCTTCTGTTTTCCAAAAGGTATTTCAGCTTTACTCCAAGTGGAAAATTCCAGAGGCAATTTGAACTCTCCTCAAGAATATTGACGTCAATTCTGTTTCAAGTATATGCCTCGTGCAGGCAAAGGACAGAGCAGGCTGAGCCACAGTGGGAAGGTGGTTGGAGGGATCTGATGGTGGCAGTGACTGGGGAGCAGGGATGGAGCTCCCCTGAAGCTCCAAGTACCTGACACATCATCTTGACTCCAAGCCAGAGCAGAGCCCCTTCCCATCCCACAACTCCCTAAGGTTCTCAGCTGCTAACTATACTCTGGCTGTGCCACTCCCATCCTGGGATACCTTTTGCAAGGTCAGTGCAGGGTTTGGGCAGCAGCTGCCATGAGGAGGGCAGAAAGCCTGCCCTCTTTAATCCCTGTAGAGATGCTTGATTACATTCAGGTACTGGACTGGCAAAATGGTTTCAGCTACCAAGAAAAATGCCAGGAGTTCCCTCTGATGTTGATGGCATGGAGAAATGTTCAAGATCTTGCTTCCACAAAGTATTTCCCAGAGATTTTGCTACTTGCATCAGGGAGAGCAGCATGAGGAAGCCAGTAGTACTGTCATGTTCTTTTCTAAATAGAATATACTGAATTAATAGGAAAATTAAAGCTCAAATATATATTCACCAGAAAGTATTTTCAGCCTGTCATGGAAATAAACTACGATTATAAGTTATCTCAAATAAAGTGAGTCATACTAACCTTCAGCAACTCTGAAACCATTATGAATTATAGAATTAGTCATCTTTTTTTATTGTTATTGACATAATAAATATATTTGCTTGAAAACATCCAGAGCTGCATAGGCATAGAAGTATTTATGACCTGTGCTCCCCACAGGACTGTTTTACAGGGTGCTGCCAACTGTGGAAGGGAAACAGAAAGAGACAGAAGTTTTCACCTTTGATGTTGTCAGCAGCTACAGTGTTTCAGTCACCCCCATCTCTGCAGATCCTTGTCTTCATAGACAATAAAATTAATCAAGGTGCAAACGGTGTGGCTGGATTTACTGACTTTTTTTATAGTTAATGATTGCGCCGCTAACGTATCTGTGGTCCTGCAAACTGAATGACTAAAATGATACTGCTTTTGGTAACACAAAGCAGCTTCATCTTTAAGTTGCCACCAGATCAGTTTTCAATAAAAAACTGTAGAGCTTGGAACCTTAATGCACCGTCAGAATAACGGGAGTGTGGCCAGGCAGCACTGAACATCTTCGTGTGCAGCAGCTGGGAACAGAAACCGTGCTTTATAGCCACAGCAGAAGCTGCTACTGCCAAAGTCACTTTTCCAAGGACTGGGTGGGATCTCCTGTGTAATGAAGTTCTTCCACAGGGAAAGATCAGCCCAAATGGAATTGAAATGCTAGGTGAAAAATACTGCATTGGGAATTGCTGTGTGCAGGAGCTTGCCTACACATAGTGAAAGCTGTATCAGTCCTTGCTGTGAAAGTTTGTGATTGGGACATCGTGGCTGAACCCTGTTCTGTCACCTAATGGGTCTTTGGGCACCCTGGGGCCATACACTGACACCTCTGGACACTAAGAGAGCAAAGTACTGGCTAAAAAAAAATCATTCTGCAGTACAAGTTGCATTATAATTTTTTGTGTCTCCTTAGGCTGTAAACACATCATCAGTGGCTCTTCAATTTCCTGCAAGTAAATAAATTAGCAATTACTAGCTATGAATTTACAGGAATGTTTGCTATAAAGGAGAAAAAAAAGCAGCATATTTTAAAGAGTGCTTCTCCCTGGAATGCAAGCCCAGACAAAGATATAGGCTGTATTTTTAATTTAAGTCTGGTGGAGCAACATGTCATGCCTCAGACACTGACAACAAATCAGCCTTTATTCAAGTGTGAAAATTAAAGCATAAATTGCTGGCTGCTTAGCTCTCAAAACAATGTCACATTACAAGAAATGTGATCTTTTGAAGAGAAACAGGAAAAAATTTATCATAGTTTTTGTTATTATTGCATTATCCTCCTGGTTGATCTGCTAGCTATAGATACTTGGTGTCTGCTTAAGTGCTTTCCATTCTTCCCATAAGCAAATTCTGGTTGAAGACTATATATCATTTTACTCTTGATCACTGCTAGCCTCAGTACCTCATTACAGCAGAGCACTTTTTGAAACTGAGCTATAGCCCAGATAAATGAATGTATAAAGTTTTAAATAAACATACAACATTTATGTTATGTTGTTTCACAGGGATGATTTATAGTCATTTTCTTCTTCCAGTCCTGAGCTCTGGACATAAAAGACACTGAGTTCTCTGCTGTTTATCCAAGCTAAACCCTCTGTTTGTTCTGCATAAGCGTTCTTGATTCTTTAATATATTGCAGGCTTTAGCTTCAGGTTTATTCCCTCTGGGATGGTGGAATTAGATACATTAACTGACAAAGATAAGGTATGGGCATTGTAGCTTAAGAGCCATTAAAATAGATACTGTGATAACAAAAATGGAGCTAGAAAAGGGAGTTGAGGTTGTGATATTTTAAAAACATGTATTTATGAGACTTAGATGAATAAAAGCAAGATTTCAGAAATCTTCATAAAGAACCCCCCAAATGATGGTGGGATTTTGTTTGGTTGGTTTGTATTTCATGAGGATAAGAGAATCAGAAACAGAAGATATTGTGAACCAGGTTACATGCTGCCTCTCATGGCCCCAAAGACAATTTTGTTTCTTTGTACTAACATGACATTATGTAATCTGCATGCCAAGCCACTGAAATACTGCTCTGTGCTACACGAGAAAATTAAGAAAGTGCTGTAAGATAAAGTGAGTCTCTCTGCCTTAAGAAAACCCGAGAGCATTCTGGTTACCATGTTCCTGCTTTCATCAGTATATTTAAATATACACATATATAAACATGTTCAAACCACACAGAAGTAGTCCGTTTACTTCATGCTGCTACTCTGCATCATAGCTCTTGTTCTTCTATTAAAAAAACAGGCAACAATAAATGCCTGTTTCCTCTACGTTTGTGAGCTTTAATAGAATAAAGTTTGAGCTGAGCATACTAAAAGTTTATTTGCAGCTTGATTCAGTATTCATTCTTAAATTTTAGTGTGAAAAAACAGTGTTAGCATTTAAAGACATAATGCTTGACACAGAAGATCTTAAGAATTATAGTCTTCAATGTGATATACTCTAAATCATTTCTTAGCATAGTATAAAAGATATTAGGGGCCCTAAATGGACTTTCATTTTTTATAAGTCAGGATTAACTGGTGTACAAGTAACAGACTGGGGTCTTTCACTGCCAAAAATTATCTAACTGAAAGTTTGAATTTGGCAGTGTAAATAGCAGCCCTGCCTGTACTCGTACAAGCTTGTTATTTTGTGGTACGCAAGTTGGTATGTTGTCCATGCTCTTTAACACACTGCATACCATGAAGCATTATATGTATTTTTATCTGAAACTTGAGTGGTAAAATAAGCAGCAAGCAAAATAAAGACATGTATAGTAATTTTTTAAATTATCATTATATTATAATACAAGCTAAGATACTTTGTTTCTATAGTGGTGGGATATTTCCTCAAGTAACGGTGCAGATGTTGTGAATGATTTACCAATGAGCATGAAAGGATGGTCAAAAAAGAAAACTCAAAAAACTCCTCAAGTCTTTGTGAAAGTCTCCTTGAGTATGCATAAAAATATCTGAAAAGCAAAACCACCAAAACCAACAAGATAGCATTAGTAGATGCTGCTTTTAAAAAAGAATTATCTGTTCAAGATTATTTTCAGCATAAAGTATACAGAGTAACATGCTATTTTTCCACATATTTAACAACCAAACATTTTTATTACTCATTATAAACAAAGTACACCAATTTTTTCATAGTATCATCATGAATCCATAGTATGGTTTGGGTTGGAAGGGATCTTACAGATGACCTAGTTCCAACCCTTCTGCATTGGCAGGGACACTTATTTCTAGACCAGGGTGTTCAAAGCTCCATCCAGGCTGGCCTTGAACGCTCCAGAGAATGTTTGCTGGTGAAATCTGCTACTCTCTTCATCATGTGCACATGTGGAAACAGGAAAAGGAAAAGCAAAAAAGGAGGAGGCAGGGGGAGCAATCAGCTCTGGTGAAAAACTGGGAATCTGTTGCTGTACAGTGAGAGGGTTTTGTTTTGGCTTTAAGAGCATCAGCAATAGCATCTTGTAACAGGAAACATGGTGGTGCAAATGATGATTCTTCCTCCTTCTCTTCCTGCTGCACTCAGCCCCTGAGTTTTCACACTAAGCTTCATACCTTGATGGAGAATTTGTGGTAGCCCCATAGTCACAGCCACATTTGATGTGGAGGTGTGGCCAATTGGTTTCACAGCATATGAGGGTTACTTTGCTATGAGCTGGCCTCCTCTCATCTTCAAGATTCATTTCCAACAGTATTTGTCATGTTTGTTAGGATAATAGGGATTTGTTTTTATTAGTATTTCAATACTGATACGTCATGAAATGATTTTCCTATAGAAGTTTTCATTAAAACCCTCATGATTACTTATTTGGTCAATAGGTGAGATATGGAAAAAATGCTTGGCTTTTTCTTTTCCAAACAGCTGTAACAATCAAGCATTTACCAGCTATTCATCAAACCATCAGTATAGTGAAGAGTCACCTTCATCTTCCTGAGATACAAAAGTAAACAGTATCACCCCATACCACACTCAGCCTTGTTTGTCACAAGCCCAAAGCTTCAGATATTTTTTCTTCTTTCTGCCCTCACCAAGTAATTTAGTTTAATTCATGTCTTAACAAGAAGATTAACCTAGGATTTCTCAGAAGGCTGCAGCTTTGGACTCCCTTATTTTCCCTTGAAATTAGAGAGTTATACAAAAGAATTGCAGTGCTTTTGCTTTTTTCTAAAGCTTTTGGATTCAGATTGGTTAATTAAAACAATGAAAGAAAATAATTATTTACCCACTAAAAAAGAGCAAAGAAATAGCTCTTTATTTATTTGCTGAAGAAGAATCCCATTAGAAGCTAGTAGCTACCCCTTTTAGGACATTAAGATGACTACATCCAGCACAGATAGTCCGAGTCTGAAGCAATTTGTGAACCATTTACATAGAAAAGCTTTTCCCACGTTATTCTCATTTTGCTGATAGGCAGTGGAGGCCCAGAGCCCTGTTCAAGATCACTCAACACCCCTATAACCATGATGGGCAGAGAAACAACAGACTTTGTGCCCAGCCCTTAGCCTATTAGTGGGAGTCTCTTTCATGAGGGAATCTAAAGTGCAGTGTCCTTGCCCATGGCAGGGAGGTTGGAACCAGATGATCTTTAAGGTCCCTTCCAGACCAAACCATTCCATAATTCTGTGAGTAACCCAGCAGACATTTTGTAATGTTTCTCCAAGCACTGCAATACAAGCTTTTAGTCAGGGATGGCAAAGCATTGTTTTTCCCTGGCACAGTGTTACAGAGATAATGCCTTCTAAGGTGTCCACTTGGTAAGCCTACGTAGCCTTCACTGCAGAAGCAACAACTGCATGTTGCTGAGGTGTGCAAGTTTTTCCACAAATTGCAATCCCTTCTCATTAAGACAAACCTACCAATTCCTTGTTGTAGTGTGTGGTCTTGCTCTTTTGACATTCTGCTAATTTTTTTTCATTTACTTTGGGATATAGAACCATTTTCCTGGTGCAACTACTGGATTTTTATCAGGAAAGTCAGGATAAGTCAGTAACATCATACACATTCATGTTTAGGAAAGCTGCAGTAAAAGCAAGACAAGACAAGACAAGACAACAAAAAAACCCACCATTATTGATCTCCAAGCATCAAAAATGTTATATAGTGCAAAGACCTTATCCTTTACATCACCTGAACAGTTCCTGGACAAGCAGGTAGGCTCTGTGGTTTACACTGAATACACATTGATATGAATGAAAATATACCCACAATATTGGCTTGAAGAGATGCCAATAAGAACAAACTAGTAAGCTGTCTTACTTATTTCCATAGGAAACATCATGCCCACTTCATGGCCAGTATGAACAGGGCCCAATCTTCATGCAGTCATTATAAAGCAAAGCTCCATTCACCCCTAATCTGGATGTACTATTTTATTACAATATTAATCTTGTTTCCAAAAAAAAAGTGTTTTCAGGCACATATACTGATGGTCTGGTGTCTAGTAAGCAACCAGTGTTTCTTAACACAAGATCAATAAAATTATTTTCTGTACCTCCAGGGGCAAAAACCAAAACAAAACATATTCCTCACTTATGCTAAGCTATTAAGCAAATAAAAAAATATTGAAGACTTGCCATTGCCACTTAAGGCCTAAATTCTACAAAACATTTATTAGCTTGATTGTCTGCTCAACTCAAACCCCAGTCACTTAATTTTGCTGCCTTATTTACATTTGCATTTGTAAAATAAAACTTAGGATTGTTGTAGTAATTCATAGTCCTATGCTTTTTACAGGTTTTTTCATAGTGCAGCCAATGCTATGCAGAACATACAGTAACTGTTGAAACAGTATTAGTCTGGGGAGTGTTTTGCTATTCTCCATCTGCACCAGTAAGCCCACTCTAAATTTTGATGCCATATTATTTTGTCAATGCAGTTATGTCTCAGTGACTGTATTGAAATCCCTTGGTCAAACATTCAGTAACATTACACTTCTATAATCATCTACTCCCTATGTATATTGTTAGAAGAAAACTTTTTGTAGTAATACATAAATTGTTTAAAATGCTGTCAAACTACTACAAGTATTTCATTTGGGAAAAAGGGAAGGAGTACCAGACTATAAAGTACTGGGTGTAACTTTTACAGAGGCATTATTAATGAGGACTATTTTAGTCTTCAGTGATGGGGAATGACAGGCTTTAGCAGTTCTTCAAGTTAAGAATAGAAAATAACTGTACTTGCAAGAATACAATTACTGCGTGTTAGAGCCATCATGGGGTTATTGTACATTTATACATCAGAAAGTCAGTAATTATTTGTCTATAAATTAGTCTCTCAAAGTTGACTTTTTTTTTTTCTGTTCTGAATGCCACACTCCTGACTGTTTCTCTGCCACAGAGACTTCATATCTGGAAAGCCAACATCTGTAAAAACATTTCTAAGGAAAACACTACTAATACAACCCCCTGGAGAAACAAATGAAATTAGATCTAAGTATGAAGCCGCCTTTCTACAGTTCTGTCTTTAACAATAGTGGGGCTAGTGCTTCCTATCCAAGCCTTTACACAGGTCATGATCATTTAGTCACAGTAGTAGTAAAACAAATAATTGTGTAAATATGCAATAACAGGTATAAATACTTCAGTAGCACTTAGAAGATATGATAAAGGACTTCCATCCTTAGCTGTGCATTAAGGTTTATCTCTATGGATGTAAAAGGAGAAGCATTTAAACCACAGTGAAGGGGTACTATGGACTGAATACTTGAAAGGTCAGTGCCAGACATAACACTGCTTTTCTGCAAAAGCAGTTTTGAAAACGTGTTAGTGTTAGAAAAGCTGGATAACTGCTAAAATATTATACCAACAATGGTTATAGCTTCACCCCAACAATCAAATATACTGGAAAGATCAATAATATAACTATGTATTAGAATAATTCATATTCAAAATAAAACAGCACTGTCTTTTATTTTAAATGATTGTTCATAATTTTTTCAGAAAGCAGTTTAAGTAGATAAGAATTTAAAGACAATTTTTCTGATTAACATTCTAACAATTAACAGTGGAACAAGGTCCATTTCTTTGCAAGAGTTCCCAGAGTCTCAACTAATGCTCCACAACAAGGTGTATAAACATACTGGATCCAGATTAGCTGCTCTATTTTAAAACTTGTATTAAATAACTTGATGAACCTCTTTAGCAGTAAAGATCAATAATACCAAGTTGCCACTGCTGTACAAATAATTATCAGATAGAGACACAGAAGGGGATCCTCTGCCTTAAGATTATCATTAAAATAAGCAGTGTTTTGCAGTGTACCCATTTTCAGATGACCTAATGCTTTTCCTTTAAAAGACTGGACTGGAGAAATACAAATATAATTAATTTTCCTTATTCAAGTTCTGGGGCTGAACTGTAAGGCAGATGAAGGCTAGAACTGATTTTGCATGGAACCAACATAAAACAGCCCCCACCATCACTCCCTGTGTTCCATTTATTAATTTTCATGGGCATTTGTGTTCACAGAAACGTATTGGTAAGAGGTATGTTTACAGAAGCATAATGTTTTGAAATACTTCCATCAACTTCCCTAGTTAAATATGTGTGCACTAAAATTAATAGCAAGAGTTTACCAGAATGCCAAGAAGCACTAGCTGTTGTAGCTCTTCCACTTACTTTTCTAAGGTAAGCAGGACTGAACCCATAAACACTGGCTTCATTTCAAGCCATCTTTTATGCTGGGTAAATTAAAATAAGCTTGCTATCTTATGCATCTGTTTCAAATGGTGTTTCTTTTGTCATGAAAATAATAAAATTTTTATCTTAAGATGTTTTTGATTAAAAAAATTGTATTTGGTCTTTCCACTGAATATAACCTTTCAGATGGTTTTGAAGCAATAAAAAGGCAAACAGAACACAGCATTAAAACATTTTTTTTAAAGGGTAATATTGAACTCATCTCTGCCATACATATCTAATACAAATATAGATTTTGCTTTTAGAGCAGCTCAGGCTGACGCACATGGACAAACTGTGCTACAAAACATTAAACAGAAGCATTAATCTTACGGTATAGTCCAGTATCCCATTCTAATACAAACAATTAACAGTAAGGGTAATAACTACATAATAAAACAAAACCAATAAATAATTCTTTTGTAATCACAAAACTCATGCTTCTCATCTTTTAAGTGGTGACCTTTCAAATGACAAAATGCATGCAAACACCTTAAATTGTCACGCTTAAAAATATTTTTAAAACATATGTTCTACCTTTAACTTAACTCAATGCTTTGCTAGAAAACTGACAAAAGTAACTTCTTTTTTCACCCCACAGCAATGTGACTTGTTTTCTTTTTTACAAGACATGAAGGTGAATTAATTAGAAATTTAAAAGTGAAGTTAACTTTGAAAGTGAACTAATGAATTATATAGATAGAAGCACTGTCATATTATCAGAAACAGCAAACAAGATTTTTTTCTAAATATATAGTCAAAAAAGCACAAAACCCTTAATACTTAAAATCTTTATTTTTATTAAATAAGACATCTAAAAAGTTATAGAATACTAGTTCAAAAAATAATGTTCCAAAAATTCAGTCAACAAAATCTTTCTGAACTGTAAGACTAATGCACCCTCCAGCGTTTGAAGAAGAAACTACACTTCTAGCAAACGAGCAAGCAAGAGAACGGTGAACAAGTCTTCCTTCCAGGACAGAAGTGCCCTGATTCACTTAAAATAATTGCATATGACCATGCATCAGTGACACGACAAAGACATATTGTACACAGTGGAGAGGCTCTTCAGGCACTCTAATCTGAAAAATACATTAGGGTGTGCAAAGTATGATAAAAGTATTTATTGCAAAGTCTGATGTTGGCAAGCTATTTAATTCCTCAAAGAACAGGATCTCTGTGTTTATACAGGTTGTTTGAAGCTTTTCTAAGGAGCCTAAATGAGTATTTTATTTAACAGGAGACACACCCATGGTAGGGAGGAGGAAAAACAATGCACCTAGAGGCAAAACCATATACAATACACACATAAGCATTTTAGAATTAATACCATACAAAACAGGAAAATGTGTATGGCCATGCCAACAGAAGTTCACTGAGTATATGTAAAAAAAAAAGTAAAATTAATTTTTTTATGGGTGCCATTGGTCATTCTAAAAGCAACAAATCCTAAGACATTTCCAGTACTTGATGTTTACATAGGGAAATGTTTGTACCTACAGGACAGATAAAAATGTATACTGAAAGCACAATGTTACAAATGAATGTTGTTAGCTAGATCCACACAAATGATTTTAAAATTCTTAAAACAGAATGAAGGCTGAAAACCCAAACTTTTTCAACTGTGGTTATGGAGAAACAAGTATTTGTTGCAGATTTCTCTTGTGTGTTTAACACACTGAGACTCTGCTCTCTTTATACTTTCACAGTTAAACAAAAATCTTATGTACAATCTAAGTGGTAATAAAATAATATGCTTTGAAATACAGTAACTGTGAAGCATGTAGGTCTTGATTAAGGAGAAGAGCTTTATTAGAGCTTTATTAGAAAAGCTCTAGTTTTATGCATGTGTTCAGAATTTAAAGCACATAATTTCACTGAATTTCTGCTTTAAGTATCTTTGTTCATTATAGATGAGTGTAGAATGCATGTGTATTTATGAACTACGTCTTTATTCTCCTGGGCTCCCCCTTGCAGGCCTACATGCAAAACTGTTAGAGTAAATGGATTTTAGCCATCAGACTACCCTAACAGTCAGGCTAGTTACTTAATAATTGATTCAGTTTCAATTTAATAACATTTGTGAACTCCTTCCCCCACCCCCCCAAAACTGTCTTTACTGCGGGACTCATTTACACAAGCTACAGTTGGAGGAACAAAAATTTATTATCTGTGATTTATTAAAAAAGTGACATTTGGTCAGTCCTGCATTTTGCTTCTGTGTTAAAGAGTTCTGTTGGGGAAAGCTGCTGATGTCACATTTCCCTAGTACAGCTGAACAAATCTTTTTAAAATTTTTAAGGAATTATGACAATCTTGACTAAAAACCTTAAAATTAGTATTAGAAATATTAAAAATAAACAAAGTCAGGGTGATGCAAAAAGAGGTAGATAAATATTTCAGAAGTACAGGTAAGTATATTTACATACATCTGAGTATGAAAACATTAAATACAGCCATCACCTCAGGAAAATTTACAACTGCAATTTCACACGTTGCAAATATTTACATTGCATTCAAAACAAGCTAACACTAATGTGCAAATTTAAGCATGACCTTCAATAATTTGCAAAGTGGTACAGATTTATTAAAATCATCTAATCTTTTCAAATTTTGGCTCTTCTTTAAGAACTTTTCCTATGATTCTATTTAGTGATGTTCCTTTTTACAATAGCTTCTCTGATTTGACGATCAAGTTCACTTACAATATGGTCTTCATGATTATATACTCCTGTTCTTAACAAGGTATCCCTCTCTTCTATCAGACGAGAGAGATAATCATCCACGTTCTCAGTTAGTTTTCCAGAATGAAGACTATCCACTCTCCCAGTAGAATCACCTCTAGCATTTTGCAATTGCTTTCTCTCTTCTTCTTGTTGCTTTAGCCTGTTGTTGATAAAATGGAAAGAATCAGAGGCTGAGCAATAGTAAGAAAACATTCTGACTGCTTTGATTTGAAGTCTTTATTCTACTACATACTTCAGTAGATCTGTAACCTAAAGAAATCTAGAAAAGGTCACAAATTATACTCCTGCTAGGGAAAAACAACCGTAAGTAAAGAAATGTTAATATAATACTAAGATACTTCAATAATGCAAAAAGCACTGAGATTAAAATGGTCCAATGTAGAGAACCACTGAAGTTTTTGAAGGGCAACACTAGGTCAATTTAAAATTTTAACATTCAAAATATGATTAGTACATGCCTCTCTCTGTTCTTAAATGCAGCAGTTTTAATGAAGCACTTATCCTTAAAACTGACTGTAACCATAGAAAAACATCAGGGCTATGATCATAACAAAAACAAGGGTACAGGAGCTGTAAACATATTTCCTATAAAGCAGTACTGTTGCATTTTATAAATGTGCAATCTTCACCTAATGGACACTAAATTGTGATCTTTCACTAGACAGACAGGCAATTATCTTTATTTAAGTGAACACTCTCAAATTGAGACTGACAGCAAGAAAGAGACAGGAAAAGAACAAAACCAAAAAGAATCTTCAAAAAGCTTTTATACCTATTAAGTTCATTTCTAATATCCTCCAGCTCCTGCCGGTCTGTTTTCCCCAGCTCTTTTTCTTCTGCTGCCAAATAGCGCAACCTCATGTGCTCCAGCTCTTGCTGCTGTTTTTTAAGGTGAGCCATTGCGTTTTCTTGTTCACGCTAACGTGGGAAGGAGAGAAGATGTAACTCAGTTGACTATGTGATTACATGCAAAAACTGTTAATTATACTGAGAGAAGCAAAACTTAAGGAATGTAGTAATTAACATCAAGTCTCCAGTTGTGTTAGAAATGCAGGAGTTAAACAATGTCATAGCTGTTGATACCTATACTGCAGTGAGATTAGGGACTATCACAATTATATTAAATCTGCCCAGGCTCTATCAGCTGAAGCCTAGTCAGGGATACCTTCACATTAATAAATTACTCAAAGTGTTAAACCCTTTTACAGATCCTGGCTTGAACTGCTAAACATAAAACTTATCCCTACGGAACTGCTCAAAAGACTGAGATTTATTCCTTCATTACACAGTATTTTAAAGCATAGCTTCTTCTGAGAAATAAAAAACAGGAAAATACTAAAGAGCTGCAAGGAATTTACACCATCAGCATAGTGTCAAAGTTTAAAGAACAACATTTTGAAATCACAACTTGTGGTTAAAAAAATAAGCCTTGAAAACAAAACTCTGGTGAAGTTTACTTTTATACTTGTCTAGCTCCATGCAAAACCTTGGATAACTTACTCTATTAAATCTGATTAACCTATCCATTCTAAAAGCTTACTTGGCTCTGTTCTTATTTTTTTTAAGCTCTTTACAGACACTGGAACAAAACTAGGGTGAGTCCACTACATTAAAGTGTCTTAGTGCACAGGGTCATACAGAAAATGACTAGGAGGAAAACAAGTGGAAAGGACCACACTTCTCATTAACTCAATATAATCAGTCTTACACTGAGACAGAAGACCTGAGGTAAAATGTCATTTCCTCCTTTACTGAAGGAAAAAAAAAAAAAAAAAAAAAAAAGGCAGGAGGTTACACAAACATCCTGGACCTAGTCACATTGTAAAGTGGAAGGTTACCTTTGTAATTTTGACATTGCTTTCATCTGAACTATTTCATTGTTAATTAAACCAGTTTTATATTTATTAATGGGGGCAAAAAAAGAAGATAATTTCATTTGATATGTGTAAGCATATTCATTATACAGTCAACCTAATAATATTTGAAGAGTTGTCAGTCAGTTTCCTGAATCTGAGCTCTTAAGCACTTTAGCACTAAGGTACTCCCTGTTGATGAAAAGTGTTAAGAAAATCTAAATTTGACTGAGAATTAGTATATAGAAAAAAAACTCTAACTGTTAATGTGAACAGGTGATGCAATAGAAAAGCACTTGAAAAGAAATCCTAGCATATATATAATTCCAAAATATTTTTATATTAATCTAATATATCGGCTAGGCAAATTAAACATTAGAACTGCAGTGAGACAGGCCAGAAAGCCTGAAGAACAAATTTTTAAAGGAATACATATAATAATAAGACCAGAAGCAGGAATCCTGATAAAGATCTACAGATGATGGATTACTGCAGCATTAAAAAAACCAAAGCACTCTGGGAAGATAAGGCCATTTTTCTCCCTTCTCCACGAAGAGTTTGTTGCAGAACAGTCCCATGTGCAAGGCTCTTTTGTATGAGACAATTTTGAAGAGCAGCCTCAGACTGAAGTGGAGTAGGTTTTAGAAGAGCTATCTTCAAATACAAGCCATTACAGACAGCTGCTAATTATCCAGTTCTAGGGTAATTAAAGGTATGGAAAAAATGGCAGCTGTAATCTGCAACTAAAATTGGTGTTAATGCCACAGGAGTAACTATTTTTCAATTTTTTTTTTTTTTTATTCTTTCTTTTGGAAGGGGCCTTAGGAATGTCCAGGAGCTACCAGCAGTATCTACTTCCACTGGAAGTAGACAAATTCGTTGAAACCAAAACCAACAGGAAGTATGGGTACACCAGGCAGAATGAATTCAGCTTTTGTAGAAAAATTACATTTCCTACTAGTCTTAAAAAACCAAACAACCAAACAAGTAAAAACAATGAAACACCACATCAAAGAAACCACCTACAAATAAACAAAACTAAGATGTCACGGAGAAAGTTCTCTCACATTACTGGGAGTTCAGACGACCAGAAAATGGATAACAATTTTCACAATAACAAGAAGAGTGGTCTCCACAAGGATCTATGCATTAACATGTTAATAAATGAGGAAGTAATTCTGGAATAAGCAGTCTGCTACTGATTCAAAATTATTCTGCAGGAAAAAAATTGATGAGAAAGAATAGGATACTACAGGGACAAAATAATAATTAGTTTGAAAAGGAAAAAAATAAATTAATAACATATTCATTGATGTCTTAACTGCAACAGCATGAATGCAGCCAGTGGCTCATGATATACTTTACTAATCAACTGGGGGAAGTTGGGGGGTATTTAAAAGATATCCAAGCTGAATTTCTAGATCCTGTTCATCTACTGCTGGCCTCTGTATGGACTAGAGTGGTGTTTCACATCAGCTGCCCAATTTGGGTTTTTTCCTCCCATTGAAAAGGACTGGCTGAATGTCAAAATTATGTAAATTACAACTACAGAGATTATTCAAATTATTTTAAAAAATGGAACTTAATCACTTAAGCAATTTAACAAATGTGTTAGGAGCTTCTTAAACAAAAAATATTTTGAATTAAGATAGACTTTTTTTTAATGCTATGATGAGGCATTACTGTTGCAGTATTAAACAACATGATAAAGAGGCTGCTTTTTAAAAAAAAAATTCTAATACATATGATAATGGTATTATCTTGTTTCCAAATATCTGGACAGGTAACAGGATCCAGACAATAAAGAAAAATTTCAAGTATATGACATGCTACAAAGAGGAATTTAATTATCTTAACTACTTTGATAGTTGTAAGAGTTGTTTGCTTTGTTAAATGCAGGTAGTAAGACAAAATGCTGAGCACAATCTGTTCTCAAGTGTGTTGGTATAAAAGCAGTGAAGTTATAGTACAAGTAAACGGACAACAATTCTGATTAGCTCAATTACCAAAAACCTAGAAGTATGAGGACAGGCTAATATTTACTTCTTTTAAGACTATTACTTTTCTTGGTGGTCACATTCAATCTCCTAACTTAATGAAGCTTCCACAATGAAGCAACCTAAAACATCAGGTTTTGAAAAAAAAATATTTGAGACCTGAAATTTTGAGTATGTTAGAATTTTATAAGCTCTATTAAGCATTAGGAGAGGAGTTGCTGCCCTGTACATGTCAAACAGGTACAGAAATATACACTTCTCGTTCCAACAGTTGAAGAATCTAGTATATCAGTCTGGTTATTAGCTACATTTCCTGATTAGCCAACACTTCTAAAGAATTTTGCTATACATCTACCTATAGTCGATACAGTACAGAAGTACAGCCTGCACATCCAAGTCTTTGGAAGGAATTTGTCTAACACAAACAGATTTTCCTATTGACATTATCTAAGAGAGGTAGAAATGCTGGAGGCCACACAATCAATTACATAAGAATGCAATTTACAAGCAAACTTCCTCAACTGTACAAAAAATACCCTCATTACTGTGGAGGATGAAGCTGACATTTTCCTCTTAGATGAGGTCTAAGATCTAAATCTTTTACAGAAGAGAGGACTTCTAGCTGCCATTATCTCCTTTTCTAGCCTTTCTACCTATGCTCATTTATAGATTTGATTAGCTTCAGTCCAATGCATTTTTGCGTTTTTATATTAAACTCAGACTACTGTTATAGACAGCTAGGGTATTAGTCTAAGTCAGTTAAATTTGTGTATTTTATGAAAAAAAAAATTTATGAAGGGTGGTCAGAGACCTGAAATTTTGAGTATGTTGGACAAACATCATGTAAAAACTAAATACTGGAAAACCAAAGCAAACCAGACCTAGCACAGCAAGACTTAAGACAAGAGCAGAAAATGACATCCCTGCCTACTAATGGAACAGATTATTATGAAACACATAATACACAAAAATCATCAAATAACTGTGACTACAATGAACACATCCAGTCCTTCATTTTTTTAGAGTGTATTACTCAGATGTATAGGGGAAGATTTTGAAAATCTTCTTAGAAAAAGTATACATTGGAAGTACATTTACGGAAGGTTAATACAATGAGGTCTGAAGCTTGGACCATGAAGAAGAAAAAATATCCCTATACTTTCACATTCATCAGAACATTTCATTTAATACCTAAGTCCTTTGTGCACTCACTGAAGCAGTTAGTTTCAGAACCACAAGCTTTTTTTGATTAAGAAACACCTTATAACGTTTAATAAAAGCAAGAAAACGACACAAAAAAAAGAATGGCACAAAATTGAAGGACATACATAGGACAACCATGGCTTTCCTGAAAAATAATTTGTTTAGTTCACATCTCTCCTGATGTTTTCCCCTGGGAAAAATATCTATGAAAATAACTGAAACAGTGTTACCAGTGAGCATGCTCATTGCTCAGGAAAAAACCCCATTTTTGTAGGGAAGTATGTTTTAATATAGAAAGTGCTAAATTCCCCTTTTCTCCACTGAGGAGAAAAAAACCCCTCTTATCAGTATATTTTGTCTCCAAGTTAACAATGGGTAGGACTTCCTTCCAAATAAATGTAATTAAATATTTAATTTGGTTAGCAACACAACTGTGATGTAAACATGACAAACATTTGGCATATCCTCATTTGGGAGATGTGAGAGAAAAATATGCTATTTTTATTTCTGTAACAGTCAAAGTCATGTATTTCAGCAGCATGCCACGACCTCAAATAATGACACTTAAGCTCTTAATGACATTTTAATACTATTAAATTAAAAAAAACAAAAAAGAAAAAAAATTTCTGATCCAAGATTTACTGTCCATTCAGCTTAAAAGAATTCAACTTGAAAATAAGACAAGATATCAAATGAGAAGAGATTTTGCAGATTAGTTTATGATGGAACCAGTGTGCAATTTAAGTCACACAGTTGTATAATGTGATTTTCAAATGCCTTTTCCAACATTAGTCTTTGACTCATTTAGAAGTCTATCATAACAATCTGTAGCGTACATAACAACAAACTTGCTCTATGTACACCCTTCATAGTAGAGCAACAGAAACCCACTTCCTGGTAACCCATCAATATGAGAAGGTAGCAAGGAATTTAAAAGTTATTTGATAAGAAGTGAGACCAGTTGACTTTGAATTTACATACCATTTTGTTACAATATATTGAGGGACCATTAAAAAACAAATAAACAAAAAAACCCAACTATCTCTTGTTATGATGAGAGTGAAGGAAGTATTTCTTTTTCATCGCAATGATGAAACAGAGACATTCAGGTATTCACTTTTTCCACAGTTTAACGATTCATTGGGCACTTTTTAAAACTAGAGTAGGAACCATAGGAACTATGCAAACCATTGTTTGCATAGTAGTGCTTGAAATGTAGCAAGATTTACCAAGATTTTCCAAAATTATAAAAACAGTATTAGTAATACACTTCTGCACATTTAGGATACTAAGAAAGCATAGTCCAGTATTATTAAGACCTCTTGTAACATCTTCATTTTATTCTAGGTATAACTAACATACAATCAAACACTAAGTCTTTTTAAAGTGTACCACACTGCACACAAGTTTATATTTGCACAGTCATTTGCTTAAAATTCTCATTCAAGTCTTTTACACACTTTGCATTTCCAGAGACAATAATAATATATAATATAGACTGAACAATGAAAAATTTCAGATTTGTTTCCTTGTTGCTCACTGCAGCCAATCAGGATGTTTTAAGCCTCTGGAAGTATTACAATTTTTAACTTTTAGAATTTGGCATTATTAAATTTCAGATAAGGGTACACTCCAGAATCATCAGCTGGTGGACCACAGGCAACTTTGTAAACAGGAGACAAGACCCAGTCAGAACTCACGACAATTGGAAACTTTACACTTGTGTCATGACCTAATTATCATCAGCCACTATCCCATATGAGACAGACACAGATGAACCACGAGTACCATCTTCAAATTACTCCAAAAATTATTTTTGCAATAAACTGTGTTGGCCCAGGTACCTTCTGCTTCACTACCTTTGCAGCACTGCTAGTCATGCTATTCCTTTTGCTCACTCTCCTTCCTTTTCTCTCTTGGTAAAACTTAGCAGCAACATGCATTCCTTTTAATTATCATGCAATTTTGCCATCATCCTGTTACATCTCCATAAACAAATCAAATTCAAACAAAGCCACACAGTAGTTATCAGATCACTTACTTCAATGTTTTACTAATTCTTTGAATCATTACTTTGAATGTCTAAGGCAATGCTTGAGGCAGGGAATATTGTTTTAGAAGCTCACCCAGTGGGGACTTCAATCATGTTTTGAGACCTATGGCACTTCACGAATACCAGCATTAAATAAAAATTAACCCCTCAAAATTTCATTTATAATCAGATCATAAAAGAATCCCAGTGTGCCGCCAGGTGCTCTAGTTAAGAGGCTCTTCAATCAAGGAAGCACAGTCTTTATTTTGCCATAGCTGCCAATAAATCCAAAAGGGAGATGTAAACATACATACACTAGACTAAACAATGGTTAAATAGCAGCCACTATTCACTCTCCCACTCACACATACCATGCAAGTCTGTGGGAAAAACTTAAGGTTGAAGCTGAGGAACTCAAGTAAAGTTTTCTGAAAATAACCCAGAGCTGACAAGTCAGTAGGAGGGTCTGGATGGTTTCAAGACACAGTTTTTAACCAAGACTTAGATCTCCAACTGTTTTAGGGTTTTTTTTAATGCAATTTTTTCTTTTAAAACAAAGATTTACATCCCATTCTTGGCTCAATTACTTACAAATTAATCAAATTAATTACCGAGTGGATAAGCAATACACTGGACAAGACAGAGTGCATATCAACCAGCCAGGCTAAGCTTTTTTTAGGGTCTAGGCTTTTTTAAACAAATGCATCAGGGCTGGTTTTAACAGATCTGTAGGGAAAAAAATACATTAAAAAACGTAAAATGTACATGCATACATTATTCAGTGTTTTGGAAGAAATACTTTGAGATATTTGTTTTCTACACCAGAGCAGAGATTACCAACTGCTGAAAATTACATTTCTGTCAGCTTGGTTATCATTTTGATTCATTTGATACATTGTTCTTTGCACTGACAAGTTCAGAACTTAGCAAGTATGATCTCTTTAAGAACATACGCAATTTTTATCACTCTCGGAAATAAAAGTTCACACTCGCAAGTACTATGGAAGTCTCATTTATGTAGTACTGAGATCTCCCAGTCAGCAAACGTTGCAAGACAATTTTTGAAACCTATGGAAATAATAAAATTTACCTGGCTGAACAGATACATAGCTAATTCATTAACATTTTTTCTTGTTACAGCTAAATGTGGGTATAATAAATGAAGTATTAACACAGACTTGCACTGAGAGAAGTAAACTGTGAGGTCTATTTTCACTCGGCTTTATAAACTGCATTTAAATGCAACTAATTTCTGTATTTTGTTAATCACAGCTAAACATGATGTATGTATCCTCATGTACTTTAGATCTTTTTTGGTTAACACCAGCATTGTGTTTAGCATTCAAAATACCAGACATCAAGAAGTTTTCTATTAAGAGTTTGACACTTCAAGTCATTGATAGCATATCTCATTCTGCAAAATATAAAACTGTTTCAGATTTGTGCTAAGAACTAGTTCCAAAGTAAAAGGAAATTTTTAAATTAAGGAAACATTGACTTTTATGGATGCAAATCAGAAGAGTATTTTACTAAATGCTTAGCCTGTAGATTACGCTTCTTTAATTCAGAAATTGACTGTACTAGGTCACCTATGAGTAATGGAAATCTGTGTTTAAACATTTTTTTGGCAATGGGCACAAAGCATTAGATCTCATTTCCAAGACTTACCAGCTGGGTTTTGTCATTAACATTTATTAACAATCTAAGATACGGCTTTCAGCGTCTAATCCTCACTACACAAATGTTTTGTATAGTTCTCTAGAGAGCTTTGGTGTGACAAATTGCTGGCACAGATTAGAGCCCTGTGGCTATTCACCAGAGGCAATGCAAAATTAACATGGTACTAATCCAATTTAAACAAGAAATAGGTTAAACTGCACAATTGCACAAATCATCTGAACTAAAGCAAATCTAGAATTCCTGAAGTAAGAGTTTCCAAATTTATATATAAAACACAGTAAATGCTTTTTGATCAGCTCTGCTTCAGATTTTATTTGGCTCTTTAAAGTTACTTTAATCCTTTATCGATAGACTAAGTATAAGACAAAGCACAGGAATATGAAAGCCACAAGAAACTACTTTGAAAAGGTTTGTTACGTAGTAGAAAAGCTTTAGGTATCATAATTCACTGCACATGCCAGCATATTTTATGGTTCTGACATCCAGCAAGAGGGGCAGCTGAAACCACCTACATTTGTTACTGAATTCAGATTATCAGGTCTATGGTGATGAATTTTATAATGAAGACCTTGTAGTAATACACACTGGTGTTAATTTGGCAAGCAACAATCTTCTATTTTATTCTATGGGAATTTTAAAATATGTTAGCATGAAAAAACAGGCTGGACATGTCATGGCTACTGAAGAAATCTTAATCAGAGAGATAAGATTTATACTCTTCCTTCTATCATCTTGGCAGGCAAAGATGTTTTGGAAATTGGAGATGAGAATTCATGGCTTTCACCATTAGGCAGAAAAAGGACCAGTTTGAAGACAGCAAATAGATATGAATTATTAATAATTAATACTAATTATACAGCATTCACTCCAAAGAGAAACAGATTTTTAAAATGTAATTCTCAATTAAAAGACAATCAGCTTAGCTTCTTGTTGTCCAAAAAGTGAGTACTGTAGCATAAGGAATGAAGTGGGAACTGCAATCCTTAAAAAACACAAACAAACCAACCAACCAAACCACAGCTTCCTCAAGCAGGAACAGTAGGTGTGCATACAAGTACTAAAAACCTTCTACTAAACTTGAATTCTGAAACTTTTTTGTGTGTGTCACGGTTTGTTCAGCAACAGGGTTCAGTGATTTACCAATGTGTTTGTCAAGGCCAATGGAAATGATTGTCATTCTTAAGCACATATAACATTCTCAATGTTTATTGTAATTCAGGAAAGACATGCAATCACAAAAAGAGGCACACAGATTCAGCAAGGATGAAACTACTACTGTAATTTTGAACAGAATATTTTCAAGTTGTACATGTATGGCTACACACACACACACACACACACACTTGTTAAAAGAGCTCAGTTGAAACACAGCAGTAAAAAAGCACGCCCCCAATATGATTACAATTTCCAAACACAGCAGAAATGTTGCAGAAAATTCAAACTGGAAGTGAAACTTACTTCATTTTATAGCATATAGCAAAAAAACCATTTTTTATAAAAGCTTTGTTGCTCATTTTTATGATTCATTCATTTTAACATTAAATTACAGAGCAGTTAGGACTGTAACTGACCTAGATGTTTGGGACAGGAACAAAATACTTTCTCTGGAACTGGAGCATTATTGGGAATGAGATTAATAAAACGTTTGTTTTTTTAATAATACCTACTATTAGCTATGCTGATCTTCCATGTAGAATTGAGCCTTGGACTTTCCCGAGTTCAATGTCTAACTCGGATGAGTTTTACTGATATCATTTTGCAAGAAGCATAGCTTAGAGCTTTAATTTTGCAATGCTGAAAACTGCCAGTAGTTAACAGTAAATACAAGTAGCTTCCAACATAACATTAACTTTGTCTAATATGACAAAAGAAAACCTGCATACCTGTTTTAACCTTGCAAGTTCCTTCAAAGCCCTTGTCCATTGTTGTTTGTAATGGAGCTTTGACTTGGTAGCTGACTCTAACTTTCTTTCAAGTTCAACCTAAAACCAATTAAAATCATATCAGCTGAAGCAATAACACCAGTAACAATCACTGAAAGATATATATATATACAAAGGGTCTGGTTTAAGAAAAGTGTTTATGTAGTGCAACACACAACATAATCTAAAGCTGTTATATAACGTAACATAAATATTATGGCACGTGAACATTTTCTTGTTTAAAATATAGCCTTGTTTTTATTGGATAGCTATCTATACAAAAAGAAAAAGATTAGTTTTTGGCACTAAATAGGCTGATTAAACCTTTAAATTTAGGATTGCTAATTTGAGAATCTCCCCCCATTCTCTTTTTCTTTAAAAGATCACAAACACTAATTTAACAACAACAAAAAAACCAACCTATAGATAAATCTTGCCTTTGCAAGAAAGGTGTGTAGATTTTTTTTCTTCCCTGGAGCTAATGGAAAATGTGCTACATTCTTTTCTCTGGAATAGACATCTGCTCTAACTGCTCTTTAAAACCTATTTCTCTACTGTGACTCTTCCATCTTACTATCTAAATCAAACTTTAAAATATCAAACATTAAAATTAATTTATATCTGTGCAAAAAAAACAGTATTAAAAGGCAAAACCTGTTATGAAGCACACAGAATAGTCATCAGAAAAATAAATTTTTAATTACAAGCTCTGCATGAGTGATATTTTGTCAGATAATTATTTACTATTATATTTGTAAAAATCTTAAAGCATCAATTTAAAAAAAAATCTAACAAAACCAAGCAAAATAATAATAACACATAAGCTACGTCTGTAGAGACATCAACATACTTTAAACCATCTGCTTGTATTATTAAAAGCTATTCAAGCATACAATAGCATGCAGACTGGCCATTTAACTGAATGCATTTTGTGCCAAGAAGCCTGGTTCAATTTAATCAGCTTATTCAGTCAGTAATTTGTCTCAAAATTCATAATTCTAAGCATAAAATGCCCATACCTATGGTTCCATTTAAGCAAAATACCTTCTCCTGAAGGCATGTACGGATTCTAAGAAATCAACTTATGATGGTGATTCAATTCCACTGATAAGTAACCATCTCTTTTCAGAAATACTTAAGAAAAAATCCAATGTACACAATAAAATACCAGTCTAAATTAATCATCACAAGAAAATATTCCTCTTTGCTTTTATAAACAGAATGCTCAGAGTGCCCAGCATAAATCATCATTGTAGCAATTTAAATATATGAATTAGGCTTTTTTCTGCTTTAGTCTCTAATAATGCTGTTCCCTCTACAAATACAAGGCCACTGTTGCCCTTTTTTGTGTCAGAACACTGAAAGTACACTGAAATTGTTAAGAAAAATAAAACAAAATGGGCAAATTGATGAGGTTATGCCGCATAAGATTAGATTCTACATCTCCCTTATCAGCAAATGGACCAATGAAAGAGTTTTCAAAAACTTTTAAAGATTTTAAAATCCAAGATACCTTTTCCAGTGTGAGAAGATTTATTTCTGATTGTAGCTGGATTTCTGGTTTGCTATTTTGCTGTTCTTTGTATTGCTGGAACTCCTTCTCCAAAATTCTATGCTTATTTTCTGCTTCATAAAGCTACATGAAAGACAGCAACATATAATGTAAGCTAGCAGATAAACCACTCACAAAGAATTGGATTACAGAACATAGTTACTCCATAGTGCCTGGAACAAAAATATTACTCTCAATTATCTGACATAAAACAGCCATTGAAAACTACATGTTCGTAACTAATGATTTCTTGATGACAACACACAGCAGTATTTTAACAAGAAGAATTTTAAAGAGGATCTTTGCTCAGTACTGGAAAGAAAAAAACAAGTCTGTCCTTAAATACAGCAGATCAAGATTTGTAAATATTGCTGTTCATATTTCTAAAACAACTTGAAGAAATAGAGAAAACAGAACTACGTATCCTCTAAGGAAAGCGAGCACTGTTATCTACTATATGAAGTTTCATTACTTACTTAATTTCACCAGCATAACTTTTTCAGGATTGCCTAGAAGAGGAAACAACTAATATTTTGTACAGTCAAAGAGTGATTTAGAATAAAAGGTTGAAGTAGAGAGACTTCAGTGACTAGTGACTTAACGCTATGTATCTCTGCCCTCACAATGTACTTCCAGCAGTTTCATTAAGATTTTATAGAGAACTTTGCTTTTCATGTTAAAATAGATAATTTGAAAAACCTTGCCAATAACACAAGTACTTTACTACAAAGACACTAAGCAAATTAAGTGTGGGGTTTTTTTTCACTATACAGTATTGAGAATGTTAAGATTTTTTTTATAAGATGTTTTCTGAGTGTGGCTTACATTTTTCTGTCAAATATTATTCAAGCCTCAATACCTTAATACACCTGATGGAACTGTTTCATAACATCACAGAAGATGGTCCCAAATACTGTACTTCTATTTATGTCCAACAACTTGATAAAAGTATCCCCATAAATTGTATCCAATAGTTTAAAATACTTGGTGCAAATGCTTCAGAAATAATTTGTTTCAAAGCCTAAATAAATTACTAAATCAGATTAGTAAATCAATATTTTATTTTTGTATTTGGGTCACCTTTTTTTTTTTTCTTGCAAAATTTTGGTCTTTGAATCTATTGTTTTTACAGAATTTGTATAAAAAAAGCAAAAATGATTTCTAAGAAACCATATAAGTAGGTAGTGAACTGCAGTTACTTTTCACTTATAATAACAACAGCTAACTTTGACAAGAGATACTATTGCCTGCCACCTTCCTATTTTTATGATTTCTTTTTAAAGCAAAAATAGACATGACGCAACAAAGACAGTGAACAATTTCTTTAGCTATGAAAATTGCCAGCTCTCCCTGGAACTTCTAGAATGATGTTTAATTTCTTTTTTGGTTCTAAAGAAAACTTTGAAAAACTGAATTTCTCACAAGACCTCAGGGTGTGGACTGTTAGGGAACTGCAAAAAATCATAAAATATAGCACAGGTTCCTTACTCAGGAATGAAAAGTGATATACTTAAAGGTGTACAATTTAAGGATCTCCCCTTGCACATAGTGGGGGTTTACCTCCAAATGAGTTAAGCATTCAGAGACAAACACTAGAAGTGTGAAAATTGTGTACTGCAATATGTCCTTAAAAGATAAGGTAAAAGTCAAAAGCCATTGTTTAGAACCATTATAATTTATTCCAGAGCACTCCATATTAAAAACTGTATCAGAACACAAAACCAAAAATCCGTATCTGGAAAGGTAAAATAAGAGGCAGTAACAGGAACCTATGCTTGTGCTCATAAAAGGAAACTACCCTTCAGTGAGATACCAAAGCAAACAAACTCACCCACCAACATGAAAGCTAACCAAAGCAGCTTGTTTTTTGCAGAATACAGTAAAAACCACTTCATATAGAAGCAAGAGAGATTCAAAATAGAAGCCACAGCACAGAGAAGGACAAACAAGATATCAGCTTGAAGGAACAGCCTTCATACAAAGCAAGACAAAACATACGGGGGCTTATATTTGGAAGAGAGATGGCATAACAGACACCTAAGCAATTGGAAATGGTATGTAGTGTATGTAGCAAAGGCACCAAAAGATTCTTTATAATTATTAAGCAACGAGCTTAAAATTAACAAAATGAATTTTTAAAATACACAACACATAATTAGATCTTAGAACTCATTGCAACATGATGTTGCAATGCTAAAAACCAGAAATACTTTCTTTAAGGGATCAGATTAGTTCATGAAGATGACTTTCACTGAGAGCTGATAAACATGAAATGCTGCCTCTGGCTGAGGGCACATGCAACTCTTCATAGTAACACTGGATAGATGAAAATTGTATTTTCTCATTACTTATTGTCTTGCCCTCTACAATCCTATCAATGCTGTAACACAACGCTCTGCTAACCATAGGTTTGGTCTGACACAACATGCCTATTCTGGATAGAAAAAATAAAGTGATAGTGATGGTATTGTACCCTAGACTTAAAAAGTCTGTGAGAGTCAAAAGAATTAATTTAGAAGATGACTCTGTGGTGACTGCATTTGGCTGCTTAAGCCTGAAGAACTACTGGCTATACATACTGACTAATACAGCAGTGGTAGCTGCCAACAACACATCTACAATGCAGAAGTGATCCACTTATCACTTTGAAGTGGACTGCATTCTGCAGTTTTGAAATTGTTCATCTCGATTCAATGATTGTTCAAGTAAAACAGTGAAGATTATCATTTTATAGATTAGCTGCATTTTCTGTACTTTTTTCAAAAGTTTCCTGTACTGTAAAAGTAGCGTAATATTAGTGTGTAATACTA
Organism: Calypte anna; assembly: GCF_003957555.1. Lineage (NCBI taxonomy): Eukaryota > Metazoa > Chordata > Aves > Apodiformes > Trochilidae > Calypte > Calypte anna. Next base: position 56,536,100 of record NC_044274.1, on the reverse strand, counting down.
ACCTAAAATAATAATAAAAAAACCCCAAACCTACAGCATACACAGCACTCCTCCTTATACAAAAATATACCTTTGGCTGGTATAATTCTTCAATTACTTACACAATTGTGGGATTATGAAATGAAAATCACCAAAGCAAATAATTCATCTACCTAAAAAGTACTTTGAAAAACACTTAAAATTTAATGTACTCAACAGATTAAGAGTCTGCTATTGTAACTGATCCAAAAAGCTAGTACTATTTTATAATTTTACAATGCAATTTAACAGTCAACAAAATTAGCTAGACTAGCCTTGTTAGTGCAACAGCTAGGTTACACGGCAAAGGAATGTGGTCTAAGTTCTCAGTTTAGTGAAATTACTATCAGAATAGAAGATCACAACAACAGGTTAAACCCTCCAACCCTGCCCCAATAAGGACAATACTCTTGCAATGGAATTAAAGCGAACTGTGTAGTCAAGCCACCTAGACTTTTTGCTAGATGTTAATTGTTAACAGTTTATTGTCACTAAAATGTACACTGCTGTTCAGGTCCTACAATGTACACTGCTGTTCAGGTCCTATATGTAATTTAAGTTTGTTATTTCAGGATGTTTTTCAGTGTTGAAAAAAACCAAAAGAAACCAAAACAATTATAACAATTGCATTTGATTATACCACAAACAATTTACTATTCAGCAAGACTGACTGATGGATTCCAGTATGTAGCTCTCCTAACAACATCAGATACAATGTTTACCACAAAGGTGCCAAAATGTGCCTGCATCAAACCTACTGCTTAACTTAATGTACTTTTTAAAAAAAAACCCTTACTTATTGAATGATTAAGGCAGAAAACTTAAGTGCACTAACCTGCTGCTGTAAGCGAAGCTTGTCTTCTTCCATCTGTTTGATTTTTGATCTTTCTAGCTCAACTTGGTGTGTACATTCTTCTCTCGCACGTCGGACAGAATCCTGTAGCTCCTGCAGACTTCGTTCGTGCTCTGCTTGCAACTCCATCTTTACTCTTTGAAGCTTAAAAGTGAGAAACACTTCATATTAATCCATAGGTGCAAGAGCTTTATTTTAGAAGCCCCTCTTACAACTGTTGCTAGTATTAATGACTAAAAAAAATCTTTATCCAATTTAGAAATTAAACCACAGAAATTCTCTGTGCTTGCTATATACTCCTTTATTCGCTTCCAGTTTAACTAACGACTTGCAAATTACTTTATTTGGGCTACGAATATACTCTTGCTTGACAATTTTAAAAATTGATCTATCCATATCTCTATTGTACTTACTACACTATCACAGAATCACAGAATCACAGAATCACAGAATCCTAGGGGTTGGAAGGGACCTCGAAAGATCATCTAGTCCAACCCCCCTGCCAGAGCAGGGCCACCTAGAGTACATCACATAGGAACGTGTCCAGACGGGTTTTGAATGTCTCCAGTGAAGGAGACTCCACGACCCCCCTGGGCAGCCTGTTCCAGGGCTCTGTCACCCTCACAGTAAAAAAATTTTTTCGAATATTCAACTTGAACCTCCTATGCTCCAATTTACACCCATTACCCCTTGTCCTATCACTGGTCACCACTGAGAAAAGCCTAACTCCATCTCCCTGACACTCACCCCTTACATATTTGAAAACATTGATGAGGTCACCCCTCAGTCTCCTTTTCTCCAAACTAAAGAGACCCAGCTCCCTCAGCCTTTCCTCATAAGGGAGATGTTCCACTCCCTTAATCATCTTAGTAGCTCTGCGCTGGACTCTTTCAAGCACTTCCCTGTCCTTCTTGAACTGAGGGGCCCAGAACTGGACACAATACTCCAGGTGCTGCCTCACCAATGCAGAATAGAGGGGGAGGAGAACCTCTCTTGACCTACTAACCACACCCTTTCTAATGCACCCCAGGATGCCATTGGCCTTCTTGGCCACAAGGGCACATTGCTGGCTCATGGTCATCTTCTTGTCAACCAGGACCCCCAGGTCTCTTTCATCTACAGTGCTCCCCAGCAGGTCAGCCCCCAACCTATACTGGGACATCTTGTTGTTCTTCCCCAAATGCAAGACTCTACACTTCCCCTTGTTGAATTTCATCATGTTTCTCCCTGCCCAACTCTCCAGCCTGTCCAAGTCTCTCTGAATGGCAGCACAGCCCTCTGGTGTGTCAGCCACTCCTCCCAGCTTAGTGTCATCAGCAAACTTGCTGAGGGTACATTCTATACCCTCATCCAAGTCGTTGATGAAGATATTAAACAACACCGGTCCCAGCACTGACCCCTGAGGGACTCCACTAGTCACACACCTCCAACCAGATTCTGCCCCATTGACTACAACTCTCTGACTCCTTCCTTTCAACCAGTTCCTGATCCACCTCACTTCCTGATCACCAAACCCATATTTGATCGACTTATCTACAAGGATGCTGTGAGAGACGGTGTCAAATGCTTTACTGAAATCAAGATAAACCACATCTACCGCTCTTCCATCATCTATCCACCTAGTAATTTCCTCATAGAAGGCTATGAGGTTAGTCAAACATGATTTACCCTTGATAAAACCATGCTGACTGCTCTTGATGACTCCCATGTCCTTGATATGCCTGGAGATTGTGACAAGAACAAGTTGTTCCATCACCTTTCCAGGGATGGAGGTGAGGCTGACCGGTCTATAGTTACCCGGGTCTTCCTTCTTGCCCTTCTTGTAGACTGGAGTGACATTTGCTATCCTCCAGTCCTCAGGCACCTCTCCTGTTACCCATGACTTACTGAAGATGATGGAGAGTGGCCTAGCAATGACCTCCGCCAGCTCCCTCAGCACCCTTGGATGCATTCCATCTGGACCCATCGACTTATGGATGTTCAGATTACTCAGCTGATCCCTAACCCAATCCTCATCTACCATGTCAAACTCCTCATCTATCTCGACTACTTCTGGGGCTAAATGAATCTGGGGCTCATGCGGAAACCCCGCAGGAGTAAAGACAGAGGCAAAGAAGGCATTCAGCACCTCTGCCTTCTTTATATCCTCTGTCACCAGGGCTCCCTGCTCATTCCTTAGTGGGCCAATATTGCCTCTAGTGTTAGTTTTGTTAGCTATGTATTTGAAAAAGCCCTTTCTATTATCCTTAACCTGACTTGCAAGGTTAAGTTCCAAGGAGGCCTTAGCTTTCCTAATTGCCTCCCTACATCCTCTGACAACAGTCCTATATTCCTCCCAAGTGACCAGCCCCCCCTTCCATGATCTGTAGATTTTCCTTTTCCACTTAAGTTTTCCCAGCAGTTCCTTTTTTAACCATGCTGGCCTCCTAGCTCCCTTACTAGATTTCCTAACCATAGGGACGCTCTGATCCTGTGCTTGCAAATAGTGGTCCTTGAATATTGACCAGCTATCTTGAGCCCCTTTATCTTCTAACACCCTGTCCCATGGGATTTCTCTTAACAGTTGATTGAGGAGGCCAAAGTTTGCCCTGTGGAAGTCCAGGGTTCTGGTCCTACTGGGATTCTGTTCCTTCCACACAGGATCCTGAACTCTACCATCTCATGATCACTGCAGCCAAGGTTGCCATTGACCACCACTGCTTCAACAAGGCCCTTCTTGTTGGTTAGTACAAGATCCAGCAGCGCTCCTCTTCTAGTCGGCTTGTCCACCATTTGCATTAAGAAGTTATCATCAATGCACTGGAGGAACCTCCTAGACTGTGAAAGGCTGGCTGTGTGAGTCAACCAGCAGATATCGGGGTAGTTAAAATCTCCCATGAGGGCTAGGGACTGAAGTTGTGAGGCTGCTTTCAGCTGCCTGTAGAAGGCCTCATCAACCTCCTCGCCTTGATCAGGAGGTCTGTAGTAGACCCCCACAACTGTGTCACCCACACCAGCCTGCCCCTTAATTCTTACCCACAAACTTTCAACTTGCCCTTCATCAGCCCCTGCACAAAACTCAACACATTCTAGCTGCTCTCTCACATAAAGAGCAACTCCACCACCTCGCTTCCCCGCCCTATCTTTCCGAAAAAGCACATAGCCATCCATGGCCACATTCCAGTCATGTGACCTATCCCACCATGTCTCCCCAACCTTTTACTATAAGCAACAATGATAAACATATCTTCACTGCAGTAACAATGAAGTCACAGCTACATCCAAGATGCCTTTAGATCAGTAAAGACTGCACTCTTCACATAAAGAACACCGAGAGAATTTCTCATTGAGCTTAACAGGAAAACAGTCCTTGACATGTTTGAACTTTATAGAAAAATGTTATGGTCCAGATAACTGCTAGCTAAATAGAAACCTCTCCAAACAGCCCATTTCTCAAATCATGTAATTGCTAAATGAACCCTACATCATTTTGTCTAAATGCTTTGGAATACACTGATTTTTATCTTCTCTAAACCTTCAGGTCAGAATGTCACTAGAATTAGAGGAAGTTTTGAGACAAACATGAATGAGATTCAAAATAAATACTTTTACTCAGAATGAAATGCAGTCAAGCAAAAGCTAATTATCAGATTTTTTTGCACAGATGTAAAAGGTAAAGTCAGAGACTGTTTACAGCACAAAATTAATCTTGGGGGGTTCTGACAACCTCAGTACAGGAAAAGACACATTCAACCAGTCAGACCATGTGCTGGGAGCTTGCTTAACTTTATTCATAGGCACATGAGGGATACAAAGGATAGCAACATTTATCTGAGCTACAGGAAGAGTTTGCTGGACTGCTAAATGACGATAGCAGTTTACATAGGACAGAAGTACTCAGGTACAGAAATGGGCAATTTATTTTCTTCTTTTCTCTGCTGAGAAAAAAATGCTGTTCAGCTACATCAGGAGCAGTCACAGCTACTTATTTCTCCTATATCTTTTTTGGTCCCACCACTAAGAAAAAAAAAACAAACACTATCAAATTGCTGGATAACAAAACCTAGAAAACTGCAGTTTGTCCCCACTGTCCTAATCATCTTCTCTGATTTCAATGGTTAATCTAGCAATTACTGTTTGAAATAAGGCAGTCTTGCAGACGTGTACAACCACCTGACAGTACTAAACTTAAAATGGAGATAAGGTAGTGTTGTACAAAAGCCTCCACTGGCATATTAATTCTGCTAAGAACAAAGTATTTACTGTTCTGCCATTCTGACAACTCCTTTAAAAGTCCACTGTATCTCCATTTCAATAAAAATGTGTAATGGTACCAAAACATAGCTTAAATTATTGGTGCTTCTCTATGTATCAGCATGAATGTAGCTATTTCAGTTCTTATACATACGTTGATGCAAAATCTCTACAAACCTTACAGAAATAGTTCATGCAATTGCATTGTTTAAAGTAACCAAACACTTTTTACCTCAGACTCAGCACTGAAAAGCTGTCGTTCTCGCTTATCTAGATCTCTCAGGGTTTTCTGAAGTTGTTCTTCCAAAACAGTATATTCTGCTACCTAAAATAGCAAAGAGGCATATTTTCTTGCAGTGAATATATTTTGGGCACAGAAAGAATTTACCCTTGCTATGCTATAAAACAGTAACAATTTTTGCTTGGGAATTCACATATAAAAGAGATACCTAGCTCTTTAGAAATTGTGATGGAGGGCACTTTCTTAGACAAGAAAGACTAACAGGTTACCCTGCACAGAACTGTAGAACTGCTTTTGACCATACCAGTGAAAAGGCAATTAAAGTTAAAAAGCCCCCACAGAAAGCGAGCTAACCTAAAGGATTTCCAACAAATTACTTCTAACTTTTTTGCACTGTTGTAAACTAGATGCATCCATACCAGTATGCATGAAGACCAATTACAGACCCCTTGTTCTATGTTACAATGATGAAACATCTTCTCAGATTTTATAGGCGTGAGATTTAGGAGATTTTCAGCAAGTGTAAGAATATGTTTCCTACCTTTTTCTTCACTACTGCTTCTCTCTCCCTATCTCTTTTCTTCCATTCTTCTGCAAGTGCTTGCATGTGGGCCATTTCCTTCTTTTTAAGCTTTCAAAAGCAAGAAAAGGAACAAAAATCAGAAAACAAATCAAAATCGTTGAAAATTCAACTTTGAAGCAGAGTACAAGCAAATCTTAGCCTTGAAGCAAAAGAACTAAAAACTAACTCAAGGGATGGGTCCAGTAGTAAAAGACATTTCTCCCCCTCAAGTACAAATGCAAAACAAGAAAAAAATCCTAAAAAACTGGCACTAGATTCTCAGTATCTTTTAACACAAAGTACATGACTCACACCTAGAATGACATCAACAGCAGAAACACAATGGATTTGAATTGAGAAGAAATGCAGTGTTACTGCTCAACACCAATAAACTGAATTGTATCTACTGAACTTCATAAACAAGTAATGCGCAATTGTGAAGGGGAATTCTTTATTTCACTACCTGCCACCTACTTCAGCAACTTAACAGAAAATGATTAACCACTTTCTTTAAAAATATAGAAGACACTTGCGTAAAATTGAAGTTTTAATTTGCCATATGAACAAAATTTAACTTTATATGAACCAGTGGCAAAGTTTAAGAAAAATACATCTAATATTCCCCTCGCCAATTCTGCTAAAGCTTCTCTGGCAGTCATGCCGTTTATCATAAACAGAAAAAGTAAAAACCTGGTTTTCAAAAATGTCCTCTTGCATTTCTTTCCACATTTCTAACTCCAGTGCTGCTTTGTATTCAAGAGTTTCTCGAGGCTCTGCACGGTTTTCTGGAGCACAGTGAGTCTGAGCATGAGGGACGTGCCGTTGTTGACCAGCACCTATGCACTGATATAGTAAGAGTGAATCTTTAAGTGCAAAGCAAACTTTTCAAAGAATTGTTCAAGGAAAAAGAATAAGATGTATATAAAATTTACTTGAGAAGAATCTGACACCAGAACTTCTTGCATTTTCACAAGCCCATAGTCTTCCAAAGTGATAGCATAAGACAGCTCTGCTATCCTGTTGCCTGACCTATAAATAAGAATAGTATTTTCATTCAAATTATCTTAAAAATACAGAAATTTAATTGCTAGACAACACAAAACACAGTGAAGTTTGAGTGTTAAAAGGTTATGTGTAATATCAGAGACTCTAAATAGTTGCCTACATGAGAGACCAGACATGCTGTAAATTGTTTTAACTTATGGACTAATTCATACACCTACAGTAAGCTTTAACAAATACCTTGTCACTGAAAACCTATTAAACATTGCTTCCCTGTAACAGGAGAATAATCCAAATTTGTACCTATTGTCGTAAATCTTTCTAACAAATACACTTGTTGAATACAGGTATTGCTGATGACTTTTTTCTAAAATACTCAATGAATTTCATTAGTCTTGCTTTTTCAAAGGTCAAAAGTAACTTTCTAGCTAATCATAATATAGCACATCACATCTGGTAAACCATCCTTGGATTACTACAACAAGCTTCTGTTCTGGAAGCTTCAGCACAGAGAACTGACAACTTCAAATACACTCACAGAGTAAATATCTACCTACTCTTGTACCACAAAAAAAATGCCTAGATAACATTTTGATGAACTAATCTGAAACCATTTGCAGTTTCTGCTGAGGTAGAACAATGTATCTCTGCTTTTGCACCACTCATCATACACAAAATATAGTAAACAAAAGTAGTTTTCTGCACAGAGAGATACTAAAAGAAGGAATATGCACAAATCATTTGAAATTTATCACTAGTCTGATATGAACTCACACTGCAGTGTTGACCTGTACTTGGTCAAAAACAAAACTATGATTTCAGTTATAATTATTTGATGATGCAAAGGCAATTTAACAGTCACTTGAAGCCTGGAAGGTAAAAAGCAATTTGGAACAAAAGGCTTAAGGAAATAACCATCGCTGCAGTTTTCACAGAAATGCTCTTCCAGGAAACGTAGAAAGACAACACTAAAATGTTTTTACAAAGGTGTAATCTTCTACAGCTATTTGCAAGGGGAAAAAACCAACAAATATTGTACATCACTAAGTGAACCTGCCCTGGCTGGACTAGATCTCCAGAGGTCCGTTCCGTAGCATTCTGTGATTCTGTGATCACGTGTTAACATAAACTACCACATTAAAATCTTACAGCTTTCTATTAGTCACTGATTAAAAATCAAGTTCAGATTCAAAGACACAGTCCTCAGAAAAATGAGTAATTTAAGTCGGTTGAACATACCAGAAAGAACATTAAATCAAGAGCAAAACTGGAAGCGTTATCAACACAGCAAAATGCATACTTGCTTACATTTTGAGAATGCCATCTAGTGGTTATTAAGTTGTATGCAAAACCAGGTTTCATTTTAACAAACTTATGAAAACATGAACCTGACCGTACAGTGACTTCATAAAGTAACTCTCTACAGATTCAGGCCATGCTGGCTTTCACCTGAGAAAGTTTATTTAAAGTAAGAGATCAGTTTTCTATCAACATGGGACAAAGGCAGATACGAGTGTTTGCATCAGGAACCTGAAGTTCCCAGTGTGTCAAATATAGCATGTCTTAATTATCTCTAAGATTAGAGACCTCAATCTTAATAGCAACTATATTTATTTCTAAATGCCTATTCAGCTTGCATTATCACACAGAAAAATGCCAAGACACTGATTGATAGCACAGTTCACATGTTCAATGAGGACACAGGACAGAAGTGACTAGAAGTTTCTTCAAATATGTAAAAGAGAAAGCTATCCTGTTATGTAAATTTACATTTATCTTTAGACAGAAAATTGACTAATTACATTGCTCCTGATGCACACAAGCTCAAACCCTTGCTACTATCACAGGATATAATCCTCAAACAGGAAACCTCTCTACTCTGTATGTATCTGTCCTCCTACCCTTAGTGAAAGACAATTGTATCTAATAGCATACTATGGACAGTCTTAACTATTTTCTGGAATATCAGCAGCTTTTTATTAAGTAACTTACCGAGGAAAGTGTCTCGATAACATTTTTTCCAATTATTTATTTTTTTAATCTGTCTGTGAAGCTTAGCCAAGTTCATGATTCTATAAAGGTTTCTACAATGACTCTTACAGTGGTGTAGGGTTGAATAATATGCCTGAAGCAATTTAATTTTAATAACCTGGATGCCTATTGCCACCCCTATATTGCAGTACTCTGCAGACTGTTTACCTATTCAAAAAGGGCTTGTCATTTTTAAAAGTAATACTAAACAAACAATTCTTTAAGACTTGCTACAGAGTAAATAATTTTTAAAAACAGTTTTACCCTTGTGCTGCTGTTACACTGACTGTTTCGTAAGAAGTCTGGCGCCAGCATTGTTCACCATTACCACCCAAGAAACGTGTTTTTTCTGAAGTCAATACATTGGAAAGCTGAATTTTTGCCACCCCTAAAAGTAAGTCTTTAGCTGTTTTATCCTTGTGCCACAATTCGACCAGCAGAGGTAATCTGGAACAAAAAAGTTATTTTACTGTAAGACATCAACAAAAAAGAGAGCATTCATATTCACTTGGGAAAAGGACCTCATGTTCTAAAAGTAATGTCCCAAATCAGTGATGGTCACATCTGTTTCACAACTGTGAAACAGTGAGGTGGATTTACTGCTTCTCAGTCAGAGGAATGAGATTGACTGGCTTTAAATCTTTTCCATCACTCACTTTTGGCAGATTATCATTCCTTTCTCAAATTATTTGAATAAGTAATGCTGCCGTCAATGCGATTGACTGAAATATACCACTATTTTGATGACTGATTATTCCACTTTGAAAATTATGCCACAGCTCTCACTGTACTCAGCTTCCTACGCACCTGCTGTATTTCAAAGACATTCAAATTCTCAAGCTGAAGATCTTACGTAAAAAATTGAAACTTGTGACTGCATTTAAAACACTAAAAAAATGCAATAAAACCCAAATGAATAAGAGATAAAAAGAATGCAAATCATCACCTGAAGAATGTATCTTGAAGCTGATGAGGTATAGTTGCAAAGTCAAATGCACAGTAGGATTGTGGCAGAAAGACTTCCATGTTCTTTCTGACTTCTACAGGTGGGCTTGTCATGATGGGTGCTGCACTGCCAAAAAATGGATACGAGTACCTAACAAAACCAATAACAAAAATAATCAAATTTAATAAACATTTTTTTCTGCAACAAGAGAAACAGTTTAAGCACCTTCTGCTGAAGCATGACTTGTATTAAGGTTAGCAAAATTTGAACCAATACATTTAATAACAGAACTTAAATCTCAAATATTCACATATTCATTTACTTCAGCACTAATCCAGATTCACTTACATATACTCTTATTCAGAAGAAAAAAGCTTTGATAAATTCTATGTTTACCACTATATTAATTAGTCTTTATATAATAATTTCAGAATTTCAATTCAAGTCAGTAGAGAAATAGAAGCATGGAACGTTATATTGAAATGTAAATTGCTATTTGAGAATATTTGTAACTGTATTTACAGCTAAGATTGGTCTAACAATTTATAACTAAGCATAAATACATATACATACATATATATATTTGTAACTAAGCATATAGACACAGTGAAACCATTGGAAAATTTCAGTCACATTTGAAGAACTTTTAGAATTCCTATAATTTAACTCACTAAAAGGAAATTCAAATCATTTTATCAGTGTAATTTACAACATGGCCCGAAACTACTGGCAAAATTCAATGTATGACAAACTACAAAAAAAGGGCAGGAGGAAGAGGGGCACTGAATGAAACACTACATTCAGCAATAACTAAAATTCTCTGGGTAGGATTTTTGTTTGTTTGTTTTTTAAAATTGCCACTGTATCTACAAAAACCTCTTGATCCTAAGGTAAACCTAAATCAAAACAAACAAGTTGATAAAAGAAAAGTTCCCCACTTCACTTCTTCACTGGCAATATTAAAACAAAACAAAACAACCAAATCTCAACCTGCATACAGATACTGGTTTCAGTACCCTTACATTTAACTGATTCCTCACCTTTTTAGTTCTTATTCCTCCAAATTAGCATACCCCTCCCAGCTACCCTCTGCTTATCCATTCTCTGAAAGTACTTCCATACTTTTCTTTCTTGTGACATAAGTAAGAAATTAAACTCTGAGCATGTGTTTCAAACTAGCACTGGCAGTTTTCTACTTTTGCTTCAGGTAGAAAACTCAGATCTCCAAAAGTCCTGTCTTTTTGATAACACAGTTTAATATAACAGAAGATGCTGCTTCTCCCTACTAAGCTTTTCCTTTGGTGTGCAAAAGCCTCTGATACTACCTCTCAATTATAACGCATTTACCACACTAGTTCTTCACTTTAAGTTTAGAATGTGCTTTCTCCACATTCACTGTCACACACAAACCAGGTGATCTGTCTCTTACTAAAACACTACAAGATGTTTTTGGTGTAAACACGGAACGCTGCAGAAATCATTCTTTTGATCAGCTGAAAAGGCAGCAAATAAAGTAGAGTGAAAGGATAACTAATTGTCTAAGGACTCAACAATGATTTGTACTGTCTGAGCTCAGATATTCAAACAACATTTAGTACTGACTACAGAAAGTAATCTTTGACCTGCACTTCCATGCTAGCTTAGTGGTGAGCTAAAAGTGCTTTGCTACTGAAGATCAGCTATGCAAGCTTAAAAGGAATCAGATAGTAAATTACCAGCAGTCACTCAGATTATGAAGGCTTTGTAATGAAAAGACACTGTTCTTTACTGAAGTAAGATCAATGAAAATCATACCTTAAAATGCAATTTATTGGAAAACCAACTTCAAGACCACGTATACTTCGTAAGTCTATTGAAAAGCAAAAATGGTGAGAAGATGCTGGTATAACTATTTTCTGTGCTGACACAGCCTCAGAAGAACTGGATGCACCCACAGGGTTGGGCTGAGACGCAGCTACTGTACCTTTATCAGCTGAAAACACAGAAAAATATTTGCATTTTGTATATTTTATTATTTTGGGCAGAATAAATTAAGATGAGTCTCACATTTTAAATGCAAGTATAGATAGGTTTACTTCCCTAGAAAATTTCAATTCCTTGTTCTCTAAGTTACTACCACGGAAAAATACCCACTCTTCTTTTAAATGCTTCAAACAAAAATCACCCAGTCCCTAAGAAAATAGACTTAAGACTCCGTAGTATCCTTCCTTTTTAAATAAACCTTCAAATTTATGTAAATTTCTCATTGAAAACAGAGTTTAGTCTCAAGATCCCAGATACTAAATTCTTCAGAAGGATGCTAAGGACTTCAGTTTCCTCAGTTTACATCATTGTTCCTCATCAATTCAAGAATTCAAGGGCTTGAAGCAAAGGTTGGCTTACAAAAGAAACAAGCAAACAAACAAACAAAAACAAAAAAAACAAAAAACAAACAAAACAAACAAACAAAAAACCCAAAAAACAAAACCAAACAAAATACCCCACATCAGTTGCAATAACTTGGTTTGCTCTGAATTAAATTCTTTAGCTTAGAACTGAAAAGACAAGAGCACAAGCAATCAAACTATTTAGTTTTACCTAAGATTTAGCTCTTGATTCTAACCTGAGGCTCAAGTACTGAAATAAACTTAAATGCTCTAGCTAGGTCTGTAAAGGACATCTGCCTATGCCCTCTGATCAAAACCCACCTACTGTGACAGCCATTTCATAACTCAGGAGACAAAAGCTACAGTGAGTGCCTGTCCAGCTGCAGCCCAGCTTCTCATATCCTTAACCTGGGACCCAATATTGCCTTTAAAGAGTAGAAGGGAAAGCTACCAGCTACAGAAAGAGGTAAGAACACTGTCAAAGAATTCATCTTGCATTTTGAAGTGCTAGTTGTTGTGATCCTCTTATACTGTAATTGCCTTAAGTGTTTCCAAGTTTTATAGTTTCATAATTTAAAAAAAAATTTCATTGCTAGCATTGATTTTTTCTCCTGCTGTTTTGAGTGTTTTATTTTCATTAACTGTAGCAATACTAAAAAGAAAAATTCAGTAATAATTCAAGATCTGCTAGTTAGTGCAACATATGAATGAAATAATTTTCATTAACTCTGGTAAAATGTCACTAGACTGTGTGGTTTAAAAAAAAAAAAAACAGAATCAAAGTTTAAGGCTGTCACAGACAACAAAAATTCCTTGTGGCCTATTGTTAAAATTCATTAAGTTGCTACGGTATTCAAATTTTATTCAATGTACTAAATTCAGTAAATTTTGCATTACTGGTATTTTGCAGCTCTGACAATAGAGGTGATTTTGGTCTGCTCTGTGATTTGAAAACTGGGAGCTCTTCATTATACTGTTTGTCAACCTCTATGCAAGACTCAGACACCAGCTCTGAAAGACAAATGTGAAATGATGTTTTACATACTAAAACATTTATATAAATATAAAATTTATAAAATTATTACTATTAAGCAAAAAGTAAAATCCTAGATTTCTTAACTGCAGATTCAGTCTCACTGCTAGGTTCACAATACTTAATCCTTGCTTAGATATGATCCGTCAAGATTAAAAGGAAAACTGGCTGAATTAGCAGATAAATCCTGAAACCACATTTTAGGACACAGATTTTCCTTTCCACAAGTGGGTGTCTTTAGAATAAAACTCCAAAGAACAGTGATCCAAATATCATTACAAAAATAAATTATTCAACTTTATTCATACATCACCTCTTAAGACAATGCACTGTCAGTTATGTTTAGCAAACAAATACTCTATTTTCTGAGATTTACTCTGTCATTATAATATTGCTTCCTCTCTCATCCATGTTCCTTTTCAAATTCTCCTCAATCCAGTCTTCAAATCAAAAACAAAACACAGGAAGTCTTATAAGGCTATGTGGGCTACCAAGTCTTTGCAAGAGGATAATATAAACAAAAAAACCCACAAACAAACAAACTCCAAAAACTTGGCTTTGATCAGGAATCTGTAGAGTATGAATGGTTATTTTGACAATATTATCTACATCGTAAATTCCTTAGGAATCTTAAAAACCCCCATACTTACTCTCTATTTAATAAATGTGAAAATTAGATCATTTCCTATCTACTGAGCAAGTCAGTTTCTTCATGAGTCCTGCACTTCAGTACATCAAACCACCAAAGTCAGGGAATTCAAGCACATCTGGTATTTTTCAGGTGATAAAAAACAGTGTCACTTGTAATCTACAAACCACCAAATTCCCAACCTGCCTCTTTCAAATGTTTTTTATCATCTCTATGTTCAAACTGCACAATTCATTCTTGAAATTAAGTAACTAATTCTCACTTCCCCAAATAAATTTCATGCATTAAATTGGTACATGATCCAAGATCATGCTTGACAGCAGGGTCGAAAATTTATACCACATACCTTTTTTTTTTAGTTTTGTGCCTTTTTCTAATTTAAGACTTTCCACCTCACTTTCTGTTGCTTCATCTTTTGTTGAAGAAGAATGGTCAGCTTGAGATGGGAGATTTTGGGATCTCTGCTGCAAGCTTTCTGTTTTCTCATCATTAACATGTGAAACAACTTTCTCTTGTGGCTTCTGAGGTTCAGTTGGGGTATTTAAGTGATTCAAAGGCTGAATGAAGTGATAGTTTTCTTATTAATCATGGCTTACACTGAAAAAGTTTGTCTACAACATTTTTATAGAGATTATTTTTCTGACATAGAAAAAATAAAAGGATTACACATATAAAGCAACTTATACTTTCACATCATCTTTTACATACTTAACTGTCAAACATGACTTAAAAAATAACAATTTTTTTAAAAAACGTGAAACCATGCAACAGCATCTAAACCAATAATAAGGTATACCTGAGCACTCAAGCCCTCCCTTTGCAGAATTATAGATACCCCAACAGTAGGAGCCATATCCAAAGGCAACTGGGGCAGTTTCTGTTTAGCTCTGTTTGGTGGAGTAAGAACAAATGCTCCTTCTATTGCCACAGGGTGCTGATCCACATTTCCTTTCTGCAGTAGTCCAGACAGGGGTATTTCAGTGCTTCCAAGAGACTGGTCCCCACAGCAAAGATGGATCTGTATACATTAAAAAAATTGCTAGAATGTAATCATCATGTGCATTTTCTCCTAACAGTAGAATATATACAAAAAATTTGAATTATCATTCCTAGTCTACTTCTGTATGCTTATAAGTGTTTTGAGCAGTATTAAGGGCAGCTATGAAAATTCAGTACTGAGCAGGTAAGATTTGTCCTATGCCATCACAGTAACAGATGACTGCACTGCCCTCCTGAGGATGTGTCATACATGTCCTTTCTGGAGGATAAATTCAATAGCCTGTGGCTTCTAAACACAGCATGGATTCTTGCCCTTAATGTACAGGCATAAAAAATACATGACTGAAAAGTTTAAAAAAAAAAAAAAAGAAAAAAAACAAAACAAAAACAAAGGTTATTAGAAAATTCAGCTTCTGTGCATATATTTAGGCATCACTTAAATAGCAAGGATTTTTGGAATTAAGTAACTGTGCTCTTAACTCCTGATAAGACTCATTTGTTTTTCAAAACTTTCTTCAGCTCTTTCTTCCTTCCATAGCTCTATGTTTATACACCTTAGTAAAAGATGGAGTTCAAAAAAACCCCACTAAGGTAATTGGTTTTCCTCAGTGAAAGAACTCTGAAAATTACACAGCAATCTGGTTTTTCCTGAATAAGATCCATTGTTTTAGCAGATCAGAACATTGTATTCTGACCCTTAATATTTATTACATGATTACTGTAATGCCAGAAGCTGTCAGCAGCTGACACGAGTACCTAGCTGTGTATGTATCTACACAAACACATACACAGGCAAACAAAATTATATTCTCTATATACACACACACACAACCTCGCAGTCTGACAGCTGGCACCTTTTTTGACTTGTTTTAATTTTCAGAAAATAAACATTAAAGGATCAAAATACAGTGTTCTAATCCTATAGCCTACATTTTATAAAGCTGACTGAGAAATCAGAGAAAGAAAACTAAATCAAGGCAAGGATCTGGAACACATTATTCAGTATTCTTTACCATGACATTCATCTTGTTCAAAGTCATTACCATAATGAAAACATATAAAATTCTCTGCATGTGTACTTGGTTGCAAGATCACAGACTAAAATTAAATTCCAAACACAGCAAAGTTTATCCAAAAACTATTGAAAAGTTTGAAAGTTTTTAAAATTCAGACAAAGAAAATCTGAAAGTGTCAGATTAAAACAGAGGCATTCTTAAACTAATGTAGAAAATAAAACTGTTATGATCTACAGACATTTAAATGAAAATAATGTTAAAGGTTCAAGATCCAAGACTTACCTTGTGTAATTCATGTTGTCTTATTTAGAGGTATTTAATGAGAAACCATATACTACCCTCATCCAAACAGTCTCCTATTTTGCAATGAGTAAAGTGTAAGACACATTGCCAGAAACACTTTCAATACTACCCAATATTTAGAATGAAAATCATTTAAGTTGAAAAGACTGTTTAGATCACTGAGCCTAATCATAAACCTAACACTGCCAATTCCACCACAAAAGCATGTCCTCCATTTAAAGACATAGCTAAAGGTAAGCTACATCCTGCAAAAGTCCAAACATGGCTGTACTATAATTAAAAATAGTATTTGGCAACGGAATGAGAAAAAAGCCAGACCTTCGTTATTATTCAAAGAGTGATGAGGACACTGATTTCCAAACAGGAAAGAGTGACTGAGCAGATGGTGAGGGTGAGGCTACTGCAGGCAGCACAAAGCAGGACTGTAGGCTACAGATGGTCTTATTGCAGAGCAAGTCCCAGAGCTCATGAAAATACCACATTAGCTATTTGGGAAGATCATGTTTCACTATTACCTTTAGTCATGACTTGAACATACTATAGTGACCATACTACCATAAAGAGACTGCACTACTTACAAGCTGGGACATTTGCTACTGGTGTTTCCCTCGCATCAGCAAGAGAATCAACTTGCATTTGAGCCCAAATACTCAAGTAAAATCTAGTTTTGGAAAAACAAATGCTTTCCAGTATCAACTTGGGCCATATTCTGTTCCTTTGATTTTCATTATTCATTTCCAGTCACATTTTAGAAGAAATAGCTTACCTGCAATTTTGACTGTGCACAAAGATAAACTTGAAGAACATCAGTTGTACTACGTATTCGAACTGAAGCTCTTTCTGGCTCAAAGTTTGGATTAATTAAATCAGTGAAAGGTTCATTTGTGACATCATTTCCCAGTAATGAGTAGTAGAAAAAAAACTCAGGTTGTCGTTCAGGAAGCTTCATAGTACTAGGAACTAGCTAAAAAAGATACAGAAAAATAATGTGTCTCATTAATGTAAAGTAACAGTAATATTTATGCATTAGTTTAGAAATAAAAAAGCTTAAAGTGATCTCAAGCAAATGAGCAGCTAACCTAAATCCTAGCTTGCACTACACACAAAACAAAAAAATTTTATATTAACACTAAAATTGAAGAAAACGCCACTTCACAAGCATATCATCAACTTGCAAAATAAGCCATTTTGAATAACCTTTAAGATTTATCTTATCCAAGAGCTGTAACTCCCATCATATACTCAGTAATGGCAAGCACTGCACCAGTTATCCAGAAACAAGTAATGCCTCAAAAATATTCATAGTTCAGATTACCTATTGAGTTTATTATATAACCTAGGTGATCAAATAGAAAACTGGAGCAGCCTGAAACAGCTACTACATCCTGTAGCCACTGCAATTTTGAGTTAAATAGCTAAAAAGGCACAAACCATTTATCATATGAGTTAAAGATTGATTAAAATTGCACTGCCCTAGAGTTGCTACTTTATCAGTAGCTTGGCTGTACCTGTATTTTTTAGTCAGACAACAGTGTAGTGTGATACAGTGCAGCATAAACACAGCAGATGACATCTAAAGCTCCAATAATCACATTAGCATGGCCCTTCATCCAAGCCAGTAAATCGTTACCTCAGGCAACATATAAACTTACAGATCTGAAAGTTACTTCATCTTGTTTGAACTTCAGCACATAGGCTAAAGATATTGAAGACTGATATTATCCATACACATACCTTTTATAGTACATTGTAATATAAACCTATGCATTCCATGAATAAGCATAATTTAAAGTAAACATAATTTTAGTGCCCCAAAAGAATTTTCATCTTTCATCTGTAATTTGACATGTAAGGACTACATCAAGTTTTAAAGTTCACAATGATGTATATTAACTCAATATAGGGAAAAAAAACTTAATAGACAACAAAAAATTTCAACAAGAAATAAAGCACAGGTTGAACATATAAACATGGAATAGTACCTCATACAAGCTACACACAGCAAGTGAACCCACCTGTTCCAACTGTGTGGCAAATGCTATGGTTACAGACAAGACAAAGTAGTCCCTGCAACACTCTACTGGTCCAATTTGATGATAGCCTTCTTCTTCATTCAAGACTGGTACAATACTTTTAGGGTCTAGTCCAGAAAGAAGAGCAGATGCTAAGAGACAATAAAAAAATTCAGTGAATTGTGACCTTATTAATCACTGCAGGAATCATACATAATTGTAATTTTACCTTTAATAATTATTCAAGTGGAATGAAAAATTACAAATAAAAATCTATAGAACCACAGAAACTTTGGGCTTGGAAGGGACCTCGAAAGATGATTTGCATTGGAAACACTGAGAAATTAAAATTATCTTGATATTTAAAACACATTTGCAACAATTGTTCTGTCTCTCTGGCACAGAAGCATTTTTTATTCGACTTGTGAGGTATTCTTACCATTTTATTTGCCCTTACCTTCTCTAGAGGGTGCCTCCTTTGCTTTAAAACCATCGACCGGTGCTTTTGAATCAGTCTCCAACACAACACCTACTTGTATTTCAGGTTTAAATTTAGTGTACTTGTTACTAAGCAGAGGATACCATTTTGGTGCCTATGTAATTGAAAACAAAAATAAAAAAGCATTTAAAAAAAGCAAGAAACTAATATAATATTGTTACAGAAAAACTGGACTTAACTTAAGCATTTCTATTTCATCATCTAAAGAAACATAGCTCAGGTTTTATTTTCAAAAATTTGGTCAATTTTGAAGACACTATTATACTGAAAGATTCTACAGAATGACTCCTGGAAGATTGGACGAACATGTTCTTTTTCACCTACTTGTACAATAAGCAAGTTAACAAGCAAAATGTCATAAATGTTAAATTCCTTAAGTTCTCAATAGAAAGTAATATGGAAACAATAAGTAATATGGATCACAAATCCTTAAGAAGTTAATGTCAAAATCAGTCACGAGGGTACTACTATGAGACACAGAGTTATGCATTGATCAAGCACAACACAGCATTCTGACTAATTAAATTTATATGAACAACTATGTATACTGCATGCTGTGTTAGAGGCCTAAAACTTCCTATTGCCTAACACATCTTTCACATTAAAAAAAAAAAACCAAGACCTTAAGACTTGATGATTGAAACTCAATTCAACTGCCCAGTATCAAAGACTTTGACAAATTTTCCAGGCAATTAAAGAATGGAATTGAAGTACTGTTTACAAGTATTTCAATTCTCAAATTCACAAGTGCAAGAACAGTAGAAAAGTAGTACCTGTTTCTTTTCCTGCACGGACCTTAAATCAAGCACAATATATCCTATATTCTCTTTAGCTAGAGACGCAGGATTCAGTGCAAAACACTGGAGTTTGATAGGGGTACGCTGCAGCCTGAAATAACAAATCAGTTGAAATCTAAAATGAAACACAATCCTCATACTCTTTAGAATTTTTAAAGAAAACTTAATTTGCAATATACTGCTTTTGTTTGCTTCAGCAACATTATAGCAGATCAGTGTACAGATAAAAGAAAATGTAAAAAAAAAAACCAAACATTAAAATGACAGTAATACAAAAATTCTATTTCAGGCGCTGTAAAGACAAAACTAATTTTATCTCCAAATTAAGCGTAACTTTCTAATATTACCTGTGCTGATGAAGTGCTTTTCTATCAAGTTCCCAAGCCAATTCTGTAGCAAATTCTGGCTCATCAGTGTGCTCTACAGGATCAGTAGACAACTGCTCACCATCAAACTTTGCTTCAACTATAAGCACGTGCTTGGGTCGTTTCGGAAAATAGCGCCCTGCAAAAGAGTGTATTTGCCACCACTAAAAAAGATGTAAGAGCTCACATTTATGCCGCAAGCCAATTAAACAATACATTTCCCATATTATCTTGTCTGTGCTAACCCTAAAGCTATGCTCTCCAAATTGAAAACAAGTCTTCCCACTACACAGAAGAAAGAACACAATATGAAACAGGCTGTTTGTGAAGCACGCGGAATCAGAAAGACATTACGTAACAAAGAAAAAGAAGCCAAAGAAACTAGGCAGCTAATGTGATTTGATATTAAGGAATTTATAACTGGGAATTGAACAAGTGAAGAGGTGAGCAACGGGGACTGAATGTTGTCTACTGCAGATTTTTATCACTGCCCCACATCAAAACAGAACTTGATCTAACAGAAGCAGTGAAATGTGTTTTTCCAACTACTTGTTGTTGCTTAAAAAAAATTTTCTACTAGATTAGGAAAGTGCCTAAAGTCATCCTCTTGTATTCAGATTAATAACTGAAATGACAAAATAAAGTGAATATTTTTTAAAATTTACATACATCACAAGGAAGGGCTACCTGCATGTCCAAGATCTAATTTTAGAGGTAGCCTGGCAAACTATGCAAACGGTCAGAGAAAATAGGATACAAGAACACACCCATCCAAAAACTCCTGAACAACAGAAAAGACACACCAACAAAAATATAGAGACACCACTCTGGCACAATAATTACACCTCAGCAACTAAAACCTGTAGAAACAGAAGATTAAGAATGGCTAGCGAGGTATTCGAGACAACATTAAAACAACAAACAAACAACAACAAAAAAAACCGCCAAACAAATAAAACAAAACAATAAAACCAAAACCCACCACCACCAAAAATAAAAGCAATCAGGGACGGACAGAAGAAAAGATCCTGATAATGCTTAAAGATATCGGCTGGACTTAAATGCTTTGGTGCAAAGCTTTCAACAAGTGTCGCCCCAGGGAAAACCCCCATATCCAGCCGGCGAGACCTGAGTCCCCAGAGCCCACAAGGGACGACCCGCGGCTCCGGTGCCTTCAGCCAGAGCGGGGCAGACCCGGTAGCTGCGGGCTGCCGGCTCCGGCCTGCAGGTTTGCGAGGGCAGAGGATTGCCTGCCCCGCTGGGGACGGCAGTGATATGGGGATTAAAAGACAGCATAGGCTAAGCAAGTCCTGCGACGCAAAAGAGACAAAACATTGTTTCTCAAGAAAAGATGGGCGCTTTTAGCAGTCATTTTAAATACTGCGGGTAAACACCTCCAGAAACAAAGTGAGAGCTGTCTATCGCGGCTTTAAGGCATGTACGTCCACGTCTTCATCAATATAAGCAGTTTATTAAAAGTCAGCGTGGCTTACACCGCTCACTCCGTGGAGAAAACACAGAGGGAGTCCGCGACCACCCCCCAGTTTCTGTCCAGGACGGCGCCGACAACCAGGAGCCGGCAGGCCGCGACCTCTCCCGTCCCCCTGCTTACCTTCTAGGATGGAGACAACGATCAGCAGCCGATCGGCGACCCTGGAGACCATATCCCCGCTCTGCCCAGGGGCTGCTGGGCCCGTGGTCGGGAACCGCAGCCACTACCTAGGCGGGGCAGAGGACGGAACACCCACCACACCAACCCCACCGTCCTGCTGATGCTGCCGCCACCCGCACCCCGTTTGCCGCCGCGGAACCTTTAAACGCCAACCGCCGCCCTCCGCCGCACTTCCGCCTAGCAACGGTGGCCCCGCCCACCGCGCGGCGAGACACTTCCGGAGCAGGACGCCGGGGCACCCGACCCGCCCCCTCCCGGCTCACCCCGCCCCCTCCCGCCACGCCCCGCGCAGTCTCTGCCCGACCTGACCCGCCTCGCCCCGACCCGCCCAGTCTCGGCCCGACCCGCCTCGCCTCTCCCCCTCCCGTTCCGTCCGGCCCCGCCCCATCCCGTCCTGTCCTGCCCCGCCCCCTCCCGTTCCGGCCCGCCCCGCCCCATCCCGTCCCATCCCGCCCCGTCCCGTCCCGCCCCGTCGGGAATGGGGAGTACCTTAATACTTGGGGGCAAAATTAACTTTTGATATCAATGGGAAATGAAGCTGGAATTGGAAAAATAGCCATAACAAGGAAAATCAGTTAATGATTATGAAGAACTGTTATAACTGAACAGCCTTTAAAGCAAGAAGAGAAAATCTACTATTACTGACTAACACAGTTAAGAGTTGTAGTCACAATTTATTCAAATATTATTTCAACCACTGGCTGTATGAACAAAATTTATTAACCAGTGCTGACTTAAATATTGTACCTACTATTCACTACTTGATTTGCTTTTATGACATATCTAATTACTTGTAATAATTAGTATAATTTTAAGCATAGCGTTCCCTTAGACATATGGGTAAGTGTAGACAGTATTGGAGCACAAGATAATGGACAGACCATCTTGGATTCTGAATAATAATCTTGGATTATGAATTGACAAATGAGTCTTGAAAGTCTACAGTTAAACTCACAAAAGGGAAAACTGCATTGACTTTCATATAAGGTTTCGTACAATGAAATGACTCATAATATAATGAAATTCACATATCTATTATATATAATATATATTGTGTATTATATATATAATATATATTTTATTTCATATAACAAAATTCACATAATGAATGACTGCAGTTGAAACAGAGCCTGTTTTCTGAAAAAAACCACTTCATTTGTTCTCAGTGGTAATTTTTTGACTCTTGTATCCTGTTGTTTGGGGTTCTTTTAAATGTATATTTTACAGATACATTAAAAAAGCATCTCACAAATTATCAAAAATTATCTGCATGGCAATAAAATTTAAAAAATAATTGTCTTTATATTGCTCTGTTCAATGTCCTTCCAACTCTAATATACTTATTGGAGTCTGAAAGTCATTGGGTCATCCCAGTGAAGGATCAAAAAATGCCTTTAGAAAAAGGCATGACAGATTTTGAGAAAGCAGATTTTACTGAACTGAATGGATAAATGGGTAAGATTTCTCTGGGAAGTATGTGTGTCAGAAAAGTGGTTTTGAAGAGTTCAGAACTCCTAGAATAAACTCTTTAAGAAACTATGTTGCAGAGCAAGAAATGGGAAGAACAGTTCCAGCTAAATTAATTCTTCCATTATTTTTAGGCTAATTGATAAAGGAGTAGGAGAAGTAGGTAAAAACAGAAGACAGTACTAGAATCAAAGAATCATTTAGGTTTCAAAACCTTCCCTGGCACATCTTAAGGCCATTTTCTCTTGTTCTGTTTCTTGTAGGTTTGAATCATCTTGCTGCTAAGGCTACACACTAAGTGTGATTTAGATGTTAGTGAAGAAAAGAAAAAGAAGCATGTTCTGTGCAACAACTTTTCTTTCAGAATTTATTTCCCTATCACAAGTAGAAATGTAAATTTTATTACAGGCAAGTGTAAGATTCCCAGCAGGTGTAACAGTTCACAAATCAGTGGGAAAATGTAGTTATCGTCTTAGTTTCTCAAGAAACACTAGTGCTCTTCTTCCCCAAGGGAAAAGCATTAATCAAAGACTGCTAGCACACAGACACATTTCCAACTTAGGGATTATATTCCTTCACATAAATACCTGATTTATAAGATTCTATCTGTACAGATGCACAACATAATATTCTTGACAAATTCACTAATATTTTGAGGCACTCAGGTATATAGAAAAAAATCTCATGTCAAATACATACTGGTGATAATGACACTAAAATCAAGTGATGCAAGTCAATTCCTAGGGTCTGCTTTCAAATCCATGTCTCCATGTCTATTAAGTCCCTCCAGAGGAAACCTGATAAACCAGACTGTGCTATATGGCATGAAGAAAAGTATATGTAGAATATGTATTAGCATTTATTTAATACATAGTAATAAGTATGAATGTTCTAGATCTGAAGACCAGAACACTTGAAGTGTGCTAAATCCAATCCTTAAGGCAAGGATGGCTTCATTGTGGTGATCTATATAGATTATAGAAAGTGATACAGAGGAAAAGACTCCCAGGGGAGTCTTACTCCCAAAGAGTTTACATTTTTAGTAAGCAGTAATTTATACTTGCATTTGTACACATTTGCTCACAAGAACTATCTCTGTACCTCGTAGCTCTGTGTCAGGACAAGTTACCATCTGGTCTTGGATGGACCAGATGAACAGAATTGGAGACAGTATTTAAATGAATTGAATGACTTGCCCAGGGATACATAGGAATGAAAAAAAAAAAAAAAGCCAAACCATATATGTTATCCTCTTTTCCACATTCCATTATGGTATAATGTTCAGAAAATAGTATTGTCTCTAAAATTTTATTTTTTGAGCTATTTTTAAGCTGTTGTGAAGTTCATGAGACACTAGATACAGTGTCTGTATATCAGAGAGACATATATATACATCTATATGTTCTGTCACATGTATTGTATCCTTTTTTATTTTTTTCCCAGTTGCTGTGTGGGTTGCAATGTAACTGCTTCTTAGATTTCTAAATCACAAAAATCTTAAAAAATTGCAACTATCATATAAATGTATAGACTCATTCCTCCTCTCTCACAAGTTAATGTATGTTACTGCTTGAGTTTGTCCTGGTTTTCTTCATAGTAACTTTACTTACTGAGTTAAGTCTCATCTAAGTAGCTCACTAGCTAAAATAAAGAACATTTTTCTCAGTCAGTGTCTGTTTCTAGGAATGATAACGCCCAATGCTTATTGTTACTGCTGGAGACAGGTATGCTCCATTCTGCTAAACATCTTACAGTCTGTAAAGGAAAAAGGAGTAAAGGAGCCACACTTGAAACCCATCTGTGGAGAGGAGTGGACCAGACAAGTGACCCAAATTGACCAAACACAATATTGCATCCTACACACATCATACTCTATAAATCTGAGGGATCACAAGGGTCTGGTTTGGTTTTATTTTTGCCATCCTAGGCTTCCAGGATGGCTCTGGGTTGCAGGGCAGGGGTGATGGTGTCCTTGAGAGGTGTGACCATCTGTTGGGGCCAGAAGGCAGTCCTTGCTCATGCTCAGGGAGCAGCTGGGGTCAGGAAGGAATTTTCACCAGGGGGCAGATTGGCACTGGTGTCCCAGTCTCCAGGGTTTGTTTTCCTTCTGTAGTACTGAGCAGAGCCCTTTGCTGGGGCTCCTTTGGGCCATTTTGGGTAAGTTCCTGCTGGCTGCTCTTGTAGCAAACAGATGATGCTCTTGCAGCATGAAGACACCACTGGTGCCCCAGGTCTGAGGTCAGAAAGGAGTCTTTTCCCCTAGAGAGACTGGCATTGGTCCCTAGGGATTTTGCCTTACTTGCCTGCATTGAGCACAGCCTCCTGCCAGGGCTCCTCTGGGCCATTTTGGCAAGCGCCTTCCTTGCAGCACAAAGACACTGTGGGTGCCCTGGATCTCTCAGGAGTTGTCATGCTCCAGCTATCTCTGAATCTAAACGAGGTGCAGTTTTCTCCTTGACCTGTGTTCATGTCATGTGTGTGCTGACCTTGGCCAGGAGACTTGCCCTGGCAAAACATGTATGCTCACGCCATGAGATTGCCAGCACTCTGGCAGACCCAGAAGGGTTGTCTGGTAGCCAAAATCTGACCTTTGTCAAGGTGTCTGAGAAGCCCAGGTGCAAGGTGTGCTTACCTGCTGCCTCCTGGCCACTCAAGTTCAGCCTCAGAGATGTGCTGAGAGCTGCCTCCTGTGTCTGGTGCTCTGCACGCCTGTGTTTCTCCCCATCCAGGTCTCCTTACATACTTGCATGGTGCACCAGAGGGATGGGCAAAGCCCTGCTCCACATCATATTCTCACCCCACCTTTCTTTTCCCCACTCTCAGCTTTGCCCCAAGACATTCCCCTCTCCTGTGCCACTTGCAGCTTGCAGGAGAGTAGAGACGGAAACAAGAGCAAAGCCTCCTTGTGACTTCTCTGTCCTGGAACACTCAAGATGGTGTCTGTGAAAAGGTGACAAGGGGGACCCTCCATGAACATGTGTTTGGCGTCCATCTTTGCGGCTTAGTGCAAGGCAGCAGTCACAAAGCAGATGGCCTGCCTTGTCAGGCTGGCTTTTCTCTCTGGAGATCAAGATCTCATCTGGATCCACATCAGGAAACTTCAGTGCAGTGGTGTTTCCTCTGTCTGGTCTGTTGCTTGATGCATTGCACTGAAATGCAGCTGCCCTACATGTGCCAGACAAGCTGTCTGCTCTCTCCTGCAGAAGCCCAGGCCATGGCCATTGCTTCGGAGGGTGACCCTGTGGAGATGTGAGGCATGACAGAGTTCCTACTTATGAGCTCTGGTACAGCATGATGAGTGGTGGCTTGTGGGCTAGTGAGGACATGCACTCCACTCCATGATGTTACAAATTCAGTGGAGCACATTTCAAATGTTTGTACAGTAATGTCTGCAGTGGAAGGAATAAATAAACATGAGGAACTGGAAGCTTTGACTCAATCCCAGAATGGCGTTCCTCAAGGGCTGATAGTCATGGACATTGGAACTGAATGCAACCTCACCCTCACCAAGTTTGCTGACAACACCAAACTGTGTGGTGAAGTCAACATGCTGAAGGAAAGGAATGCCATCCAGAGGGACCTTGACAGGATCAAGAACTGGGTCATGCAAACTGCATGAAGTTCAACAAGACCAAAAACAAGGTTCTGCACTTGGGTCAAGGCAATCCCATGAACGAATACAGGTTGGGAAGAGAAAGAATTGAGGGCAGCCCTGAGGAGAATGACTTGGGGGTGATAGTGTACGAGAACCTTAATATGAGCCATCATTGTGTGCTTGCACCCCAGAAAGGCAACTCGGTCCTTGGTGCATCAGTAGAAGAGTAGCCAGACAGAAGAGGGAGGTGGTTCTCCTCCTCTAATCTGCTCTTGTGAGACCCCACCTGGAGTACTATGTCCAGGTCTGGAGTCCCCAACATAAGAAGGACATAGAGCTCCAGGGGAGAGCCACAAAAATCAGAGGGCTGGGGCACCTCTTCTATGAAGATGAGGAAGTTGGAGTTGTTTCTCCTGGAGAAACGCCTTCCCAGTACTTGAAGGGGGACTACAACAAAGCTGGGGAGGGCTTTTTGCACAGGTCTGTAGCAAGAGGACAGGGGGAAATGGTTTAAAACTTGAAGATATTTAGATTAGATACTAGGATGAAATTCTTTAATTTAAGGGTGAGACATTGGCACAGGTTGCCCAGGGAAGTTGTGGCTTCCCCATCCCTGTCAGTGTTCAAGACCTGGTTGGATGGGGCTTTGAGCAACCTGGTCTAGTGGAAGTTAGCCCTGCCCACAGCAGTGGCGTTGGAATTCAATGATCTTTAAGGTTCCTTCCACCCCAAACCTTTCTATAATTCTATGATTTTCAGAAATGGCGTATTTTTTGCATCTTACACTCAGCAAGTGTAAGCAAGATCTCATTAATCATGAGATTAATACCTTCTTGATTAGTACTGCAGAGAGAATTTCATCTACCCATAAAGTTTATAATGCAAATAACATAATAAGCCATGCAAATGACATATTGAGTAGTATAGCTATATATTTGTAATATCTATTTAAGAAAAAAAATTACAGATGTTTGGAAAATATTCTTTTTTTTTTCAACAAAGTAGCATTTTGATACTAGCATTCCCTATTAGTTCTACAGATTTTATAAGATTTTTAAAATTTATTTTTTATTATTTGTTTTTATAGATTTTATGTTAAAGGGCTTCATTTGATTTTACATATTACATAAAGAACATAATATCAAAAAACTTCGTGCTGTCACCCATATTAGGTGGTGCAGTATAGCACAAGTTATAACTGATCCACATGGTAGAGAATACCACATACTGAATAACCATAAACGTACCTCATGTTTGTATTTTTCAGACATTTAAAGAAAAATCTGGCAATACGATCCTGCCTGAGGCTGAAAACAATTCTGTGTTGGTGTCTGGAAGCTATGCACTATGTGGATTCTCAGCATTACAATAGAACTTGGGGAGAAAAAATTATTTTATCTGGCTTGCCTCATATATTGAGCTTTTTTATATTTCTACATTGAGTGCTCCAATGATATAATCCCATATGTGCATAGGAATTTCAATACTGCCCTTAACTTTGCTAACACTCCCTCACCAGTAAGGCATAATCAAATGCTTCCACTCCACTGAGGGACATGGAGTGAAATCCCAAGAATGAAAATTGATCTTGTTCCTGATTTTGCCTTTGGATCTCAACACATTTGTTTTCAATGTTAAAGTTCAAAATGTAAATTTCACTATCCTGTTGATGCATATTTAAAGTGGCTATCAAAAAGAACTGCAGACAAGACACAATGTGGACACAGGTTTTTTTGCCTAGTTCTGTTAAAAAAGATCCCCTTTGATTTTTCATAAGAGTGGAGTATTTGGGGAAAAAACCACAGCTATGCCTAATGAGCTAGCAACTATGAATAGGTAAATTGGACACGTACAGCCTATTGCTTTGATTCTTCCAGGAGTTATACTGCTCTTTTTGAAAAGGTTTATAGCTGTGTCTGGTATTTCTGGCAATGGATTACAATACTTCTCAGACAGAAATAAAGACGTGCATCTTTATTTTTTTACATTGTTTAATCTAATTTCTGTTAACATAATTTTATAATCCAATTAATCTTTAGGAAATCTATGAGGAAAAGAATAGAAACATAGCTTTTTATTCTCAGTGATCTTCATGTAATAGTAAAATGTGCATCTACAGTGTCATGTCTCTAGCTGTAAGTTGGATATGATGCTTTCCATTTAATTAATAATAAACAAAATTTGTAGTGAAATATTAGCTCTTATAAACATGTTATCAGCTCCTTGTTAAATACATCTTTTGTGTAAGTAAAAAAGACACAAAAGATGGTGTATGTGGATTTTCAGTTGACTTAATCCTGTTGATAATGTAGAACTTCATAAGAGATCTGGACAGATCTGTTTTTACATTCAGCTTGGAATGTGAGAGAGAGAGGGAATGTAAACAAATATTTCATTGTAGTTTAAATGTAGGAGTTGTACCTCCTAAATACCAGAAAAAAAATCCAAAACATGCAACTTTTATAATATCCATTACAGC
The DNA here is from genome assembly GCF_003957555.1 of Calypte anna. NCBI lineage: Eukaryota > Metazoa > Chordata > Aves > Apodiformes > Trochilidae > Calypte > Calypte anna. The sequence goes on along the minus strand of NC_044274.1, from coordinate 56,506,962 downwards.
TTGCACATAGTTTGTACAATGTTGTTAAAATTTTCACAGGGGTGACGGCTTTCCTCCACTCATCAGAACACTAATTTATCTTCTCTGAATACCTATTTGTAGGAACTGAAATATCATCAACATTTTCTGAATCCAGTGGACAATCTCAACCTCATCTGTCATTTTAGTAAACTAAAAATTACTGTTCTCTAGACTCCTAGTAATACTCAGTGGGGTGAAAAATGGATGTATTTTAGGGATTATTATTTTAGGCCTCCTTTTACCATTGTTAGGAAAGCAATTACCATTATTATTAGACATATGTGAGATGGTAGTGTAAAATGTGGTCATTGTAATTATTATTCATGATAAAATGTCCATGAATATTAACTATTTAAATATTTACAGTGGTGAACGGTATCTAATATAGCAGAGAATGCACAGTCTAAAAGCAAAACTATTTTAATCCATCCATAGTTTTTTGTTTTTTTTTAAACCAGTACTAATTCCTAGATGCCCCAAAGAGAGGTCAAGATTCCTGTGTACAAAACATTAGGTTATAGTAAAGGAAAAAAATGTCTTCTTAACTACCAAGGTTAATCGATTATTGACACTGTCAGGAATAGCACTCGTCTCACAAGAATCCTCACTTAACTGTAACCATAAGTGTTGGAGACTACTTAATGCACACAACATTATCTAATTTTATGTTATCATAGAATATTATATTACTGGATATCTTGAATGTTTCATGTTTTTCCAAGTCCAAAGAATTTACACTTGAAAACCGAAGAACTTTGTCTTGCTAGTGCATTCTAATGCTTTTAAAGGCATCATGGCTGGTTTAATTCCTTCTACTTTTGCTTTTATAGCAGTATCAGAGAAATAATTTTAAAGTCTTAAATCCTGTGGTACCTAAACAGTACCTAATTGATTTTGGAATATTTTACTTTTTTTTCTACCTCTAGTACACTATTCACATAACGATTTTAGTGGGCCACTGCCTTCAGTCTAAATACTATGATGTTTTAAAGGTTTTGTGTAAAAATCAATAATAGTCGTAGTTTCAGATAAGCAAAATTTACCGGTGCCTGTATTTTTTCTTTTGCATCCTCTAAATAAACTTTAAAAAAAAATAGTATTACTCAATTGGGATATACTGGAACACAACCGCAAAAACCAGATTGTAACAGGCACTGCTCCCAAGGCATACATTTTAATATATAGACTTGTAAGAAGATTGACTTCCAAATCATTCCACCTCTGGTGTGAATAAGTATGCTATATGGATTCACAATTTAATACCTTCTGCCTCATTGTGGTATTCTCAAGACCCAAAAATACCTCTGCAAAAAGTCAATACAGTAGTCCCCTGAAAATATTGAAATATCAGTACTAGAAATATTTTTTTAAGTATGAATTTTTGAGGTTGATTCCTTTTTTTTTTTCTGGTTTATTCATCAAAAAAATGTGACAAAACCCTACTTACTCATGCTGTGACTTACTGTGTATTTCCCAGAAAAACATGTAGCATTAGAGGGTATCATGACCATGTAGTTTTGCTTTATCTATTAAAAAATATGAATCATTCTCACATTAAGGATGGATCTCTTGAATATAAAGACTGCCTTTTACTTGCATGTAAGCAAGGCTCCATTAAAGAATTTCTGGGACTGCAGTCAAGGGCACAATTCCCATTGGAACTGCTGGGTGGTACACTCCACCCATGCAAGATCATATGAATATTTCAGAATGAAAAATCTGGAGCATGTGTTAGTGAGAAGCGTGCTTTAACAACAAACAATACATTGCAGAATGTTGACTTATGAGATGATAGTCAATCTGAAAAAGTAGTAATTTAAAAATACTTAATTTTACTGTACGTGTGCATATTTAAAACTGGGTTATTTTCAGTGAGTTTTCACTTCACTATATTCTAGAGATAATTTTACAGGATTTTGTGATTTCTTAATACTAACAGATGTCTGCCTTAGTTTTTATCTTATTAAGTGACTTTTTTTTTTACACATGATAAAAACCAATAATCCTCCTCCTCCTGCGTCTGGAAAATCTAAGCAGTCCTACTGAGGACAACAGAATAATTCATGTGGAGGAAAAGCTGTTCATATAATTTGGATTATTCAGGTCTTAAATTTTTGCATGACTTCTCAATAGTGATAATGAGAATTTAGAATTGGGTCACTGTCATTCTACATGGTAGAGAAATTAATATCCTCCAGATCTCAGAATGATATACTAAGAGAGGAAATTGTGCTTGATGACTATTTCATATTTTCCTTCCATGACAAAGCAAAACAATCACATAAACTTGTGGAGAAAAATAATTTTTCTGGAATAAAAAGAATTAATTTTCAAGTGAAAGGTTGATGAAATGATTCGAGGAATGAACATAATTATGTTTTTCATAATTTCCCTGGAGATAAACCCTATGCACACCATTTATTATTTTAATGTACTACTATACAGAGGTAAACAGATATTGATTGGTGACGTTTTGTTTCCATTTTGTTCCTGGATTTCTGAGTTTATATTTACCTTTGTGCCTCTAGAACTTACTGGTTTGGAACATTCTTGATTGTAGATGTCTTTGTAATTAGGCCTTTATAATCATGCATTCTGGTTGCTTTCATCTAAATATAAAATTACTCGAAAAAAATAATTAATTTTCCATACCCTCTGATGTTTGATAGCAATTCAACTTCCAGCAGTTTCTTCATTGACTTTAAAATGGTTTTAGATTAGGAGATAAGTTAATTCCTTTCAGACCAAGCTAATTCAGTATTAACTTACTGAATTACACCTTCCTTGTTTTTTAACTCCAGAACTGACACATTTTCAAGGTTTGGAGGATTCTTTGAAGTCAATCCATCCTTTTTTCTTAGATATCTATTTTCAGCTAAAGGTATGTCCTGACAGAATCCAAGGCTTTTTCATCATTACGTTTCTTCTGGAGTCTGGAGGGGTTCTTCGGGCATAAGGATAGTTGTTACGTTTAATTTAGTAGCATACAGTATTCAGTCGAGCCTGTGTGGTTATTATTATAGTTTCCTGTTTAGATTTTGTGAACTTCAGCAATGTCTTGGTAAGTCAGATTCTTACATCTTCTGTGGGATTTTGTTAGGTTTTTTGTTTGTTTGTTTGTGGGTTTTGGTTTGGTTTTTTTTTTTTTTTTTTTGTTTCATAGTTTTCTGACTTTGGGTGAAAGGAGTAGCATCCATACATTTCTTACTGTAAGAGCTTTTATTAAGTATAATAAGAACAGATGAGTTTTTCTCACAAGAAAAGTGAGTTGGTCAAGATCCCTTAAAATAGTTCCTTCCTTCCATCTCTCTCATCCCAGCAGATATTTCCTGTATTTTCTCTGTCCTAACTCTTATTTTGATTAATGCTCAGGTTCAACATCAAAACCTTAGAGAGCCACATCCTGCTAGATAGCTTATATGTTCAGCTGTCTACAAAGTGCAATTTAAAGCAGATAGTGCAACTAGGATTAAATGTCTTTTATGCAGTGTGGATTCTACACTCTGGAGTGTTCTTTTGCCACAGGGGAAAGTGAAGATGTGCTCTTATGACCTATTTGAATGAAAAAACAAATAACTTCAATGCAGTGTTTCAAAAAAAGTACATTGTTTACTCTTTGAAAAGAGTAATTTTTTTGAGTTGGATGCACAGAGATAAATCTTCAGTGATGTGTTGGCTTCTGGTACAAGACCTAATATGAAAGAATTACCAGTTTTCTTGAGATAAATGTAATCCACTTTTTCATCTTAAAATGCCACTTCACTTTTTAAAAACAAGAGATAGCTACAAACCTAAGATTGAGCTGTATTTTAAATGTATTTTAGGAATATTTTCCAATCTGATTTTTAGGTGATCTAATAATAAATATTCTCATACAACATTGCACCTTGTAAAACCAAATCTCACAGCAGCTGAAATGCCAGAAGAATGTAAAGACAGACAAACTGACAGGCATGGGAAAACCAATCCTGGCTTCACACGTAGTATGGTGGACTGCTCATAACTGTGCAGGAGCAGGACTTTAGATCATGAAACATCCATGCAAAAACTTCAGCCTCATGCTCTATAAAGGCCAAAAAAAGAAAATCAGTTGTTAGGAATTATTTGAAATGCAAGATGAAATAAACAGGGGGATTATTCTGACTTTAGCTTAGAAAAGATATATTGGGACACAAAAGATTCAGAGAAGGGTAACAAGGATGACCAAAGCATGGACCAGCTTCTTTAGAAGGAACAATTGAACAATGTAGAATTTTTTACTCTGGATAAAAAAGGCAGTTTAGTAACAGAATTGGCAAAGGCTGCAAAATCACTGGTTGCCTAAATTCAGGAGGACTTCTAACTGAAGAGCTAAGAGCTAAGGAGGAGCCAAGTTCAAAACAAGCAAAATTCTTCAGACAGCACCTGAGTTTTTTGTTAATGTCCTGAAAATAGGATGTTGTCAATGTGGCAAGTTGACATTAGTTCAAGTGGAGCCCAGACTAGTACTGGAAAGGAAATCTGTTGAGGGTTACTAAATAAAAAAAGCTAAGGGATTCTCTGTACTGAAAGTATGATAGCTGTGTTCTTACTAATCCCTGGGCACTGATTGTTCAGGCTCTTTGAACAAATAATGAGGTAGTTGTGGAATGCTGGTTGCTTTTGTTCTCATGTAAAGGTAAGGACTGGTTTCCAAAGATGCTGCAAGCTTCTAGTCTTGCTGGTTCCAGTGAAAATCCCCCACTGTGTCTAACTCAGCCTCGTGTTACCTTTTTGTTAGTGTTTCTTCAGATGGGATTGCTATGAATGAAAAACAGTTGCAATATATTGCATAAAAATTATTTTCCTAGAAGAACAGGAAAATTAAGAAATATATGACCTAGTCACTTCAGGCACCCATTAGATGCTTCAAGCCAATTTACATTCTAATGGCTCACTTGCTCATATAGGAATATAAATCAAGATATTCTTTATGTTTACAACCTCTAGAAGCAGACTGTAACTGAGAATAATATATGATCCCTAGAACTAGAAATTTTAATGCCATTTGGGATTGACAAAGATGTCTGCTTTTAATTTAATTCGTTGAAGTACTACCTACATTCCTGGGATACTCCTCCTCCCCAGGAAAAAAAAAAAAAGGAAAAAGAAAAGGGGAAAAAAAAAGGAAAAAAAAATAGTTTACAGATTCCAGGATTTTCACAGAAAGGCAGTTCATAGAAATGTCCTTGATCTTGTCATAGATCATCATCTTCTGAGCTTAGCATTTTACTGACTATACAATTACTTTTCTTGAGTAAGGAAGACAATTTCTGTGGAAACAGAATGTTTTCTACACATCAGTAATGAGTTCCAGGAGAAAATTATATAATAGCAGTAATACAGAGCACAGAAGGAGTCCTTAAAAACAGATTTTTATTGAAGTAATGAAGGGACAATGATGTTAAGGAAGCCAGGCAATTAGGGCCTCATCCTTTATGCTCCACCTGACAGTATAAATGGTTTCTATTTCTGGATGGACAAGAAATCTTATTTTGCCCTCCAAATCCATGTGAATCCAGTTTCCAGAAATTTATTACTCATATCTTAGTAAGATACATACTGCTTCTTTACGGTTAATTCTCAAATAAAAGAGAAGTTCAAAGCTTTCTAATTGATAACCAGTGGAAGAAACTCTTTAAAAATCAATAACATAGATAGAAATATAAATAAAGCCAAGATAATCTCCCTTTGAATGTCAGCTAGTAGGGTTTTTTTTTTCGGGGGGGGGGGGGGGGCAGGTTGTGTCTTGATTTTTTATCTGTGAAATCTAGTTTATTGATCTCAACTTTCAGAGAACACATAGTGATAAATGTAGTGCAATATTTATATCTGGAAAACTAAACAAAAGCAATGCCAATCTGAATATGAATTTTACTACTGTAAAACTAGTTATTTCCAACAGGAAAGCAAGACTTAGGTGATGATGAATATGATAGGCTTCTCTTTAACATTTTAATGAGAAGTATATATGCTCATTTATTTTCTTAAGAGCCCATATAACGCAATGGAAATCTCCAGTGAATTAACTAGCTTCCACTATACAAACCCCACTTGGTCTAGGTAGCACAGTCATAATTCTTCCATGCAGCTCTGTATCTGATCAATTCCTCAATTTCACAAAAAATTTTTAGTGTCAATGGGCAGAATGCTATTGATTAGGTGGATATCAAAAAAAACAAAAAGAGGATCATGGAAAACCTGTAGAATCTGTTGTGCTTGTTTAACAGAATGACAGACTCAAGCACCTTTTATTAATTTTTCATTAATCAAAGAACCAGTTTTGCAGAAAGGGCAAGAGGGAAATATATGTGGACTCAATAGAGCAAGGCTGGAAATGATTCCAAGAATGTAAATAAGGAAAGAAGTGCAATGGCTTTTGGTATGTAAAAGTAAGGGACAAAAGGAACTATTCTGAGTCAAAATTCTGTGAGGTATACACAGGACTAATGGTTGATACATAGTCCAAGATTCCTAAGGAAAGGTTGCACACAGTAGCCTTTTGTGTCAAAATGGAGGGAACCCTTGATGTGTGCAAATCTGGCATGAATATGTGATCTCCTAATAAGCAACAGGATATTCTTGATAATGTTATATGACACTGAGAGAAAAATAAGTGCCTTTGGGAAAGAGCTGCAGTGATTCAGCAAGCTAAGCAGTTGAGTTGCCTCATCTGAGTATAGTTCTGCTCCCCCACATACTTTCCATTTAAATCATCTTCTACTATATTTGGTGACCTTTGACCATACTCAGTACCATAGCACATAAATTAACTTGGTGCTATTATGAAACATTTTGTCTCATCTCTCAGACTGAGAGAGTTTCACAGGAAGTGGACAGAATACAGTGATGGGATTTCCTTTGGAAGGCCATAATCTGATCTGGGAAAGAGCAAAAGCTCTAAGCTGATGAGAGGGAGGCAGAAGAAAAAAAATAAATAAATCATTTATTCTGCATATCTACCAGCTGCTTCTAACAAATCTTCCTTTTTTTTGGCATGTTCACATAGCCTATTCTGGAAATTATTTGGGGGGCTGATTGGGTGAGGCAGTTGCTGAGGAACAGCAGTTAGAAAAAAATAGTGAAAATAGGTAAATTTTGCATTGCAGAGTAGCCTTGCTAGTACTCTTCATGTGCTAAGAACTAGTGCTTTGTGACTAATTCATTATGGATTTTCTAAGGTAGAATTAAAACAATTCATGAACCAGAAAACAGGATTTGATGGTTGAGTATTGAGAGCAAGAAGAGAAAAAATCAAGATTGAGGCGAAAGGATTATTCATTGCTCCTCTTCAAGTGAAAGGAATAGGAAGAAATACAAATACTGGTGAAGCCAGATCATGAATCATTTAGCAGCTGGCATAAAAGCCAAGTACACTTTATAGTGTAGTTTGTGATGTATTATCAAATGCAGCATCTTAAAACCCTGGAACTTGACTAATCGCTGTTATGAAAGGAACTGGAAGTATTGCAGAGTAGCTTGCATATATAAACTATATAAACAGTTTATTTGTACTCCCTGACTGCTACATTAAGAGGAAAATTAAACACAAAGACACAGTGCCTGAAAAACATGGAAAATGTTTACATCATAGTAGTATTTCTTCTGTTTGCTTTTATGTTTGTTTGTTTGTTGGGGGGTTTGTTTGTTTGGTTTTTGTTTTTGGGATTTTTTTTGTTCTTGTTACTCTAAGACAAAAAAGTTGCTCTTAAGACAAAACCTCTTTATATTAATAGAAGAGAGCTAAAAGAAAGCTCCATTTTTAAAAGTCTGTACCAGTTTTAAATTAAATTAATTATATTTAGAATCACAGAAGGAACAAAGACATAGCTACATTTATTCAAAAATATTTCAGTGAGAGGATTTTGTTTTATTTCCAACAGTTACGAGGAAGAAATAGAAAATTTAACAGAAATCTTTCTATTCATTTTTATCTTCCCTAAATTTTGTGCTTTGATTAAAGCTTTCACCTACATGAAAATATATGTAAATGCTGTTCAGCCTCTTGGACAAATGATAAAGTGCTTCCCATTGGTGTTATTTGGTCTACAATTAAATGCTTAAAACAAAAAAAATCCTCTATGGAACAGCCTCAGATCAACAATTAGATCCCTTATCACAATCTCAAACTTGAGAATTTTAGCATGTCACCAAAATACCTGTGTTTCTTTACCTCATCACCTGGTACTCATGCATGTGGCTTCTGTCTTTTCACTTGGATTGACTCCTGTTTTCATTATACAATTTAATGGTCTAATTCCCCAGTTGTACTGAAATAGATTTTGATGTAATTGAGGCATGTCACCGGTGAAGATCTATGTGATGATCTATGTGTCTTCTTTCAGTTTTTTTTTTGTTGTTGTTGTTGTTTTTTTTTTTTGTGCAACTCTGATTTTCTCCAGCTTAAAAGCTCATTGCTGTCCATCAGCATGGAAAGCATCAGGCTTGATGACTTCACATCTCTTTCTCATGTAGGAGTACTCCTCCCAGGTTATATGAAGTCCTTCTGAAGAAAAATTCAGAACTGCAAACAGCTGAGATCACAGCTCAACCAACAACCTCATCATTATGGTGAGAGTGTAACATTTGTATGTGGGTCAGATGACATAAACAGCAAAAGCCTGGCTTTGTTTTTTTATTTACAGCACTGACGTTCTGTCTCCTCCTTAACGCTGTATGATTGGCAAGGATGATGTCCTACAGACATCTCAAACCAGGCATGTTTTTGCTACTGTCATTTAGCGGTGACAGCCCTGGACCACCAATCACATGAAATCCTGCTTCTTTGCTGGGCCCTGGTCATGCACAGCAAAAGGCAAGCCCCATCCCATGGTTACCATCTTAACAAGGCTAGGTTCCTTGCTGTGCTCTCTACATTCAGATGGCTATAAAAGGCTCCTTGTGAAGTTTTGGAACCTACAGGTGTACCTCAGCCTCAAGGTACAACGCACACTTCCTAAGTCCAGCCAGGTAAGGCTTCCTCCTTCACAAAAAAGTGTGTGCTGTCAAACTGCATGGACTTTAGAACAAAAGAAAAGTACCCAGTGTTGTTGTTGTTCTGATTTTAAAGGCACGTTTACAACAGCCAAGAACAGATTCCTTCCTATGCCTCTTCACATGGGGCTAATAGTTGGCTATCTGCTGGCTCATGGCTCTGATGTACTGTGTTGCAGCAATTCTGGTTTCACACTCTGGCAATTCTGTCCAGAACAAGAAACGTAAGCTAAAGGTTACTCAAACTGAATTTGGATGATCCATAAGAACAAATTCATTTACTGCAGTAGGTTACAGTACTGCCTATTTAGCTCTATTTTTAGGTGAAGAGATCTTCTTAGATACATGGATTAAGTTACAAAATCCTGAATGGCAGAAATTTGGAAGCACTGTGATTGAGATACCAAAGCAATCATTCTACATAAGCTTGACTGGCTCAAGCTGTATGACAGACAAATACCTAGAGCTGAATATAAGTTTAAAACTCATATTAGATAGCAGGAGAAATCATATGATTATTTCTTCCACGGGTGTGAGCAGAACAAGTATCTTAAATTGGAAGAGCTAATAAGTTGTTAAGGGAAATTTAAACTGTCATACCTAAAATCCAGAAGTTATGCCTGTGGGTTTTTTTTTTAGTGAAAATTCTTAAATTATGAGTATCTCATAATTCAGTATTTTAACTTGGCATGAAGAAATCCGTAGCGGGAGGAACCCTTCTTGCTCCTAGGGCTGATCCTGAGGCCTCGGGGTTTAGCCCATTCCTGGACGATGTCCTAGGGCTGTTCCTGGGGCTCTGGGATCTACCCCTTCTTGCCTGCTCCTGGGGCTCCTCGAGCTGTGGGCTTCTCCATCCTCACTGAAGAGTGAGAGCCCTCTCCGGGGGTGTCAGCTGCTCTCTTATTGGCCCCCTGCTCCTGCACATGCTCAGGAGGGAGGCCAGACACAGGTGAACCCACACCCACTCATCAATAACTCAGGGCACCTGGTCCTGTCTCACTACATTTCCCCCTTTTTTTTTTTTTTTACACAGACATTTACATTTACATCTTTAAACATTAAACCTTTAAACATTAAACATACATCTTTAAACATTTACATCTTTAAGGAGAATTAAACATCACCTTTAAACATTTCTTTAAGGGGAATTAAACATCACACAATTTACATATATTTTTAGGGAGAATTCTCAACCCTTACACATATTTTGGGGAGAATTCTCAACCTTCTTTCTTTCAACCTTCTTTCTTTAAGGGGAATTAAGCATACCCATATATTCGCTCAATGTCAGCCCCTTTCTGGCAAAGTCTCTGCAAGTTGTCTGAGCACTCTTCACAAAGTCTCTGCAAATTGTCCCAGGCACTTGCCCTCTGTTCCGGGGTTTCTTTCCTCATGGGCCTCGGGATTTAACCCTTCCTCATGGGATTTCCCTCTGCTCAAGGGCTTAGCCTAGGCATATTTCACAAAGTCTCTGCAAGTTGCACCAGGTACTTTTCACAGAGTCTCTGCAAGTTGTTCTTCTAGTTATTATTCTCCCTCCTGTATCTGCTCCTCTGGCTTGGTTTCCCTCTGTTCCGGGGTTTCTTTCCTCATGGGCGTCGGGATTTAACCCTTCCTCATGGGATTTTCCCCTCTGCTCTGGGGTTTCCTGTCCAGAGAGCTTGCTGATCATACCTTACAGGGAGAATGTTCTTGCAGTTTCTGTGCCAGCTAGGTTTTCTGCAGGCTGCCCGCATTCTCCACCAGATGTAGCGGGAGGAGCCATTCTTGCTCCTGAAGCTTGATGAGCTGCTGGTCTCTTCCAGGACTCCAGCCACCACACAGCACTTCCAGGGTAGAAGTGTAGCGGGAAGAGCCTTTCTTACTCCAGAGGCTCGACGAGCTGCTGACCTCAGTTCACTCTGGTGCGAGGCATGGAGAGGTCAGCAGCTCATCGAGCCTCTGGAGCAAGAAAGGCTCTTCCCGCTACACTTCTACCCTGGAAGTGCTGTGTGGTGGCTGGAGTCCTGGAAGAGACCAGCAGCTCGTCAAGCTTCAGGAGCAAGAATGGCTCCTCCCGCTACAAAATCTGCTTATCAAAAAAAAAAAAGCAAGTGCACAAATGACATTGTGTTGAAAAATCTCAGTACAAAATAATGAATATTAAAATGAAAGTTTAAATTTTACAGGGGATGAAATATTTTGCCAACTTTATGATAAAGTACTTTTTAAAAATAAAAAGTTTTGGAAAGTTAAGAGACATGGTATCTGGCTAACTCTGTTGTTTTACTGTGTGTGCAGAAATTTTCAAAAGATTCTATGAAGGCAACATGCTCAGTCTACAATTAAACACAGGAACTACTCTTCCTTTCACTTGGAACAGCATTCATGCATGTACATTGCAAAGTATATCACATTTAGAAGTTGAAGCCACAGCATTCCTTTCCTATTTTATGTACTTGACAAACTGCATGTCTCTATTGTTCATAGTAATTTAGATACACATTTCACATGTAGCAATTATCCACTTTCTTCACCACTGCAGCCTATGATTTTAAACCACCACAAACAGATGCACTTTTCATTTAAAATTCTGAACTGTGCAAGATATCCTTACCTTTTGCCTTAAGCTGTTTATCTAAATTGAGAAATTACAGGTTATTAAGTAACATGTTGAGCTGAACTAAACGGTAATGAAACTCTTTTTTTTTTTTTTTAGTCAGAAATAATAAAATAACTGCAATAATAACTTACAGATATTGTTAAAAAAATAAGTCTCAACTTGCAAGGTTTTGACACAGCTGGAAAAGGCAGTAGTAGTGACAATGTTCATTTCTGGTTAAAGGTAATACCAACTTTGAGAAGAGATTCTAAAAAGCAAATCTAGAATCACGGTCATGCAAGAGTGTAAGATTTGTTTTTGTTTATGTGTAGTTGTTTGCAAGAGAGGAATGCTTAAGTGTCTCACAGGATCCTGCAACACCAACTAGAATCAAGTATGCGCTCACTACTCTTTGACGAAATCATCTTTTACAGAGGGGAAACTTTTAATGCAAAACAGCAGAAAACTCTGCATTGTTGCAAGACTGCATCCTGTATGATGCTGCAGAAGGCCACATGAATTGCTGGAAGAAAGTCAGATGTTCTGAAGGTGAATCCACACTCCACACAGTAAGCAAGTTGTTACACAGTTCTGTGAATGACAATAACATTATTAAGGTCTGCATTACATACCAGCACACCACAGACTACTTAACATGAATACAGGACAATTATCAGTGGGCTTAAATTACCACATCACAGATAAACAAAACCAAAATCTTAATGGACATTAGAGCACAGACTACCTATGGAGGAGTTTTGGCAAAAGTAATTAAATGTATGATGAGATCAGGAAATGTAAATGAGGAAAAGAAAATCGAGTGAAAACTTCTTAAAGTCTTGTGCAGCTATATTGTTTTTAATTATTTGTTCTGCAAAGATTTCTCAAAGGTTCTGGAAAGGTTCAAGCTTCCTCTAAAAGACAAATTTGGACAAACAATTCTTGTGACCTTTCAGAAGCTCCAGGATTCACCCAGTGCATCCCCTATCCTCCATAAATATGATGACTCTAAAACAAGCTAATAAGAAACTTTCAAAGCTGTTTTTAAAACTGGGAAAAAAAAAAAATCACTGAAAACCTTAGATGTTCAGTGTCTCCCCTTATCAGAGAAAAAATACGTTGGCACAAAGTATTTAAAAATTTAATTTTCACCAAATACGTGGTAGTTCTTGCATCCATCGAGCAAGAGCAGGGCTCGTTTCCCCGATTCCCGCAGGGATACAGTGGGAAGGCCCGAGGCCTGGGTGAAGCTGGCAGACTGTAACCTCGCCCACCCATCACTGCACTGCCCAACAAGCCGTCTCATCCCTATCAGACGGGCAGCAGCATTTTGAGAAACTGCCGAACGTGAGCAGCCCGACGTGGACCCGCCGCTTCGGGCTCGGGTGCCCAGCAGAGGCGTGGCTGTGCCCCGCAACTCGTTCAGCCGCGCCCTGGCACAGGCCAAGCCCCGGAGAACAGCCCTTCCCATTTTAAGCAGCCCCCTGCTAACGAGAGCGGCAAAGCCCCGCATCACCGAAGTTTAAGGCGCGGGAGGCGAGCAGCCGAAGCACCGGATCGCACAGCCCGCCACCGCTTCCTGCCTTACACCGGATCTCTCCAGTTTCGATGGGAAGCAGAGGGGCTGGCGCGCCCGGGTACCGACAGTCAGACGCCTCTGGGAACCAAAGCGCATCCAAAAGGCGCTCCCGATCCCGACTGCTGCGGGTGCTGCCTCCCGCCCCGCCCGCCTCGGCCTCCCCACCGCCCGCGCCCCAGCACAGAGACGGGGGCGGGGTGCAACGACACCCGCTGCCTGCACGGGGCTGAGCCCCGCCCCTACGCTTGGCCACACCCATCACGAATCTGATTGGCTGCCTCCTCTGCCCACCAGCGAGCCCCGCCCTCTCCCCGGGCCTGGCCTCCGCTTCTGGGCTCCCCAGTGGCCAAGGGGCGCTGCCAATCTCTGCCGCGGAGGGCGAGCGGCGCCGATGGCCCTTGGCCCAGGGCTCCCCCTTTGCCCTCGCCCAGAGGCCCCGCCCACACGTGCTCCCCCTCCGCATCCGGGCGGATGCTCGGCCCGCCCGCCCGGGGCTCTTATAGCGGTGGGAGGGAGCGGGCGCTTCGTGCTGCCGCCGCTTCCCTTCTGACTCGGAAGACGTCCCCGGCCGCGCTTCCCCCTGGCTAGCAGCGTTTCGGAGCTCCCGTGGCAGGGCAGGACGAGAGAACGGTGCCCAGGGTTTGTCGGAGACTGCCCGCCGGACACCGGACCGGTTCCCCTTAGCCCGCCCTCCACCGCAGCGGCTCCTGCTGTTCCGCGGAGCCGGTAGGTAGCCGTGCCTGGCTGCCCCTCGGAGGGGCGTTCGCAGCAACCTTCCGGCCTGGGCCTTTACCCGGCTCCCTCCCCCCTCCTCCGGCAGCGGCGGGATGGGTGGGTGGGGGGGCAGGGCCAGCGCGGCAGTTGGAGGTGGTGGCTGGAGGGGCGGGGTGGCCCGGGGCTGGGGTAGTCATCCCCCCTCTCCTTGCTTTCCAGGTGGGCAGCGGGAGGGAGCCGGCGGCTGCGAGCCTCTCGGCGGGGTGAGGCGGGAGGCAGGTGGTGCGTGGCGCCGCTCTGGGGTGGTTACCGGGAGGGAGCGCCTCGCAGTGACGGCCGAGGGGTGCCGGCGGTGCGGAGCCAGGGGGCTCGGTCCGTTCCCGGTGCTGGAAGGGTCCCTCGCTTTCCTGTAGTTTCTCTCCTGGGAAGCAGAACCTGGCGCTGCGAGACCTACAGCTGCTCTCTCCTGAAGGAGTGTTGCTGGTGGCTTTTTTCGTTTGCTGACTAATCGCCGATATTGGTGCTGCTGGGGCTAGTCCGTCTGACCAAGCATTGAGCCCGTTCTGTGCGAACAAGTGAGTAAATTCGTTGTCTTTTTTTGTAGAAACAAGTTGCCGGAATGCATTTGTACGGGCTTGGTTAGCAGACTAGAATCAAACTGACTGATTTTTTTTTTTTTTTTTTAAGTAGCTAACAAACACTCAGTCAATGTGGTGTGTTTAAGGTTGATTAAATCTCTTAGCGTGGTGTTTCAGGTGGTATGCTGTGAAACTTAAGGGGCATGTTTTACAGACTTCCCTAGTGGTTTTGCTGGCAAAACTGTAACTGTAGTGACAAAAGGAGTTGGAATGTTATCCAGGATTTTTGTTTTGTCTTAATGCCTTTTGTAAGGAAGATCTTTTGTAAGTATATGCATAGTTATAAATATATACTGTGCAAAACTGGCCTTTATTTTGTGTGTTGCTAAACATAATCATTAGTGAAGTGCACTGTTAAGCACATTGATTATTGCTACCTTGATTATGACTGTAGGAATAAAGAACTTACCTGCACTGTAGACTCTCAGCTCCTCTGAACACTTAACCGATGTCTAGCACGTGCATTTTATCCAGAGCTGTATTGAGATCTTAAAATCCAACCTGGAAGTAATGCAATTTTCCCTTTCATAGGGAAAAAGGAGGTAGAGGTTTCTTTGTTAACTATATTTTAGGATATGACTTCTACTGATCTGAATATCCTTTTTGTCATTTTATTTTGAATGGAGAAGTTTCACCAAGTGAAAGAATAATACCATTTTTTCTCACTGTAAATAATTCTGCTGGCCTGAAATAGAGAAATTACCTGGCAAACAGACTGTTTCATCGGTTGAGAATGATGATGATGAAATCTGTCTTTTTGTCTTGCTGTACTTTTGGTTCAAATAGATGTATTTGCTTAATGAATTAAAGGTTTTGCTTGTATATGAATTTCAGAATCTAGAATAACAGTTCTGCTACAGTGATACACTGCATTTTCTGTAATGTTTTTTTCACTGTGTGAAGATAAAGATACTCAGGATTAGTTAGAAGATCCAACCTGTTTTCTTGTAGGCCTATATTAAAAGCCTTTCTGAATTTTTTCATCCTTAAGAAAAATAAATAGTAACTAAATCTGCAAGAGGGTTCTTCCTTATCCAGTTTACTTACATATAGTTAACAAGGTTGAATTTACTTCCTGTGGTTATTTTTCACTTTTTAGCAGTCTCATAACTAGATTAAATCAATTTTTGCATCTGGGAGAGTGTGTCAGAACTTAGTGTTCTGACTGCATGGGCACTATTTCCTATGAAGACAGGATTGTTTCTTCTTCAGTAGTGACTATGCTAAGTTGTTCTGTGATTAGAAGTAATCATGTTTGCATGTATGTGTAACATCTTTACTTGTGTTTTAAAATTATTTTTAAATAAAATACTAGGATGTCTTCCAGTCCTCAGGATAAGTTTAGGTTAGTTACGACTTTGATACAGCAATTGGTGAAATGTGACACTTTATAAAGAACAAGGAACAGGTCAGCTGCATTAACTATCTCTATCTAACTTTTCTTAATAAGGCCATGCCAGCAAAGCATTTTTTTTCAGTCTGTTGTAAACAAGATATTCATCTGCTTCTTACTCCTTATGTTTTTCATTTTACTTGTAACTGGTTGTTTTGGAATGGCAGACTTAAAAGTAATAATGGAATTAAAGGAACAAACAAACCACAGGGAGAAAAAAGTTGCAAAGGTATTGACGTGCTGCTTCTTCACCATTTAAATTCACTTATCCATCTGGAAATTAACTGCACGAGTTTTTAGTCAGTGATAGTTATCCCACCCACAGTTTTATGAGCAGTGCTTAGGGAAATAGTGGGACAATAATTTTCAGCAGAGGACTGTTAATGATCTGTTAATGTTAAACGAATCATATCTGGGGGTTATTTAGCAATGAAAATGGGATGGTATAGTCAGATGCAGCAGCTAGTGTACTGTGGAAGAGTTGGCACAAGTGACTTACTGTTTACTTTTATTTTGGGCCTTTAGCTTCAAAAGTATGTTGGGACTTGTGTGTAATTATTTTTCCTGATCTGTTAAAAGGTAAAAAAAAAGTAACTTTTATGTAATGGTTAATCCTTAATTAAGGTGTTGCTGTTTGTTTGTTTGCTTGTTTGTTTTTTCACTGTGCAGGCATTGTAGTATTTTCTTGAGGCTGCTGTATAACCAGTGCAGTCCAGCAGCCTGCTGCTGCTGAGCTTGTTTCTTCGAGTACAGTTCTGGGTAGCCTCCTAGGGACTGCCACTGTGCCTCAGCTGAAGTAGTTCATTGAAGAAAAGTGTGTGTGTTTAAGATGAATATTTGCATAAATAGAAGAAGACTAATAAGAAAGTAATGAAAAACTAGGCCAGTGATGACAGTGACTGGAACATCTGTCCCTCCCCGTGGCCTTAGGTAAGCAACATATAAGTAATGTCTCCTCTTCCAAGTAGGGAGAATGTAGAATTGTAGACATTACACCCAATTCTATGGTATAGAATTGGTTTGGATTTTGGTTACTTAGCTTTCTGAAAGCAAAAGAACTTCTGAAACTCTTAGTGAAGAGTGAAGTACTCGGCAAGGTTCAGAATATGCAGATGAATTTCTTTTGAACTGATTCAGATCACCTGTTATAATTGGTTCTAGTGCTCAATGGATGATCTTTTCGCTACCTTAAATGAATGAGTAGGAGGATTATTTTTAAGAAAGGTTGCAAAGAATATTTGTAAATATTAAATATGGAAGATTTTCAGAATCCTACAGATGTCCTTACCATTGCATTCTCCTAGTGTGTTTATTGAACTGAATTATCTTCCCTCTGTGGCACAGAGCATTTCTGCAGTTACTCCATATCTATTTTTTTTTCTCTTGTTTCCTTTTTCTGATGTTTTGGAGTTGTCCTGGTTGTCCTGGTTTGGACAAACCTCAGCATGCATTTTAGGAAAGTTTTTTTTAATACAAGATAGATAATATCCACTTTTGGCTATTTAAAGAAGGGTATTTTATACAAAATAATCATACCCTGAAGGTATGGAAAGATGACAAAATTGCTTGCTTTTTTGTATGTGTAGTATTCTGTTGCTGCCTTGTATATTTGAATTCGGAATAGGAGCATGTATATTAATTAATCACAACTGTCTATCAACCAAAGTAACTGTTGGTTGTAGTAGTTTGTGACAGACACACAGGTTATGGTTTGCATACTAGAAGTAGGTTTATTACTTAATCTAACTTTCTGTGGAATCTCACCAGTTTAATTACAGTGGTGTTTTTCTATGCTTTATGATCTTCCCTATAAGCTTACTAGCCTGTTTAAATTTTTATATACCATGACTTTTTTAGTAACTGTTTCACTTAACTAAAATCTGCTAGTGATTTAATGTCATTTTCCTAGAAAAGGATTTTTATACAGACTACATGGATGTAATTTACTATCTGGGAATTTTTACTCTTCATCAACCACACGCTTAAATTATATTCTTTTCAATTAAGATGGGATGTGGATTGTAACAGTGGAGGATAATTTTCTCTTCAGTAGTACAACAATAGTTATTTTATGACAACGAAGGCCTAGATTCCAGTTTAAAGTAAGTGGGTTGTCATGCTTTCTTGTAGCCTCTGTGTTTGTTCATTGACTAAATCCAGAGGTGCCATGCTCTATATTCAATAAAGCATGCACAAGGGCAGAAAATGTATGGAACAATGTCAAACAGAAGCATTGTTAATGGTGATGTTTACATGACAGCCTATGGATGTTACAGAGACCAAGTCTTTTAAGAGCTGCACCAAACTGTGAAACTGCAGATACTGGAATTATGTTGCAAGCTGTTGGGAAGGTTGTACTTTGTTTCCCTGTACTTCTTCGCTGTTCCTGGCTGTGCAGTTTTGTGCCTTCACTTGCTCTGCATCTGCCTCTTGTATCCTCTGAGTTGAATCAGCTTCTGTTCAGTAGCAAGTTTGTTGAGTGTCTGAACTTTCTCCTAGGTTAGTCAGTGGCTTGGCTTTGTAGTTGAGGCTTGTTTAAGTTAAGCAGCAGGAGCAGCCAGTACCTATGGCCTGCTGCAGCAGCAGAAGGGAGCCATACTGACCCATTATATTGTTATTTTTCAATTAAAAATTTCAGACTTAGATTGTATTTTAGTCTTAAACTGAACCAAAAAGAACATTTATATCTTTGGGCTTGAGGTTCTAATTACCTAGTAAGTGCTGACATTTTGAAGGCTGCATGGACTATATTTTAATAGAAAAATGTTTGTGCTTCAAAAGTATTGGCTTCCTTGCAGATTACATTTGTTATGCTGGAACTTGTGATTTAGTTCAGGATAGGGCACCCCTGTGCAGCCTAGAAGAAAACAGTAATTAAAAATTCCATTGTGATTGTTAGAAAAGTCTCGAATTCTTTTCTGTACTTAAGGCACTAAACATTTTTCATTTTAGGTCCTTATATTTGGAATTATATGAAGCAGCTTGCTTTTCTGTATGTGAAAACATGAAAGATTTTTCATGTTTCAACAGCTTTTATTAAGGTCCTCAGTGTAGCTTTAGAGTGAGTTCCAGTGGCTTAAAATGAAGTACATAATAATTTCAGACATTATCCTGGCCCAGAACAGGACAAGCTGTTATCAACAGTGGAGTGCATTTTCTTATTTGTAATATTGCTTTCAGCTGTGTCTCTAAGTAGTTGCTCTTGCTGAAATTAACAGCAAGTTTCTCGGTCAGTGTCTGCTTCTAGGACTGATAATACTCAATATTTATAGTTATTGCTGGAGACTGGTGTGTAGAACCAAGGACACTGCTCGGTTCTGAGGAACATCTTGTTTCTGGAAAGAGTAGAGTGAAGGGGTCACACTTGCAATGCTTCTTTGTGGAAGAACGGACAAGTGACCACAATTGACCAAACTGAGTGTTCCATTCCATACACGTAATTATTAGTATAAATTTGTGGGGTTGTTGCCTCTTCCTCTTTGCCTTCGCCTTTCCCTTCTTCCCCTGTCCCTGTTTGCTTCAGCATGCTGGGAGGATTCTGTCCATTTGTCTCCCTGTGGTCCTGATCCATGCCAGCCTGAATCTGTGTTCCTGCCTCCAGCTCCCGACTGCTGCTGACTCCAGGAGTCCAGCCTGGACTTTCCCAGGGCTGCCCTGCAGCCTCGGTGGTGATGTGAGAATTATTGGGGGAAAAGAGGAGTATTTTTTTTCTGTATATTTGTATGTATTTAATAATTTTTCCTCTTTTATCATTACTGTTTCATTAAAGCAGTGTAGATTAGTTTCCAACCTATAAGTCTCTTTTATTCTCTCTCCTTTATCAGGCAGGGGAGGGGGTTTAGTAGATAGCATCTGTCTTTCTGTTAATTGTCAGACCAGCACTAAACTGTGACACAGTTTAAATGTAGGTAATGCCCATATAAATACAGATATCTTAATTTTTGCAGTTATTTTTGGAAGATGAAGTAATACTGGAGATATTATTACTGGGGCATGATTGCTATAAGGAACATGGGAAACATGTTTCACTCTAGCCTAGATCACTGGTATTTTCTTTGTGCACTGCAAACACTGGCTTCTGAAAAATTCTTGTCTTTGAAGATAATGTTCCTATAAGCTTTATAAAAGACAGTTTATTCAGGAGTAGATACTTGTTAACTATACACAGTGAATTAAGATCATTGCCTGTTCTGCGTGATGCTAGTTGTAAAACTATTCAGCTTACAACTTGTACTGAGCAGGCAACAGAACATCTTTCTTGTTTGCTGAGTGAGAAGTGAAGGTAAGGGTTATATCGTGGGAAGAAAACATGGATTTTGTGAGAGAGCTCTAGATGTAATGGGGGTAGGCCTGGGAATACTGTGGAAACATGGAATACATCCAACAAGCTGAAATTGCTGCAGTGAGGCTGTGTGGGTGTTTAATCTGTAGAGAGCTATGCTTAGATAAAATTGCTGCTTTTAAGGAATGGTTTTCATAGTCTGAACCGGTCTTAGTCTCCCTAAGCAGTAAATTAAGAGTTCACTATGCAGTACCTATATCAAGATGCTAACATTTCCTTATTTTAGTGCATTAGAGCTTTGTTTTTAGTTAGTTAATTGCCACCAGACCTTGGCAAAACTACAGGATGTCAGTAGCATTAAAGTTATTTTGTTGTCAGGACTTGTCATTTGCTCCAGAGGATTTCATATTCAGTATTGTTTGGTTTTGTGAAAAACTTTTTGAGACCATCTTTTTGCTCTGAATTTTGTAGGTAGTAGTCGGCTTAGTTACGTTTTGTATTTAACTGAGTAATGACGATTTAAAAAATATAACTGTGGCTAGCTTCTGTTTTTTTAAATTTGTGTCATTAGTGTTCCATGTGAAGATAGAAAACATGGTTCTGATTGGTGTGGTGTCTGATGCTTTTTTAGTCTATAACATTTTATTCCATATTAGATTTGTCAAGTAAGAAAAAACTATAGAAGTCTTTTTAAAGATATGATGCTGTAGTTTTAGGTATATTGGATAGTAAAACACTGGAAATTTGTTGCTGTAGAAGGTACCTGTTATAATTTATGAAGACTATTTAAACTGCAGATTCTTGTGATTGGCATGAAGCCTGTTATTGTCAGAATACCTTACTCAGGAGACAGCTTCCTGTCCTATGGGCTATGACTTATGTGCAGAGTTGGAAGAAACATGTGTGGTTAACATTTTTTGTAAGGTTGTGTATTTGCACAAAAAGGTAGTCAAATTAAGCTGAAGTCTCTTACACTCTTTTCTGCCTCAAGCAGAAATAGGAATAGTTTGGGTAAATCAATTTGGCTGATTTGGAAAATGAACATAGGCAAAGATGTACCTATATGGGGGGAGAAAAAAAGCAAACCAAGATGAAATTACAAAAACTCCTACCCACCTAACCAAATTGTTCATCTGTGTTCTGGTATTGTTAATGTGTGCACTAGAGTTTTAGTGGAATACTCTAGCAAGGAATTTCTGCTAAGGCAGGTTTTGCTGAGGCCTAAGACTTCAGAAACACCATTTTTAACAGTGAAGGACTGCTGACAGTTTTGGAAGAAATTTGGCTAAAACCAAGTCCTGACCATATTTATGTCTGTGCTGTACAAATGGAGCAGAACTTTTTTGGAATCTGCTTTGTTGTGATGGGAGATGACTGCTGCTGGGCACTGAAATTTGCCACAAAATGACTTTCCAGCTTGTGTTTTTTTTGTTTTCTATGCTTCTACCTAGGAAAAGTAGGAAATACTTGACTTCCCACAGTGAGTGGGTGACTAGGTCTGTGACACGGGCCTTGTCTGAGCTGGGTGACAAAGGAGTATTTGTAGGCATCTCTCTGATCCTAGTGTTTGTACCTGTACTGGCCACGTGTGGAAGAGAATGCTTTGAACTGCATTTCAGTTCACTTGTAGTTGGACTAAAGTAGGTGGAGAACTATAGAGAGGAAAGCCTAAATGATTCAGGAATGGATGAGAGTGGTAAATGAATTTTTGTTGAGTTCAGAATGAAGAAAGGCTGAGATACTGAAACATACTCTCAGTAGTTTGGTGTTGCCAAAGCCTGTGAAACTGAAGTACATGCCTCTGGATGTCTGGCCTCATAAGAAGCATTAATACTCAATAGTACTGGGAACAGGTGACTGTCTTATGGGATCAGGTCATGATTTGTCAGGCATAAGCATGTGATCTGTTATTTTCTAGGCTTGTTTTTCAGGCATGTAGCACAGCGGTTAATTCCTGATGTGACTGAGATTTTAAGTTGAAAAATTCTGAGTTAAAAAATAATTTATCCTGAAATTGACTCCTCTGTAAGTTCATACAGTAAAATATGACCATATAATTAAAGATAAGGGAAAGGAGGAATGGATAAATAAACCAGACTTTTTATTTTGAATACAGCACTTCACAATCACTGTAGGATGCCAGAGCACATTGTGTATTCTATCCTAATTCCAACTAATATCAGAATGATGATCTCTTGGACTATTAGAAAATGTTTTGACCACGTTGTGCTAGAAAGCTTCAACCTTGTGCTTTTGTCTTCAGACATACTTATGGTGGTAGATAAAAATCAATGCTATCTTTGCTTTTTTCCTTAACTTTTAGATGTGTTTAACTTTACAGTTTCTTTAGCCTAGCTTTGAACTAATCTATACATTTGACATCTGAGTGCTGATGGTATGATGTCTGATGTAGAAAATCAAAGTATCCATTCTAGCTTTAGCTGGCTCATCATTAGTTTTCAGCCAGCTGTGGACTGTATAGCTCCTTAAGTGTTTCAGGAGGGTGGTGATGAAAGTGAAAAAATTAATAACTGGAATGCTGCTTAACCATCTCTTATCTCCTTTTTCTGCTTCTTAGTAAATAGCATGTAAAAGTGTCATAGTTTAATTTTTTAAATTATTCTTTCTGTTTAAATGATTCCCTTCTGCAAACTGACCATCAGCTGTTACTCTAAAATGATCTGTAAGAAGCATGCACATGAAGATTTTAACCAAGTAAATGCGTTTACTGCAGTGGAATACTGAAGTGAAGCTGGTGGGATTTTGTGATAAAAGCCTATAATGGAGCATGATTTGTGGATTAGGGCCAGACTTCTTCTGGGTCAATGAGAAAATATATGTTTATGCACCAAACAGAAAATAGGAGTCTTCAGTTGATGTTAATTTTAAGTTTACAGAAGTTGTTTGGGAAGCTTAATTGTTATGTAATTAGTCTAGTCTATCATTTGGGGAAAAATTTGTATTGAATTAGGGTTACCCTGCACAGTGTACGTGTCTTCTGATGTGATTGTATTTTAACCAGAACTGACAGATGGGTGGTGAAAAAGGGTGCAATATTGTTGGTTGTTTGTAGTATTGTAGTCTTCAAAGAGACAAAATTAAATGCACAGATCAGATACTAAAGTTTGGGTATCGGTAGCCCTCAGTTTTCTTTGTGTGATATAGAAGCTTCATAGAAGGAAAATTACAGTAGCTTAACTAGAATGGTCTGTTTAAACAAGCTTCAATAAAGATAAGGTGTATTTTTGGTTAGTTTTTGTAGAAAGACAGATAGTTAAATGTGTTAATAACTAAGGCTTTTTGTTAGGTTTTGTGTATTTAAGAATGACATGTCCCTATGCACTTGGCTCATGAACTTTCCCTAGGGAAATTGTTAGATACCTGCACCTTTAAAATCTTGTTCTGGAATCTTGTACTAACTTTGTTAGCTGAAAATAATGCATGGCTGCTGATTCTGTGAGAGGGAAATGTAGTTTTGTATACATAACCTGCCAGGAAAACATGATTTTTTTAGAAGGCTTGGGTTTGTAAATTTTTATTCATAAGAAAGCCACTCAGACCTATCTTGATGTTTTCAGTTAGCCTGTTTGAGTGAATCTCATATGTATTCATTTGTAGACTGAGGCTGCTTATGTAGATTAGCCTTTCATTACATAAAACTTAATGTTGTATGGGGGTAATCTTACAAGCCTCTAAGAGTGAACAACTAATTGAAAAAAAATTACTATATTTTTCAGGAATGCTTATCTTATTTGCATTCCAGAATTCTTAAATCCCATTATAATTTTGTTCTGCAAAACTGTTCTGTTGATATTACAGAAGGTAGAAGCCGAAGACTGGATGCTGCCTGAATGGTACAGTGGTCAGAGGTAGTAATAGAAATTGAAGAGAGGAATCTGTGGAAAACTCAGACTTTTAAGTACCAGAAGACAGATGTTGTAGTGTAGAAGGTACCTGAAAAGCAAACACTGCATTGTTGGAAGTGCTGGTAACAATAACAAAATTTAAGTGCACTTGGGAACTTAGTTGCTTTGGGGTGCTTGCTGAAGAACACAAACCAAACAAAACTGTTTTGAGGCCATGTCTATTGAGAAACAAATTGCACAGCTGAACTCCTTCATGATCTGTTAAAAGGAGATTTCACGTGATTTTGAAATAAGGTTATTCTGTTTACTTTCTCCAATTAACATGCATCTTCTGAAGGATGATGAGTTTGGTCTGAATATGATAAATACATAGTACTTGCTTTGCTTGTTTTCCTTCTTTGCTGCTGAAATCTAGGAAGCAAAAGTAGGACCTAATTTTGGTATTTGTGAAAGGCAAACTGACTGGAAAGAATGTGAACAATGGTCTTTGACCTGAATGTAGATGCTGCTAAAGATCTTGTCCATCTGTCTCTTCACTTTTTGTGTGTTCTGTTTTTCATCTTGTGTAGACATCAGCCTCTTACATGAAACTGGAAAAGTTCACCCTTGTTTCTTGGAGTAGTTAACATCTGCTGCAAAATATTACTGTTGTGTGGTGTGGTAGGGTTTTTTTTCTGGGTTTTTTGTTTGTTTTTTTCTGTTTGTTTTGTTTGTGTTTTTTAATCTTATTTTATTGGGTTTTTTGGGAGGGAGGCATAGAGAATGATACTGCTTCATAAGATTTGCATGTTCCTTTTACAGAGCTTCAAAGATTGCCTGAGTGAAGTCAGAATGGTTATTACCAAAGAAATGGGAGAAAAAAAAAAATTCTTAAATGAACCAACTAACCTCTGAAAGTATGATGAACACAATCAAGGAAGGAGCAGATAATGCCAAGTTGTATTTTTTTTTGTGTATAGAAAGATTAAAAAAAAATAGAAAAGTAGGCTTCATTACAGTTGCAAAACTAAAACTGAAATTTCCCCATAATTTTGAGTGAATTATATAGTTGTGAACAAAATTGATTACTGATGAAGTTTTCTTAATGTTGAGGCTTCATTTAGAGAACTCCTAAGAAATGTAAAATGATACAGTAATGAAGAATTTTGATACAGGTTATTGATAGTGTGTGAGAGAAATTGCATCAAGGAAACTTAGTTTGGAAATGTTTTTTGTTCTTTTCTCAGCTCATGTCATAAGTGTGTATCATCTCTAGAAGTTCTCTGTATTGAGTATTTTAGCACTCTCATTTTTTCTTTAGTTTTGGCTGAGATAAAAATGATTTTGCCTTTTTATCAGCTTCTGAAATCTAGAAAATTATGAAATAGTATCGTTAATTTCAAATCAGATTGGTTACATTTGAGATATGCAATGAACTGTTTAACATCTGTTTTTCTTCTGGAGTCTGTATATGAAAGTATTTTTCAGGCTCAAAGAACGGTAAAAAGAAATCAGTATCAAAGTGGTGTGATAGTAATATGGGAAGTGCCTATTTTTATGAAAAATAAAGCTTTAGTTAAATTTATTTGTAACATAGATTGTTGCCATAGCAACTGTATTATTTTGGGTCACATGAAGATCATGTGAGGTTTTGAATTTCTTTGAACTGAATGGAAAATAATTAAATATGTAATTATTAAAGTGTGGATTTATTTATCTTGGTAAGCAGTGAATCTTATTAAAACATATATTAAATTCGTGTTTTCCAGTTCAAATTCTATTCCAAGAGCTCTTAGAAGATACAAACTGCTGTCCTGTACTAAAAGAGCTCTTCAGTTGTGAATTTTTTTGCTGTGGATTTGAAATTTCACAAGTGTCCTCTGTTGCATGGAGATATGTGTATAAAAATGAATGATAAAAATGCAGTCATCTTAGAGCCATGCGAGAGAAATGCTTAGTCTTCTCATGAGGTGCACGAACAATAGTAGATATAGTTGATAACATATTTGAATTTGATTACCTCACAATGAATCTCTCATTCTGAGCTTGATTTCAGATTTATAGTATGAATTGTCTTTTTTCTACTGTTAAATACTTAGAGGTGTTGTGCTTAATAAAATTCCGTGTTATTCTGTCTGTAATCTAAATTTAATTTTAATATTTAAATACATATTGGACTGTTCTGTGTCTGAAATTAGGGCTTACTATTCACTTAGGAGGTGAATTATTTCATAAAAACTATGAGTAACCTTAGAGGAAGGTTCTTGGAAATCTGTGGAAGAGGCATTGGAAACTTTCTCTGTGTTCTAGGTGTGAGGAGAAACTTTTCTTCTAGTTTGAGGTCAGTGAAAAACCTGTCAAACCTTGGAAATATGTGAACAAAGAAGCTTGAGGAAGTGAGAAAAGATGAATATGTATCAAAATAGTAAGAATATCTGTGAATTTTCATATGTCTTATGTTTAAACCAGGTGTTTCTTCAGAGTTTGGGAGACTTTCTACCTCTTGTTCTATCAATGATACAGGATCTTGTAATTTCAGTCTGATAGGTAATGGAAATGTTGCTTAGGGGAACAGTTTTGGTTGCTTGTTTCATGTAACATTGCCACTTTCAGACAGTGGAATGTTTTATTTAGCAACTTTAATGTTCTCTTAATAGGCTTATTTAAGAGTAAATCAAAACCACAAGAAAGGAATGAAGTAGCTGGCAAGATTTAAAGATGACTTGCACTTTTGCAACATTGTTGTGACACGCACTTTGGAACATCTTAACCCGTAAAATTACAGTGGTGCTGCTGCCTCAGGCTCTGTCATTTGAGAGATGTGTGAATAAAGAAGGTTCCTTAATGAGTTAGTTGCATGAGTATATGTATCTTTCTCTGTAATTTAGGGATATCTCCAATGTTTCCTGGGTGTAGCTTCTTTCTGTGTGCCAATCCTTGTATTAAAATTTTAATATTAGCAGCCTGCTACTTTTTGACAGTAATTTAACTTTGACCCTGAAATATCCTTTGAATTTGATGATCTTACATAAGTATGTGTGTCTGTGTAAGAAACTGTAAATACTTGTGTGATAATAAAACTCAGTTTTGTTTTAAAATTTCCATCCCAGCTGGGGCTTTTTACTAGTAGATGTGAAAGAAATTGAGGGGTCATTGGTATGGTCATTCTATGGTCATTGGTAGTGATGCAGCTTAAAGAATACACTCTTGTTTCCAGTGCACTTGGAAAAGGACATCTTTAAAATGAGTATTCAATTTCATGCATTTTTGTGGCCTTGTGTAATTATCCTTTTTCTTACAGTTGGTGTTGCTCTGTTCTGTTAGGTTTTGGGTACTGAATCGAGGTAGAAAAGATGAGGAGGATTAAGAAGTTTTTTTAGGGTAGGTTTAGGTAAAGATTGTTTTGCTTCAAGGATTTTGCTTCACAGATTTTCTTTAGCAGCGTGTCTTTGCTTAATACAAAATCTGTTCTTTTAGCTGATAAGTGAACTCAGGAAAAATTGCAGCAAAGCTGTTGAATATATTGAATGTGTAATGGAAGATGGAATAGAGCCTGAAAATGTTTTTCTAAGTCACCCACTTATTCACCATATGTAGAATATTAGTGTTTTTCTTCAGTGCCTTTAAACAGTTCTCTTTAGATGTTTAGGCAAATACTCTTAGTATAAATTACTCAGAGGTCATAATCTACTTGTAAAAGTAAAAAAATACTGAAGTATTCCACAGTGAACTTACTTGGAAGCAAGATACTTGCTTGAACTTAATTTCTGTATGTCTAGTTCTGTATGAATTCTTGGGGTGTTTTCAGTGTTTGGAGTTTAGAATTATACAACTGCACAACATGAATTTAAATAGAAAGTTGCGTGTAGTGGTGAATTATCGTCTTTGTTTACATGCATACATAGTTCCATCAAAACCAATTCAGTTGCTCTTGGTGTGGAGCTCTATGCAACAGAGAGTGCTAAACAAACATTTCAGACACTGAATTTTCTGAGTTGGAATCTCTTTGTCCTTAATAAATAGTAAGCAAGATTTGTGTGCCAATCAATTTGTAAAGCATATTCTGTAGAGTAAAAATGTTCCTTCAAGGAAATAGTTACCAAATACCACAAAATTGCTCATCTAACCAGTAGACAGTACAGGTCTTTAGAGATTGTTCCCTTTAGTGCTTTCCTTGGCTTTGTTGAAGAAGTCTTTAATCACCTGTTCTTGTTCAGGAAGAATGTTACTGCAGTAGAGACCAAGTGCAAAGAAGTTTGGGAGTGATAGTGCTTGTAGGTAAGCTAGAACATGCTTCTTTAATGGAGCAAAGAACTAAACAAACCCTCCTGAGCTGGGATTAACTACTGTAGTTCCAGAGTTATCAGTTTAGCCCCACCAATGTGTTGGCGAATCCAAGATAGTAAGTTTTGTCTTTGATTTCTTACATTAAATGCAGCAAAGCTAGTACTGGCAGAAGTAGTCAATACTCTATGGCTCTAAAAAATGCAGTTGCCCTCAAGTGTTTTTTCACTGCAAATTGAGATTTTGTTTTTGGTTTGGTATTACTGTAATCTTGTTGCTAAGTTTATATTTATTAGGTTATTTTGGCTGTATGTTCTGTATTTCAGTCATTTGTTTACAAGGACTAATAGCGCTGGCTGTCTTTTGCCATTGACATTAATTTATACTTCCAAAATTGAACCTGTGATTTCTTTTACTCTCCTGCAGTTAAGTTTATAACAGCTGTCAGTCAACTGAAACATGTTTCTAGCTATTGTTTTCACTCTTGCTTTTCTTCCTTACTTCTCTCCTTGCCTCTCAGGCATCCTCTCTACAATGTCCATTAACTTCCATCAAATAGATAGAAACTCTACTAGCTGCTTTTAGTTTTGCATCTCAGTTACTTTCCTTCTAGAGGTCCTCCATTCTTGTTTCACATTTTATACTCCATCTATATGGCTTGTAGATGTAGCTTCTGATGAAGGTCTAGATACTGGTAGGTAATACCATTTAGATTTTTTTTTTCCTAGCTTCCATTGGCTTTTCTGACTCTAATTCAACATAGTAATTTCACTCCTATGACATTGCTTTGCTGATGACTTTGGTGACGTGTTTGCCATTATAATGCTATTTAATCATACATCATTTGAGCAACAAGACTTATTTAATCCTAACAGCATTATCTGATGTCTGGCTGAAGCTCATAAGTTGAGTGTGTTCATTTATGTAGGCAGAGATGAAAAATGAAAATTAAACAAAATCAAGCTGTGAAATGAGGATGGCATACTTTCCAGGCAGATTTCATATGAAGAGGAAATAGCCCTTATTACTAGCACATAGCAATAAAAGGATTACGCAAATAATATAAAATGCTTACACTGTATTTGGTGGTTTTTTAACTTTAGATGAATCATACTTCTGAATGGTGTCTGACTTCTGAGCCCGACAAACTGAATCTTAGAAAAAAAAATCTGCTGGATCTTTCTTAACAGTTTAGGAAAACTAATAGAATTTCTGTAACTTAAAATTTCTTGCATTCTGTATCAGAAGTTTTTACATGCCCAAGTGATTGCAAGTACTACAACTATCTATCTATCTATCTATCTATCTATTTATCTACCTATCTGTCTACCTAATTTGTCTTTTAGATCTCCTCTTCTAGAATATGACTGTTATGGTGAATAAAACATACTGCTGTCAACAATATAACTTTGTCATAGGTAAGTACAGTGTAAATAAACAAAACCTTGAATGCTGTTTGTATTTCTAAGGAAAATACTTCAAAAAATTTTGTACAGAAACTTCAATATGAAGAAAATTTCTGACACAGTGTGCAAAACATGGGCAGAGTTTCCTGTGCTCGTTTAGCAGGAACTTGATAGAATGTGCTGATTCCAGTTATATAAAAAACCATGCCTGTAGTGTAACTGGAATATGTGTTGATTCAACAGATGCTTAGCAGAAGAGAGAAATACATAAGTTGCCATGTTATAGATACATTTTTGAAAACTTGAATTTATGTTTTTAATATATTTTGTTTCATGCATTGTTGCTTTAAATTTCAGTAAAACACTCTCAAAGCATTACTTACACACTATAAGAACTTTTATTAGGAAGGAACTAGTAATCAGTTTATTTACTATGTACTCTGAAATACTTCATTAGGGTTTATTTATTTTTTTTCCCTTGCTCTGTGATTTGCTTCCAAAATTCTAGTAGTATTTGCAGAACTAATCTACTTGATAAAGACTGAAGCTTATAGTCAAGCTTTATCGTTGGTTCCATTGTAACCTATCTTTTCTGTTATTGCATACTCACTTTTTAAAATGACATCTAGAGACAGCTTGTGATGAGTCTATGTGCAGATACAAAAGTTTTGAAAGCAGTGGTTTCTTAAATGAAAAGTGTATAATAGGCTGTTTCACCAGGAAGCACATACTGCTCTAAAAAATGTTATCTGTAGCATTTGGAATTTTACAAATCTGGAAGCTGTGAGTGTTGCTTTTGTAAATGCACTGGGTGCCTGTGCTGTGGTGCTGCGGGAGTCTCTGTGAGGATTGGATAGGGATGCCCTGTGCATCCTGCATGGTACAGCTGAGTCTGGCAGAGAAGATGATGGGTCCTGCAGGGAAAGATACCTTAAAAACAGTAAAAGGAGCTGTTGCAGCACCTGTGAGAGGTGAAGGAGGGGGGAGTAGGTGCTTCAGGCACCAGAGCATGGATTCCAATGTAGCCCATGGAGATGGTGATGGAAGTTGTCCCCCTCCAGTGGTGTTATTTTCTATGGGCTACAGCAGAAATAGTGCAAGATTGGAAGCTTTTCAGGTGGTGGTGGGCTTTCTTTGGCTTATAACTTACCTATTAGAGATCACCATTTCCTTAGTGCTGTTACTGAATTTCTAATGTCCTCTGTCCTCATGCTTGTTATTCAATATTCCTGATGCATCATGACTTACCTCCCAGCACCCTCAAACCCCAGCCTGTTATACCTGTTTTCTGCTTTGTTAGCAAGGCTTCATATTGTGCTCAGATGGTAGGTAAATATAAAGACAAAATTAGGAAATCTGAAATAACTTACAAAACTAGAACTGTTCTGTCCTTCTTAAATGAAATTGTGATGCAGTATAAGAATGCAATTTTAAACTCATTTGATATGATTAGATATTGTACATGTGTGAACAGGTAAGCTATGGTAAACTTGTAAGCTAAGAATCCTATTAACTCAAATCGGATTTGGGATTTTCAGGTTTGCCTGTGTACCCAGTCACTTTTGTAGTCCTAGTGCTCTGTTGTACCCATTGGTCTCACTGTTATGAGCTATCTTTTTTACACTTTCACTGTTCTGAGAAAAATATTTCAGTACTAGGTTGTATGAAGATTTTTTTGTGTGGAAAAAAGTGCTAGGAAGTTCAGGCTTCTACTGCTACTGAGATGACCAAAGCATTGTGTCAGTAACTGTCTGTGTTTTTTATGCTTTGTTGACTGCAGTGATATGCTGTGTTTAGGTTGCTTTTATTTGCCATGAAGCTCATGTATTAGCACTAGAAATTCTAGGATTGCTTGCGTTGCTACTTATCACTGGAGAACTACTAAGACAGGACACATGACTATTTTTTCCTTGACGTGTTTCTTCTTTCTGTTGCATCAAATGTACTGACCTCGTTTCTAAGCATAAAATAGTGCCCTTGAACTCCTACCACAATACACTTCATTTATAGTTTTAATTTTTCTTCCCTAGCTTTTGTAGCACAGTGGGAGAGTAGAAGTTACCTATTGTTTCCCACTGAGTCTGTTCCTCTGAGGTTTGGAAGGTGATTTAGGGTTAGCTATTGGTGATGTTAGAACATATGCAAGAGTATGTTGTTTCCAAATGTGCTTGTCTTTTTCTCTTAAGTGCCTCTGTCTATATCATACGGCATCACTATATTCATTACTTGCAGCTGAAGTCCTTAACCCTTGCATCAATCAAGTGTACTTGAACTGGAATCTGCATTTGTGTTTTTTTGTTCCACCTTTCATAGTAAGGGGATCATGTTTCTTCACTAAATTAATTACCATGTGCTTCATTGTTGAAGTGATAGGTTAGCTGTTAGGTTAGCCAGTTAGTGATTTTAAAATAGAATCTTGTTATGCCCTTGCTATGAGTGTCATGATTCAGTGATTTGGGTGGTTATTCATATTCTTTGGTATCTTTTCTCTAGTAGATCTTTGATTTTTAAGAAGTTGAAATAAGATAAAATATATAATAGTTTCACTTTATGAAAAATGTGTTCAAGAAATGAATGTCTTCAGTTCAAAATCCTCTTGATGACTATCTTTAAAATAGTCATCAGGCTCACTCTCCACTAGACCAGATTGCTGAAAGCTCCACCCAACCTGGCCTTGAACACTTCCAGGGAGGGGGCAACCACAGCTTCTGTGGGCAACTTAGCCCAGTGTCTCACCACCTTATAAAGTAGTCTGTAACATACAAATTTGTTTTCATACAATGTTTTCTTCTACTGTGGTGTATTCCCAACATTGAAACAAATATAGCAGAACAATTTTAACAGATACTTAAACTCATCCTGAAGTTCTGGCTATGTTGTAGCCAACTACTGAATTTTGGACTTCTAAACTGTTATCAAACAGTTGTTCATATGGGCATAATAAAAATGAAGGTTTTCATGTGGTTATTATAGTAGTAAGATAGAATGTTTTTGTTGAAATCCATTTTGGAGTTTGTCTCTGGGCAGTCGTGCTAAATGGATGAGGGGAGTTAGAAAGCAAATTTATGATGTAATTAAGTGGGGTAGGGAAGAATAAGAATAAGTATATTTTGTTTTCATACACTAGGAGTTACTGGAAGAACCGAAGTGTCCTTGCCATGAGTTTATAAACTATGTCTCAAATCATAATTCAGAACAGACAATAGAATAATTTTGAGTATCTTTCTTTAACTTAAATAACTGTGCATTTCCTTACATCAACAGAGTACTAAGAAAAAAAAAACAAAAATGCTTTCTTCTGCAGAGCTGGTATCATGAAGTGTGTTTACCTAGTTAGCTTTATAAGGGTGTGTTTGTTTTTTTGTTTGTTTTGGTTTTTTGTGTTAAGCCTTTATTGTCTTTTAATTTCTTTTTTTTTTAAGCTCACGTCAGTTGTGCCAATGTATGCTTTTATGTCTTTAAAACCTGTTTTAATCTGTAAAGCATATATAATTAGTTTTAACTTAACCTTTCTCTTCAGTTAGTCATACAATTGTTTTATACAAGAGCCTTACTGTAATGAATAACTGTGTTTTTCTTTAACAGAATTGCTGTAAAAGATAGTCAATATTGCTGGTGGTGTGCCTTCTGGAAATACATTTTAACTGAAGATACTACCAACGCTTTGTGAATGGGATGCTGCTCTAGACTGCTTTCTGACATAAGCCAGCTGGGCTCTTTGCAGGTGATGTTTTCCTTCTCACATTGTTTAACTGGAATTTGCTTCCACTGATTTTGAGGAAGACGAAGAAATCAAAGTGGAGTACCGTAAACTTGGCATGGATAATAAAAAGAAAGACAAGGACAAGCCAGATGAAAAAATGACACGGCCGAGTGGGAGGTCAGGCCATAATACACGTGGAACTGGTTCTTCAAATTCTGGAGTGTTAATGGTTGGCCCTAACTTCAGAGTTGGCAAAAAAATTGGATGTGGCAATTTTGGAGAACTACGATTAGGTAAGATCCTTGTTTCTTTTTCAGTTTACATTATTCAAGTTTATTGTATGCAGTCTAGGCATGAAAATGTCTAAATGAACACACCATAGGTCTCTTCACAATACTTCCAGGCTTTGGATAGATTGAAATTACTCGTACATCTTTTGCGGCTTGACCTTGGCCAGAATGAGTTCTATCACGTATTAAGAATCTTTGTAGCAGGAGATGTTCTGGGACTAAAAATATTTTGTATGTTTGTGCAGTGCTAGGGTAAATTGAATCAGTTGTCTCTTCTGAGATGTTGGAGATTGCTTCATTATTATTTTGTTTTGCTACCTTGCCTGGCTTCCTGAAGCAATTTTTTCACATGTATTTGTTGGTAAGGCTCTGTGAAGCACATCCTCCTGCTGGAGGTCCAGCTTATAGTACTGTGGTCTTGGAGATCTCATGGAGCCACTGCAGAAGACACTACAGTGTAATAATTATAATAATTAGCAGTAAGCTTTTGGTTTCCTTGGTTTCCTTTCCATGATGATCAGCATAATGAGCTAGACAAGTGAGCAGCTGTTAAGACAGGGACAGTGGGAACAGATTTGTAGAGAGAAGCTGGGAGATCTGTAATTCTGTGACTTAGTTCCTGGTAAATAGATAGATGAATGAAAATAAAATGGTGAAGAAGGGACAGAGGGACCTGTGAAATTTAGAAGAATCTGGGCAGCAAAACTGGGAATTTTACCAATTATAGACACTAAATTATGGAGGCATGCTTTTGGAAAAGTAAATATTTAATTTTGTGGACTTGAATTTCCATGATGACAGCTTGATTACCCAGGGTTTTCAGGATCTGGGAATTCTGTGTGTTAAGACATAGAATTTGATCCTTTATATCAAGAATGCATTCCATTATTCATGGGAGTCTTGAGTTAATGCACTGATTTCAGGTTTTAAGAGATGTTTCTGTAAACAGGTTATTTGGGAGTAGGATGGGCTATGTAGGTGTTTCTGTTGATCTGCCTCTGGTAGAGGCAGAGACTCATTGTCCTTATTGACAATATTTTTAATGTATGCTTTCCTGGGGCCTTGTCTAGTTCAAGTCTGAATGTATACAAGCTTAGCATATCAGTACCATAGGGGAATGAAAGATAACATTGCTAGAGCTATGACTGAGGATGCTGAATTTAACACAGTCTCAGTAGGAGGAACGCTTGTTATTCCTATTAATATTTAAACAAGATTAATATATTTTGACCTTTATGGTGTTACCTGAGTGCTTCTGCTGTTTACAAGTGAAGCTGAACTTCTGTCTTCAACTTCTCCTCCAACTTTTCTAAACTGTCTTTGAATGATAATTTTTCTTTTAAAACTTTCTATGAACTAAATCAAACCAGTATAATTACTGTCACTATTGAAGGCAATTGTAAACTAAGTTATTTTTTTCCCGTCTATTATCTTGAAGTGATCACAGTGTGCAGAGTTGATAATCTGTTTGTTATCAATATCAGATTAACTCTTTTGCTTGTAGTAGGTATAGTAAAGTTATCTGTTTTATTCTAAATACAATATTAAAATAGTTAAGATGCGAAGTCTGATAGTACTGAAGTAGAAGAGGAGAAATAAGTAAATGAAAGAGGAGGAAGATCATAGTGTAGAGTACTGTCCTACAACAGCCACCAGTACAAGTACAGGCTTTTTTTATATCTGACTTTTTTTTTGCTTTTTTTTAACATACATATTAGATAACATTAAATCCTTATTTACTATTACTTGTAGAGTAAGATACCTTAAGTGTTTCAGTTATTAAAAACAGGAGTTTAATTGGTATTACAGCTCTGATTTAAATTTGTTCCTTTTGCATTCACATTATTAGCAAGTAACTTAGCATGGGCATCCCTCCTACAAAGATTCTTTCAAGTACTCAATTTGTTTGACATACTTTTGTATGACACTTCCTCAAAGTGGAATATTTTTTCAGTGTGTGTCTTAGCGTCAAATCTTAGACTCAGAGAATAGATTTTTCAGAGCAATGAAATTGCACTTCAGAAGGTATGAAGTTAGCTACAAATTGGTAGGCATTGCAGTTCTTCCACGTGAGAAGGAACGAATTGCCAGACTTGAGTAATCACTTGTGGATCAAATGGTAAATTTGCTGTATGTGGCATTTACAAAAAATGTAAGCATTTAACTTGCAAAGGACTAAATTGTTTTGATTAATGAGCAGTTATTTTTAAGGTCCTTTCTATAATTAAAATAAATTGATGGATTAGTAAAAGAAATCCTTTTGCTCATACATGTGATATGTTATAGAATCACAGAACGGTTAGTTTGGGTTGGAAGAGACCTTGAAGGTCATCCAGTTCCAACCCCCTGGCATGGCCAAGGACACTTTCCAGTAGATCAGGTTGCTCAAGGCCCCATCCAGCCTGGCCTTGTACGCTTCCAGGGAGGGGGCAGCTACAGCTTCCTTGGGCAACCTGAAGAATTTCTTACTAAAGCCTAACTTAAATCTCCCCTCTTCAAGTTTTAAGCCATTTCCCTTGTCTTGCTACACACCTGTGTAAAAATCCCAGCCCCAGCTTTCTTGTAGGTTCCATTCAGATACTAGAAAGCCACTATAAGGTCACCTCAGAGCCTCCTTTTTTCTCTAGGCTGAATAACCCCAGTTTCCTCAGCCTTACTTGGTAGGGTAGGTGCTCCAGCCCTCTGGTCATTTTAGTGGCTCTCTTCTGGACATGTTCCAGGAGCTCTATGCCCTTCTTATTCTGGGGACTCCAGAACTGGACACAGTACTCCAAGTGGGGTACCTGTTTTGTGCTTCAAGATAGATCAGCAGTGGTGTCAGATCTTCTGCCTTCCAGATTTGAGAGGTGATTGTCTGATATCACCACGTGAAAGTTATAATGTCCCTTCTGATATTTCTTCAGAGTGATAATCCTCTTATTACTGCATATAGGTACTGTAACCCAATATCCAGTCATATAACTGAAACAGGATTTGTTAGGTTCTCCAGTAGCTGATTTATGTATCTAATAGACTGAATGAGCATGGCCCCTGCAAGAGTTTCTTTTAAATGTCTTCTAGGTTGTAATAACAACAGGGATATAGGGAAGGGACATAAGCAAGTTCAAACAAGTACACTTTTTTTGCCAAAAATTTAAATTATTGTGAGAAAAGAAAAAAAACTGTTGAAGATGCCTGAATTTTCACTTCAGTCCCTGTGTAGGTGTTGCAATTATCTATTCTTCTAGTGGGCATGCTTTTTCTGTGTTTATTATTATAAAGCCTTTAGGTAACTTGCTCTTTCTAAAGGACATGTAATGGACACGACTTAAATATATCTTAAATTTAAGTATGTATATTTGATTATATCTTTTTAGGCTTTGCATGAGTACTGTTTTAAAAATATGAATGAAAGGTGAGATCATAATCTTTGACTATAAAATGTAACTGTCTTTTTTCATAAACCTTTTGTCTTCATGCATGTCTTTTTTGCATTTATTTCTCTACCAAAACTGAGCTAAACATGGGAAATTTACACCTGAGTAATACTGCAGAGAAAAATTTAGGATTGTAACTAAAAATAATACACACTTAAATGAAGATTGTAGGGAAACAGAGTGGCAAGTGAAAACTTATTTTTTCCTTTATCAGCTGTTTTTTAATTTTACACCTGTGAAGCCTCTAATTTATTAGTCATTGCATAGAGTTTAAAGTAATGACTTGCTGAAACAGGCTTCTTCAGTTACAAAATAACTTTTAAAGCATCAGATGCTTTTTCCAAATGGTGTACTCATTTAATGCAGTAATATCCTTGCCCTATTTGTCCTAGCTTTGAGCTTAGTGAATTACAGAATTAAGGAAATAATGGTTCTGGTTAATTGTAACTTGGATTAATATCTTGTGTTCCAAACCATATAATTTTACCATAATTTTAAATAGTTTTCAGCAATAAATATGAAAATAAAGTATAACATTCTACTTCTAATAATATACCAATTTCCAAGCTTTTCTAGCATGTAAAATTTTTGCAGACTTGGCGAAACAGCTGGAACTGTCTCAGTGAAACTGTGACCTATAACACAATTGAAGAACAAAGTTCTCTTTGACGTATGGTATCAGAATAAAAAAGCCACATTTTAAAAGTAATTTAGATCAAAAGTGTTTCAAAGGCTTCCTTGAAGTTTAAACAGTATTTTAATTGAGCAGTAAAGCCAATATCTTACTTTTTTTTTCTTTTTTCAAGGAAAAAATTTATACACAAATGAATATGTGGCAATTAAACTGGTAAGTTAATTATTTTTTTAATGGATTTGGGGTGAGAAGCTAATAAGAATTTCTGTTTCATATATAATGATTTGATTTCCTCAAATGAAATCCTTAATAGTCTTGTTAAGTTTTCAACTAGCTAGAAGAAAGCAGTTTGGTAGATTTGAGTTATGTGCTTTGGTAATATGGAATAAAACCAGTGTTAATTATTGTCAGTGTTCTCAGAGGTAAATCTGTGTGGAGCTGATGGTGATCGGTGACTTCTTCAGGGCTACACTAAGCAGTCTTTCTAATAGATTCCTTTTTGCACAGCAATTAAAGGAGCACCAAATTTAATTTGAACTGCCATCAGGTGACAGCAGAGAAGCTCCAGAAATTCTGCATACTTCCTGTATTTTAACACTCTTATTCCCATCCTGTAATCACTGGTACTTGCATATATGTTTTGGTAGACCTTTTTGATTTGCGAAGATGCATAAAATATTTCCATCACTTAAAAACTGGGTAAATTTGTATATTTTGTTACTACGTTATTTTTCAGCTTTTTCTGAATCATTCATCTGAACTACCCATTTTAGAACATGTTTTTGCTTCTGGATACTTCTGGCTTCTTGGTAAATGATCTGTTTCCTACCCAAAATATTTCATGATGAAATTCAGTTGTTTGCTTTGTGCCATCACAGGAATTTTAGGACTTTGAATTTCCATTAATTTCTTGTTACTGCAGTAGGACTGAAAGCTTTCCACAGCATAACATGGTGAATTTCTGTTTCAATAAAGTGAAAGGTGAACTTCGGAAAACGAAATGGGCAATTTCTAGATTTTTTTTTTAGATGGGCAATCTGAAAAGCATTACAAATGTTAGTAATAAACTCCTGAAAATATTAGTATAACTATCCTTTCTTACAAAAATAGGAGTAGTTACAGATTTAGAAACATAATAGTGAGGTTAGAGCAGCACTGTGTGGATTTTTGAGGATTATAGTGTGTGTGTGTATGTTATAGTAGATTTAAATTAATTTTGTTTAAAGTATCTTTTTGCATCTGTGGTAAAACGTGAAAATGGTCTGAGAATTCCTCTTGTTACTATAAAGCACATTCAGAAATAATTTGCAACAAAGAGTTTTAATTTGTTGTTGTTTGGTTTTTGTTTTGTTTTGTCTTTTTTGTTGTTTGTTTTGTTTTTCCTAAGCACTCTTTACTTGATGTAGACCAAGAGCATATTTTGGTAAAACTGGTTTTATTATATTTGTAATTATACTTGTCTCCAATTAGTGATCAGGGCTAATCCAGGTACCAGAACTGCACTCTATTGCACCCACTCCCTTGCTAGCCCAGGGTAAGATAAAAAGCGGATAAGGACGGGAGACTTCAAGGTTGGAAGTCAGAACTAGGGCAGGTTTTCTTGAACAGGGAAAAGATAGTAAAATGTGGGATATTAATGAAATATATACACATA
Organism: Calypte anna; assembly: GCF_003957555.1. Taxonomy (NCBI): domain Eukaryota; kingdom Metazoa; phylum Chordata; class Aves; order Apodiformes; family Trochilidae; genus Calypte; species Calypte anna. The sequence goes on along the minus strand of NC_044274.1, from coordinate 56,467,510 downwards.
TATACAAAGCCCAGTTTAAATTGGTGACTGGTACAAGCTGAAATTGTCCCTGATAGATGTGCCCAAAATTCTCTAGTGCGGAAGCTGACTTGGGAAAATGGTGCCAGGGCTCTTCCCAGCAGCTGCTGGAGTCAGATCCTGCTGTGTACACAGCAAGATGAGGGCAGAGCACCAGCTTCTCTCCCAGGCATCCAGTCACAGGAAGGAAGAATAGAGCGGGAAGAGGGGAACTTTTCCACCCTTCTGGATTTATAGGGTGTGGCAGGGAATAGAAGGGAACACTGACACTTTAGTTCCTGGGATCCCTCAGGGTCCTAAGCATCATCCCCGCTCTAAGTCTTTGGATATGAAGCGAACCTGTGCCCACTCAAACCATAACAGTATTAATAAACTTAGCTACATTTTCAACCTGTAACTTTTTTTCCAGATTACTCATTTTTACAGCTGTTCTACACCTTTGCAAAAAGCTTGAAGTATAATTATTGAATAACTTACTTTGAAGTCACTAAAGAACCAGTGTAGTAAAGTCTGCCTGTCATTTGCTACTTGTGCCTAAAAAACTGTAAATATGTAGTTAATTTCTGACTTGTCCTCTTTACATTAGTGGTATAGAAATGTTTTTTTGCATTAGTGGTATAGAAATCTGTTTTTTTGCAATATACAACAAATAGAAGAAAGCACAGTGAAAATCAGCACTGGAACTTCTATTGTCATTGTAAGGTAAAAATGAACTTAAGTAGAACTCGTGGTTTCTTTTAATATGATTCTCCTTTTTACTTTTTAATTTTCTTTTTAGCTTTTTTTTAAGAGCTTTCAGCTCTTTTGAAGTTGTTTCTCAACTGGAAAGGCATTGGGTACCAAGACTAGGTTTCTTAACATCCTACAGCAAATTGTAGGTTATAGTTGCAATTTGGGTTTTTTGTTTTTTCTTCTCCTATTTGAGACAAAACCAGGTCTTCACTCTTAACAGGTAAACTGTACTTGCTTGTGGTATACCATAATTTTCCTTTTAAAATGTAAACCTTACAGGTTTATTTGTCTCTCTGGCTCTTAGTCCCTTTGTTTGGAAAGCAGTAGTTGGGCCTATGCTTAGTCTTTTATTTGTTATCCTAAATTAGGAGGACTTAATTTCCTCTTTGTTTCATACTTGTTGTAGTTAAAGTTAAGCCCACCTGAGCTGGGTTACTTGGATTATGTATGTAGCCTGTTTTAAACAATAATCCTTGGCAGGTATGGTTTGTGGCAATATATCTCCTACCGCATCCTGAAGTTGTAATAGTATTCCACATGGAAGTGTTTTTTTGTGAGCAGCAAGACATCTATTTGGCATGTTCTGCATATGAATGGTAACCATATATACTCTAGTGCAGGAGGATTGCGTAGGTTTCTCTTGAAAGCATGGGTTACAATGGCTGCATTTATTCAGCAATTTACAGGAGTGCTTTTGATCTTAAAAGTAAATGGATTTAAAGCTACTGTTTTGACATTAACATTTCATTGTGTTGAATTAGCTTCCTTGTGGACACAATTCTACAAGTATGTTCCTGGTTATGATGCTAATGGCAACTTCAGGACTTAGTTGTGAGGAAACAGTAATTTTTCTGCATGAAGCCTGAGGGTCCTAAATGTATGCATTTTAATGTATAAAGTTTATATGTAAATGCATAGTTATTCTGGTACAACAGTGGCACCAGAATCTTGCTCTTAATCTGACTTCTTTCACTGTGGCTTGTTCTGCTTTGGAATGTTATAGTGGACTTCTTTAAAAGCTGGGTTTTTTTAGTTGTTCACTGTCAAGCAGTGTTTCTTTCTGCTGGTCTGCTTGTATACAGATCACTATCTTGTGATGAGAGTTCTTCATCAATAACTATTTCGTGCGTATGAGCTGTACTTTTCCTGCTACTTCTTCCCTTTATTCTTAGTTTTACTTCACTTATGTGACCTTCCATTTTACTTAGCATTCTATTCTCTGTTCAGGATTTTCTACTCCTTCATGCTTCTTCCCTTTTTCTTGGACAAATTTGTGTTTTTTTTCAGACTTGCTCTCTCTGCAGGATGCTTAAACAGTAACCAGTTGCAAACTAAATTTTTGCCTGATCTGCTTCCAGAAAAAGTAGATTTTTCTCTGTGTGACAGACAGTAAGTTATGAGGTAGTTGCTGGTGCTTTTCATCTGCAGTCTTTAATTAATTGATTCATTAATCGTTTAAATGTTAAGGTATTAATCCTTCAAATTATAAGAAGAGAGTGTGTAGAAGAATGATTGCAATTAGCTCCAACTCTGGAATGCATTTTTCCTCCTTTTTGTTTTTAAATAATTACTGTGATCTAGAATTATGTCATTTCAAAACCTCTAGTAGGCTGTAGTAAATTCTGTTTAGTAGACCGAAAGTAGTTTTTGCTTGTTCTTGCTTAATAAAATATGAAGCAGAGAAAAAAGATATGCTGAGTTAGGGGTTCTCACTGAACTACTAAAAGCATGAAAAATAAGTAATCGTTGAATATTGTCCTTTGGGTAACATCAGAGTTCTTAAATTTCTAACCTTACAGTTAAAATAATCTATTTTCTCAAAGCCCCTTAAAAGGTAATTGGCATATCTTAAAAATTGTATATTAGCTTATTCCAGATATTTGGCACAAAAAAATAACAGCAGAAAAAACCCAATTTGAAACAAATTTCACATTTCTGGTGTCTTTATCCTCTTGCTTGAATGTATAAGCATCCCACAAAAGAAAAAAAGAGGGGAAAAGCTGAGTTCAAAAAAACTGATGAGCTAAGGAGCTGTTGTTTCTGGTTCTCAGGTAACTGGTGCTTAGTAAACTACAGATTAATTCTGTAATTAGTTCTTTGGCAGCATGACCCTCGTTGAGAGAAACCTTCCTGGGAAAAGAAGCTATCTATGTTCCAATACAGAAGCTCTAAAGAATTAGACTACAATATAAGAGTAGTGTAATTAAGGTCCTTTCCCGAACACTATGAAGGTCCTGGAGCAGTTCTTTCAGGATACTTTAGTGAAGACCTGAGCTTTTCTGAGTAAACAAAATGCACTAATTTCTTTTATTGAGAGGAGAAACTGGCTTCAAAGCCCTCTGGGATTAACGTAATCTTTGAACAGTTCCATGTTCCCACGTTTATTTTTAGATATTGAAGCCTACAGAAATACTAAGAAAAATAAAACCATGGTTTGCTGTGATTTACCATTTTATTTTAATTTCTGAATATGCTTTTTATTAGTTACACTGGTGTATTCTTCACTTCCATGTTAGCGGAAGATTATATTTAACATAATTTTTCTTGATTTATCCTTATCCAGTTCTCTCATTTATCAGTAGTTCACTGCATACTTCAAAGTGGAATAACAAATTTTATGTGAAGAATTTATTGTACTTGCCCTTTCACAAGTTTTTTTGAACAAAAGATTTTATTTGCTTTGTGTGTTTGGAGTTACTAAACAGCCAGGAAAATATCTAAGCCTTGTACAAAAATAAGGCAATTCCAGAAGAATGTCAGCCAATAAATGGACTACCTGTTCATATTCCAACATTATTTTCACCATTACTGGAGGGAGTAAAAGTATTTGTTGCTCTGGTAGACAGGGTTTAACTTCAGTCTTTGGTTGGTTGCCAAGTAGGGTTGCTTGACTGTTTGTGAACAGCCTTTTGGAGGCTTATCTGAACTGTTTCCTGCTAAAGACCAAAACAGGCAATATTAATTTGAAAAAGTTTAGCTTTGTATGTCAAAAATCAGAAGCTTTTTCTTTTTAATACGAAATTTTTTTGAGTCTTAGTTACATAAATTTAATACATACCAGTGATTTTTTTTAATCTTTGTTGTGGCAGTATCCTTTATCATTGAGTGGTGATTGTTAACATGCTATCATTTAAGGCAAAGCTCTATTACTGGACAAAATCAAACTGCCCATAATCTAGTGTCTTGTCCTGGTATACTCAGCAGACATGCACCGTATTGTGGAGTAAGATATTTTCCTCTTAGTGTGCATAATGATGAACTTTAATTAGAGACGAAGTAGAGAGTGGTGTATTTCGCAACTAACAGACTTGTATAATACTGGTAGGCGAATTAGTAGCAAAGTTTGTGTGGCTTTGTGAAAGGTTAAAATGTTTTAATAACATCCTTTTTGGTAGCTGAGTACTGAAGGTTGATAATTGTACTGATTTGCTTAGGTCTGCATTTACAGTGAAGTATTTTCGTTAAGGGATATCTGTCCCTATTACTTGACAATGAATTCCATGTGTTCTTCTCCAACTATGAGTTGCTCCTTTTGTCATCCAGTCATTTTTGCTTAGTAATTCAGTTTGTGAAGAAATGAGACCATTTTTAGAAAGTTCTTTGAAAAGAGTTAGTGTTCAGCTGGCACAAATGCTTATGAATTCTCTAGATGCTCCAGGACGTTTCTTAAAGAATCTTATGAAATCCTTTTACTTTGCAAAGTGAATACTCAAGAAGCTAGGGTTTTCGTTTAGGCTGCTTTTGCGTTCTGTGCTTGAGCTCCTGTTGCTTTATTCTATAAGACCATACCACATTAGTATGTAGAACACAGAACTAAGCTTTTTAACTTAAGTAAATTGTATTAGGAAAAGAGATTTAAGCTACAAACGTATTCTGTTGCCTTTTTGTTGTTGTTTGGATATATAGTTCAGAATGGTGCTCCTTTTTTCTGATTAACTGGTAGTGTTTCCTAGATAGACTTGGTATTTTTTTGTCGAGATCCAAGGAGAAAAGATTTTTTGCATAAACATACATCTGTTATTTATAGCTGGTGTGTGGGTAGTCTGTTTAATTTGTTAAGCTGCATACCAGTGCTACCTTCTGAGCTGCGAGACACATCACCTACATGGTTTGGCGAGACAAATTGTATTTCAGCTATTCCCTTGTGGATCTGTGAATGGGTTTGCATATTGGACCCCAGCCCCTGGAGCAATACAAGATGTAAATGTCCCCTATATGCTCTGGTCTCCCTTAGTTTCTTTATAACTAGTAGTTTTGGGAGAAACATTCAAACTTCACAAGTGCTTTGAAGCAGTAGGGTTAGTTTGGTTGGTAGTATCTTACTGTATTATTTATTGGGCTTTGGGGCAGAGCCTGTGTTTTAAATGCTGTTTTTGTTTTTAAATCAGGAGCCAATGAAGTCGAGAGCACCACAGCTACATTTGGAATACAGATTCTACAAGCAGCTAGGATCTGGAGGTAAAAAGCAATGTCAATACATTTTACTGTAATGTAATCCGGATCAGTTTTTCAGACGCTTTCTGGCTTAGAAGCATAAATTGAGTTAATAAAATGTCCATAGTTACTTAAAGCAAAACAAAACAAAACAAAAAAAACAACCCATAACCCAGTGGAATTAATGTATACCTTTTCCTAGTGCAGTAAGAATTTTTTGTTCTGTGCTTTGTCTGTGAAATCCTAAGACTATTTAATAAGTCTTAAATATGAGAAATTTTGTGTACATTTAGGTGTACATTAAGCTAAGCAGTCTTAGAGTATTCAGTGTTTTCTTTTGAATAAACATTATAAATGACCAAACTGCTACTCTACTAATAATGTTTTTTTAGAGTTGCTATGATGTCTAGATAGCTAGAAGAAGTTTAAATGCATTTTAAGATTTGAAACTCATTTCACTCCCCTTGGTGCTTTTGCACCCAGAAGTACTCTGATTGTTCCCTCAATTATAGACTTAGCACTTTTTTGCTTTTCTAGGTGACCAATACCTAAAATTTCATGTATTTTTGACTTTTATAAAACTCTATATTGAGCAAGATATGAAGCTTCTTCTGCTATGAAAATTAATACAGATCTTCCCTAAGTCAGTTATGCCCTGGGAAAAAATGTGATTTTTTTCTTCTAAATGTTCCTTTAATTTTTAATACAGTGTTTCGTATGTCATGTAGTTAATTACTTTTTCAATTTCATTAGTGTAGAAATTTATTCTGTAAAAAAATCTACTAATAGTTATTTTTACATCCACACGCATATTTTGGGTTTTTTTTGCCTGTCAAAGCCACCTTGAATTTTGTAACGGTGATTTTAAAGCTATGCTTAAACTACAATAAAATGCTATTTAATCTGAAAAGTCGCTTGCAGAAGTCAGGGAGTACAAAATGAACATGCTCATATGACTTGGTTGTCTTGAATGTATATATTATGATTTTTTATACTTTTAAAATACTGCGTTAAATTTCAAAAATTGAGGATCATATGTTCATTGATTCGATCGTGTTTCTCAAAGTTTAGGTAGCTTTCAACATTTTGGCTCTTCTTTAAAGATCCCGACTAGGGAGACATACTTTACAATATTTTAATGTAGAATGTTTTTTTTGATGCTGTAGGATGAATGCTTTGCAGCCAGGAATTTTATGGCAACTCTTGCAAGGAGTGACCTTGCCTATTCCTGTTCAAGTGGCAGGATGTCTAGTCAATTGGAGAAAAGTAATCAGGATAAGAAAGCTGGGTAGTTACTTCATGCAGGTGATAGGCTGAGGCATAGTGTCTTTAAACTGGAAGAAGGTATATTTAAGTTAGGTATTAGGAAGAAATTCTTTACTGTGAGGGTGATGAGACTGACAGGGGATGCTCAGAGAGATCCTGTCCCTGGAAATATTCAAGGCCAGGTTGAGAAAGGCCAGGTTTGAGAAAGCTGGTTTTGTGGGAAGTGTCCCTGCCCATAAAGGGTGGGTTGGAACTAGATAAACTTTCAGGTTGCTTCCAGCCCAAACCATTCTAAGACTCTGTGATTCTATTGTGTGTATTTTTTTGTAAGTAGTTGTACATAATTAGCATTGTGAAATAGCTAGTAAGGGGAAAGCAGAGATCTTAATCTATTAATGAGATACAGCCACCCACACATCAGGAATAGTACCCAACTATGAAAACCAAGGGGTTATGATCTAGAACTGCAAGGTAGCTGTGTAGTGGAGATAAGAACAAAATTAATTACTAGTTCAGATTGCAGAAAATAGGCAATGCTTTTCAAAGATAGGAACCCTTATGGGAATATTTCTTGGGGAAAAAATCTTAGCAAAATCTTACTTTGTTTACATTTTTGTTTTCCAAGTAAGTTTGAGGGACTGTGTTTAATGTAAGAATGCAAGTTAGTTAGTCTGCTTTACTTCAACTATCAATCTGTACTTGTAACTGTATTTGTTTGGTGTATTAACTTTATCACTTTCTCTATTGCTGTATTGGAGAATGACCTCTGTTTTTTGCATGGAGTTGAGGAGACCTTTAGGATGAAAACAAGAAGATAAAGCTGAGTTACTAGCCATCTTCATTGTTCAGGAAGAGCCTTATGTAGACTTTCTCTGGTCTCAAAGTAATCTACTTTTCAAAGTAAAAGCCTTCATTAGGAGGTGTAAGCTCCTTGTAATGTGTTTTTGAGTCTTGTGTGACTTTCTCAGGCATTCCATTTAAGACTCATTATAATGGGTCTTGTTGGAAATACCCATCATGAAGAAATTATTACTTGTGCTACCATTGTCTTAGAAGTTAAAAAAAAAACAGTGATTCCTTGTCTTTCTGCCATACTCCTTTTTTTCCATCTCTGCAGGAGTTGGTCCCTCAAGCCTAAGAATTTACCCAGCCTAATATTCTTTTAGAAAAAAGCTATAGAATTATACAGGCTTTGTCCTCAGGTAATCTGAGGCATTTGGTTGTACTTAGTTATTGTGACATCTGTGTTTGCTGTCATATGTAGATTTAAGAACTTGTGTCATGTGAACAGCTGGAAAACATAGTGGTAGAAAGTTTATGTACTGAGTGATAAATATAAAAAGCAGCCATGTAAATGTATAAATTATATGTATATAGGAAGTTCCCTATGAAAAGAGGAGATACTAAAGATCTCTTGCCAGATCTGTCCATGTAGGCAGCATTACTTTGTGGGCAGTTGTATATCTGTCAGAGTGTGTAAACTGGAGGACATGGAAGAAGAGTCCATGGTAGGAGGTATAAAGTAACTATAGTTTCTGGAAGAAATTTGAAGTAGTAATTGTGAGCAGACAGGAGTTTCTCTGGTAATTACTCACTGTACTAGCAGTTCCAGTTATCTGGAGCTTTCTGGCTTCTAAGTCTCTAAAGCACCACATTTGCAGACTTTGCTGCAGTGGCCAGTACTGGGACAGAAACTATTTGAGATCTTTGTTGGCAACATGGACAGTTGAATGAGTGCACCCGCAGCAAGTTTGCTGATGACACCAAGCTCTGCAGTGTGGTTGAATGGAGGGAAGAGAGACCATCCAGAGGGATTATTAAGATCCCCCTTAAGCCTCTTAAGGCTTGAGAGGTGGTCCCATGCAAAGTTTAACAAGGCCAAGTGCTGCACATGGGTCAGGGCAATTCCCATCACAAACACAAGCTGGGCAGAGAATGGATTGAGAATAGTTTTGAGAAGGACTTGGGAATGCTGGTTGTTGAGAAGCTCAACATAAGCTGGCAATGTTTGCTTGCAGCCCAGAAAGCCAGTCATATGTAGCAGCATGGCTAGCAGGTTGAGGGAGGTGATTCTCCCCCTCTGCTCTTCTCTTCTCGGCTCTCCTCTGCTCTGGTGAGACCCCTGGAGTCCAGTGTCAAGTTCTGGAGTCCCCAGCACAAGAAGGACATGCAGCTGCTGGAGTGAGTCCATAGGAGGGCCACAAAGATGATCACAGTGCTGGAGCACAATTTCCTATGAATATAGGCTGAGAGAGTTGGGGTTGTTAAACCTGGAGAAGAGAAGGCTTCAGGAAGACCTTATAGCAGCCTTTCAGTACTTGAAAGAGCTTACAGGAAAGCTGAGGGAGGGACTTCTTACAAGGGTGTGTAGTGACAGGACAACAGGTAATGTTTTCAAACAGCAGTAGGGAGAAATAGATTAGGAAGTAATTGATTGGTGTGAGGGTGGTGAGAAACTGGTATTGAGTTGCCCAAAGAAGATATGAATGCTCTCTCCCTGGAAAGTGTCCAAGGCCAGGTTGGATGGGAATTTGAGTAACCTGGTCTACTGGGATGTCCCTCTGCCCATGGTAGGGGGGTTGGAACTATCTTCAATGCCCTTTCTAACCTGAACATTCTGTGACTGTTCCCAATCCTTAATTAAAGGAAAAATAATTAACTGAAGCTTCAGATTTTAGAATGTGACCTCATTTCTAGAAGGAGGGCTTTATTGTTTGTAGCAATTGTAGTATGAAAGTTGAAGACAAAATGTATACCTGTGAACTACAAAGTCGAAAATAATTTAAGGGTAGGCTTTCTTAGTTGTACATAGGAGCTAATAAATCATTCTTTACCTATGTGTCTTTGACATAACCTGCCTAAATGAATTGATAGCAGTCATTCAGTATAAATGCACAATGGGGATTTTTTGTTGTTTTGGGTTTTTGGGGTTTTTTTTGGAGGGGGGGTTTGTTATTTTTCTGGGGTTTTTTGTTGTTGTTGGTTTTGTTGTGTGTGGTTTGGTGGGTTTTTTTGCTTGTTTGTCTGTTTTTTAACATGTTCACTTGAACCTTGGTTTGACCTATACTCTTAGGTAGCTGAGAATTTGCTCTTAACCTGAAAACTGACTTTATTTAGTCATGCTGTCATCCTTTATTACATTTGTTCTAGTTTCATTTGGGTTATTATTTAAACAGTCAAAGTGGTTTTTAATCTCTTAAATAGTAAAAGTACAGCTCAGAGGAACTTAGTCTTGCTCTAGGTTTAAATGTTTATTGTAAAAACACTTAAATTCAATCAATGAATTTCTTGATTGAAGATGTATTTCTTCATGTGCAGTATTAATCTGTGTACTGATAACTGCTGTTGTTTTGTGAGTTGATTGGGCAAATAGGTAACTCAGTTTTGAGTTCTATTGTTGCTGCCATGCTTTAACAGGAAGGCTGAGTTGCTCAATGATTAATGTGAATAACATTAAGCTTAATTAATGAGCAATGATAATATACAAATGTGTTTTTTTTAGGTACAGTCCAACAAAAACTAAAAAAATGTTGTGGGGAGTTTTTCTTGTTTTATTCCAGTCATTTCTAGTGTGGATCTCAAGGATGTGTACAGAATTTCCTCAATTTATATTTAAAGTATTTTTTCCCTATAATAAGTGAAAGAGATCAAGTAAGAATAGCAGCTGTATAAATTCAATTAAAATTTAGAGCTGAATGTATTGATGTTCCTGAGGAACAATATTGACTGATCATAAGAAGCCCAGCAGTCTGCAAAAAATTGTATTGATTTTTTAATAGGGCATCATACAGGTATAGAAGAGAGGAGTCAGTGTTTTTTGGATAAACTATAATAGCTGTGCGTGTGAAGGAGCTGTGGATTGTTCACAGGACAGTGTAAATGTTGGATAAATGTATATTCTATTTATAAGGTTTAGAATAAAAATACATGCCTAATTCTGGTTTAATGACATAAATAGTTATACTTAGATCAATTTTTAAGAAAAAATTCCACTTTTACATCACTCTTCCTTATGTCTGGAAACGTGGGTCATTTTAACAGCAGGTGTGCTGTTGGCAGGTGTGTACACCTGACCCAAAAGGGTAAACAGATTTTGGGACAGGAAATGGGAGGGCTCATTGATAGAGCTTAAAACTAGATTTGAAGGAGGAAGAGTATATAATCTATTTTATCACGATCACCAAGCTCCAAATGGTAAAAACACTCCTTAAAATACGGAGCTGCTCTACTGTCTCTCCTTCCTTGCCTATCCTTCCTAGAAAGATATTCTGGAAAAATATTGAATTTGGCAAGACAATCACAAATTATTCTATGATTGGGTGATTGTCCCCATTGCATAGACACCTTCCTGAGACTGCCTTCACCCACATCACCCACAACCCAATTATTCTGTGATGGGATCCACCCGAAGATAATTAAGGAGCTGGCTCAAGTGGTCACTAAGCCACTTCCCATCATTTACCTGCAGTCTTTGCCAACTTGGCAGATCTCAGTGATCTAGAGAGTAGGAAATGTGATTCCTATCTAGAGTAAGGCTCAGAAGGTGTATCCATGAAACTACATTCCTATCAGCCTGACCTTGGTGCTGGGAAGGGTTACAAAGGAGCCCTCACATGTCACATGCAGGAGAACCTGGTGGTAGGGCCCAGTCAGCCCCCGCCATGAAAGGTGGATTCTGCTTGACTAACCTGATCTTGTGTTATGACAAGGTGACTGGTGACTTAGTAGACAAGGGAAAAAAGATGTTCATGTTATTTTTCTGAAGTTTAATGAAGCTTTCAGCAGTGCTTCTCACAACATTCTCCTGCATAAAATGGCTGTTCATGGCTTAGATGAGTATATGCTTTGCTGGGTTAAAAAAAATGGCTGGCTGGACTTGAAGAGTTATGGTGAATGGAGTTAAATCTAGCTTGCATTCTGTCACAAGTCATGTTCCCCAAGGCTCAGTATCAGGGCTAGTTCTGTTTAATATCTTTGTTGGTGATATGGATGAGGGGATTGAGTTGCAGCCTCAGCAAGTTTGCCGATGACACCAACCTGAGTGAGAGTGTTGATCTGCTTAAGAGTATGAAGACTGCAGAGGGATCTGGACAGGATGGACCAATGGGCTGAGGCCCATTATATGAGGTTCAGCAGGTCCTGTGCTTGGGTCACAACACCCTATGCAATACTACAGGATTGGGGAAGAGTGGCTGAAGAGCTTCTCAGAGGAGAAGGACCCAGGAGCTGTCTGAATATGAGCCAGCAGTTTGCCCAGGTCTCTAAGAAGGCCAACATCATCCTGGCTTGTATCAGGAATAGTATGGCCATCAGGACTTGGGAAGTGATCATGCTCCTGTACTCAGCACTGGTGAGACTGCACCTCAAATCCTGTGTTCGGTTTTGGGCTTCTCACTACAAGAAGGTCATTGAGGTTCTGAATGTCCAAAAAAGAGAAATGGAGCTGGTGAAGGGTCTAGAGCACAAGTCTTACGAGCAGTGGCAAAGGGATCTGGGGTTGTTTGGCCTGGAGGAAAAGAGACTGAGGGAAGACCTTACCACGTTGTACAAATACCTGACCGGAGGCTGTAGCAAGGTGGGTGTTGGTCTCTTCTCCCAAGTAGCAAGTGGTAGAGCAAAAGGAAATGGCCCCAGGTTGTGACAGCTTGGGGAGGTTTGAATTGAGTATTGGTGAAAATTTTTTTATTGAATGTTTTTTCAGGCACTGGAACAGGCTGCTCAGGGAGTGGTTGGGTTACCATCGCTGGAGGTATTTAAGACACATTGTGCTTAACACCATGGTGTAGGTTATGTTACATAATTGTAGTAAACAGTGTGTAGCCTTAGACTTAAATGAGCTTTGATGCTGAAGTACTTGAAAAAGTTACCAGTGTGCATACCTGTCATGAGCAGTAACTGTCATAGCAGTAACTTCTTGATTTTTCTTAAAGATGTTTAGCAAATACCAATGTAATCAACCAATGATACTTCCTTTATTATGTTTCAATCTTGACTTCGTTTTAGAGGAAGTAAGACCTGTCAGCTTTAAAAATGTTCTGGATTTCATGTACCTAAACATGGCAGAGTAAAGCATTTAAATGATAAACTAGTCTTGACAGATGACAGAGATGGTTCTATTCAGTAGCTCATTACTCAGTGCTAAGAAACTGGCAACAGAAGAAAACACAACTTGTCCTTCTACTCTCTGAATATAGAGAGAATTATGTCTTATGGGAAAATACTGGAGGTATATCAGTGTATCCAGTAGTAGAAAAAATGTCTGACTGAAGGATGTATGCCCCTTGTTTGATATTCTAATGTTTTTGATATTTTAATGAGGCACAGTTTCTATCACAATGTGATAATTTAAATAGAATACTTAATGCAGTTTTCTTGATCTGATAAACACAAGGTGATGGACTCCTGTAGTTAGCTTTTCTAGAAATTCTTTGTGAAAGTAAGCTCATAGAAGGAGTAGAAGCGTCAGCTTCGGTTTTCTTGTTTGCTTGTGCTCACATTAGCAATGTTATGTTTAATGCATTGTTTCTTCATATGAATTGTTTTAAGCTGCTTGGCCATTTTCTGTAATTTAGTGAAAACCAGACAGTATTATCCATAAATCAACTTAAATGGGCACACGTAAACTGCAGTAAGCCAAAAGTGAGCAAATGAAGTGTTCTACTGTCATCATTTCCGCATTCCCACTTGTCTTCCAGGACTTCTCCTGTGCGTACCATATGTGATACAACCATCTGGCTGAGTGAGGGCTCCTGTGTAGATGTATGAAGAGTATATAAGAGATTGTTACCTGAACATACAGCAGGATATTTTTGTTCCCATATATTTTGTTTGGAAATCATGTATATTTTGTTCTGAACTTAATTTTTACTTCAGTTATTTTCTAAGTAAAGAAAAAACAATAAACAACCAAAAAAACAACAACAACAAAAAACCAACTCCCCAAAAAACAACTAAGCTTTAGTAGTGTAATTTTTAGTGTCAGAGAATTGTCATGACTGGACAAGACCTTGGATCACCACTTCTAACTGTCAACCCGCCTCCCAAAATCTAAAAATTTAAATGTGAAATCGTATTTTATTCAAAGATTTTTTTTATTCTAAGTAATTTTAATGATTTGACAGTAAGAATAGAATTTGATACGTTCTTTATAGACCAGTTTTTGTAAGAGGTTAGGAAATGAAGAGTGATGTCTGCTGTGATACTTTGGAAATCAGGGTGAATATCAAAGGTTTCCACTGACTCTGCTAAAAATTCCCTTTTGTAATCTATTCTTACAATGACATTATAAAAATGTTTCTGGCCTTCATATGGTTTGAACTAGTAAGGCTCACTCTACTGTACATTTTGATGAAAAAAAACCAAAATCAAACTTCCACTGTGCTTGGATTTTAATGGACTAAATCACATTTAGGAAAAATAATGTGTTCTATGTTACATATAAAATATTGGGTAGATAGTAATAAAGTGGCTTTGTCATGTAGGCTATCTAGCTTTAATTTTAAAAGTTTAATTTAAATGCCTATTTTTTTGAAAAGGAGCTTATTTGAGCTACTCATCATACTTTCAATTTACTTAACAGGTAGGTTCTGATTTTTGTATAAAAAGTTCTAAGGCTTTCACAAGGCAAACATATAATATTCATAAAAAATTTAATGAAATAGGTGCTACCTTGGTTACTCCTGTTATGTCTTGCCTGTAGTTTTAATGAGGTTTTGTTGTTGGGTTGTTTGAATAATGTGTTTGTAACTTCAGATCAATTTGATATCAGATAGGAATTCTATTAATATGTTCAGTACTTACTCATTCCCCTTACCCTTCCTTAATTTGCATCTTCTTTTTACAGATGGAATACCTCAGGTTTACTATTTTGGCCCATGTGGCAAATATAATGCTATGGTGCTAGAACTACTTGGACCTAGTCTGGAAGATTTATTTGACTTGTGTGGTAGGACATTTTCTCTTAAAACCGTTCTTATGATAGCCATACAGTTGGTAAGTAGAATAGAAGTTAATTTGAGTGTTCCTTACAAAAACTAAGTCAGTCTTCAATGGATTAAATGCTTATTTCACTTAAAAGATTTGCATTTCCTTTGTTTTAAGTTGATACTGGAGGATTCTGAAGAGCCTGTGATGCAGTTTTAGCAGGAAAATTTTCATATTTTACTTCCAATGATTCTGCTTTAGTTTTGCAAGAATCTTTAGCAGGAACATTATATATATATATATATATACATATATATGTCGTTCCTATAACCACAACTTTTATTCACGAATGTTAGTTTGACACACTTAGTGAAAAAGAAGGCATTAAAAAAATAACCCTTGAAATCTGTCGGATGATAGGACTCCCAAATACCATGACTTTTTTTCCTGGGCATTCTTGGAAAGAAAGCAATCAAATCAAAGCAAACCAAAAATCCCCTCAACTTTTTCAGGAGTACTAAAGTAGCCCAAAATTATTCAGTGGAGAATTTTTCTCTTTTTAAGAAGATTTTCTGATTTGTTTCCCATTTGATGGTGGGTGGAAGTGAGAAGAGAGCAAGTGAGCATTAAGCCTTTGTGTGTTAAGCTTTTTAAAATGCGCTTTAAATAAGTCATTACAAAATATTAGAGATTGAACATCCACTGTTCTGAAAAGATATTGATATTTTTTCCCATGAAGTGTTAAAAATAGCTGTTCAAAAAACAACTGTAGTTGGGTAACAGGCCTGCCGCTATAGACAAATAGCTGTGTTCAGCTTGTTTACAGACAAAATGACAGAGTTAATTTTAAAAGATGTCAAATCATCACATATCAAAGATCATTCTTATTTAACACTTGATGTTACTTTTTGAATATGTAAATTTTGATAGAAAGTGACCCAGCTAGAATGGAGGTTAAAAGTATGGTGTTGAACTTTCTGTGCTTCCCTTGTTTATACCTTTAATATGTAATGCATCTACAGGGGATTTTGCTTCTCAGTACTTGGTGACATATTTTCTGGTTATAGTTTTAATGTACAAAATGTACTTGGTGCCAGCTGTTCTTAAATAAGATAGCTTCTGTTATATACTGATTCATGCCTAATGTCCAGTGTGAAAGCTTCTAATACTTGTTGTGGCATATCTTCTTAGAGGATGTATAAAATTTTCATTGACTTTAACTGGGAGATACCTTGTTAAGATCAGTAGCCCTTTGGTTTTTAAGAGTAGAAGGAATGATTTCCTCTGAATATAAAGTCAGTTTAAGATGTTTATCCTCTACCACAATTTAATGTGGCAACTAAACTAAATTTGAAACTAAACTTTCTGTCCTTTTTTCCTTTTGTTAAAGATTTCTCGTATGGAATATGTCCATTCCAAGAACTTGATATACAGAGATGTAAAACCTGAGAACTTCTTAATAGGACGACCTGGAAATAAAACACAGCAAATTATTCATATTATAGATTTTGGGTTGGCAAAGGAGTATGTAGATCCAGAAACTAAGAAGCACATACCATATCGAGAACACAAGAGCCTTACAGGAACAGCTAGATACATGAGTATAAATACACATTTAGGAAAAGGTAAGTTTTTTAAGTTAAGCAGAAACAAGACTGCGACAGCTGTCATTCATTTGAAATAATATTATTTTTCAAGTTGTAATTTTAGATGCAATTACAAGTTGTAATTAAAGATACTGAAGCAAACAGATTGTAAGAACAGTTTTCAAAGCTGCCTTGCAAGTATTTTGATCCTTTTAAAATGCGCCATGTTGCGGAATAAAAGTAGCTTTTATTTGATGCTGGTTCTCTTTTTTTTAATGTTTATCCTGTTAATGAGACTTTGTCAGAGTAGCTATATGTTATGATGTTTTGATGACCTAAAGAAATGACAGCTTATATAGAGAGCTAATTTATTATTGAGTTGAATATATTTAGCTGAAAAAATGTGCATAAGCACTCAAAGCAGTCTTTGCTTATTCCATTTATTTAGAGGCTTACTAGTGAAAAGAGGTTTTAGACCTTTGAAATTGCATATTACAATGCATATCATTGCATTGTAATAACTAATTGGGCTACTATTTCAACTGGTCATTTAAAATATTGCACAATACTTAAGGTGCAAAACTACTTCATGTTAATATAGCAAATATGAAACCATTCACATTTTTCAGATAGTAAAAAGGTATTTTATCCTAACCCTGTGCTGGCTGGGTCTGCAGGTCTTGCCCATCCTGCAGGTGCTGTGTGATTACACTGAGGATGATCTGTTCCATAACCCTGCCAGGCACTGAGGTCAGGCTGACGGGCCTGTAGTTTCCCAGGTTCTCCTTCTGGCCCTTTTTGTGGATTGGTGTGACATTCGCCAACTTCCAATCATCCAGTCCTGAGCCAGGACAGTTGGTAGATGATAGAGGCTTGGCGAGCTCTTCTGCCAGCTCTCTCATCACCCTTGGGTGGATCCCATCTGGTCCTGTAGACTTGTGGGGATCCAAGCAGTTCAATAGATCACTGACTGCTTCCTTTTGGATTACAGGGGGGATGTTTAGATTCGTGTCACCTTTTATAAGCTCCAGAAGCCAGCTGTCGTCAGGATAACCTGTCTTACTGTTGAAAACTGAGGCAAAGAAGGTGTTAAATACCTCAGCCTTTTCTCCATCTTGGACAACTATATTCCTGCCCATGTCCAGTAAAGAATGGATGTTTTCCTTGCCCCTTCTTTTGCCATTGATGTATCTGTAGAAGGACTTTTTGTTATCCTTCAGAGGTGGCGAGATTCAGTTCAAGTTGTGCCTTTGTCTCTCAAATTTTCTTTCTACGTGACCCAACTATATTCCTAAATTCCTCCTGAGTAGTTTTCCATAATTGGTAGGCCCTCTTCTTAACCCTAATTTCTTTCAAAGTCTCCCTATTCAGCCAGACTGGTCGTCTTCCACACCAGCTTGCCTTTCGGCACACTGGGACAGCCTGCTCCTGTGCTTTCAAAATTTGCTCCTTGAAGTACATCCATCCCTCCTGGACCCCTTTGTTTTCAAGGGCTGTTTCTCAGGGTATACTCTGGACTAGTCTTCTGAATAGGCCAAAATCTGCCCTCCAGAAGTCCAATGTAGAGGTTTTATTGATGACCCTCCTTGTATCCCTGAGTATTGAAAACTTTATTATTTCATGATCGCTGAGTCCCAGACGTCCACTGACCACTACATCTCTCTCCAGCCTCTCTCTGTTTCTGAAAAGAAGGTCAAGCAGGGCTCCATCCCTGGTAGGCTCATTTACCAGCTGGAGCAGGAAATTATCTTCTATACACTCTAGGAATCTCCTAGACTGCCTCCGCTCTGCTATGTGGAGTTCCTAGCAGATGTCCGGCAGGTTAAAGTCACCCACGAGAACAAGGGATGATGATTTTGAAACATCTGCCAACTACTTGTAGAATAATTCATCACCCTCATCCTCCTGATTGGGTGGTCTGTAACAGACTCCCACCAGGATATCAGCCTTGCTTGCCTTCCCCCTGATTCTGACCCACAGGCACTCCACCTTATTATTACTGACTTCAATTGTGACAGAGTAGAGACTGTCTAACATGGGCTACCCCTCCATGTCTCCTGCCCTGCCTGTCCCTTCTGAAGAGCCTGTAGCCATCCATGGCAGCACTCCAGTCATGGGAGTCATCCCACCATGTTTCTGTGATAGCAACTACGTCATAGCTTTCCTGCTGCACAGTGGCTTCCAGCTCCTCCTGTTTGTTGCTCATGCTGCGTGCATTGGTGTACATGCACTTCAGCTGGGCTGCTGATTTGGCTCTTAACCTGGGCTGTCCACCCTTGGGCTCCTTTCTGGAGAGCCCGGTTTCAATCCCTTCCCCCTTCAAACCTAGTTTAAAGCCCTCCTTATCAGCCCTGCCAACTTACGGGCTAGAGTCCTTTTTCCCCTGTTAGATAGATGCAGCCCACCTGTTATGCTGAAATTTGGCCTATAGTCAAAAAACCCAAAGTTCCTCCGGTGGCACCAATCCCTTAGCCACCTATTGATGAGGTAGGTTTTCCTGCTCCTCTCCTCGTTCGTCTCCTCTACTGCAGGCAGTGAGGCGAACATCACCTGTGCTCCTGTCCCATGAACTAATCGACCCAGGGCCTTGAAGTCCTTTTTAATCACTCTGGTACTTCTTCCATTGATGTCATCACTGCCAGCCTGGACTATTAACAGTGGATAATAATCTGAGGGTTGGATTAGCTGAGGGAGTCTCCTACTAATATCTGTCACCTGGAGGCATAAGACCTCCCAGTGGAATGGGTCCGGTCGATATATAGGGCCCTCAGTTCCCCTCAGAAGGGAGTCACCAACTACAATTACCCTTCTTTTCTTCTTTGTAGCTGTAGTTGTAACCCATCTGGTAGACAGGGGGCGAGCAGGAGACCTTCCGGGCAGATCTTCATCTTGTCTGTTCTCTGCCTGATTTTCTGAGTCCAGGGCCTCATATCTGTTCTCTAAGGGCACAAGGGGAGGTGGTGGGGGTTGGGATGGGATTCTTTTACCTCTCTGTCGACGGACCTGTTTCCATTCCCCCCTCATCCCCCTGGTTTGCATCAACTGCCTGATGGCTGGAGGGGCAGGGCTTCACTGTCTCCTTCTGGATTTCTTTTGAGGCTGAAAGGGTGTGACTCCAATCAATTTCCATTTCACTGTCCCTAATACTTCTTAGTCTCTCCACCTCCTCTTTGAGCTCTGCCACCATGCATAGCAAGTGGCATTGCACACAGATCCCATTCTCTGTCCTCAGGTGCTAACACCAGGCTTAAACACTCTGTGCAGCCAGAGGCCTGGATAGCTACAGCCATCTTCGTGTTCCTCTTAAGGGGTTCCATCTGTGTGGACACACCCTTCATCTCAACAGCAACAACTTTTGCTTTTTTTGAAACCATTGCTGGCTGTGCTCCTCCTGCTTGCTCTGCCTGCGCTAACTGCCTCGCTAACTTGATAAGTCACTTGATAAGTTTTACTTGGGTACTGTACATCTAAATTTAAATAAAATAAATAATAAATAAATAAAATATAAAGTTAAATAACTTTTTACATAATTACACACTGCATATTTTTTAGGGTAATAAAAGAAGTGCTATCTAATGTCTTATCTCATTTTGGAGGCAGTCTTTTAAGTTGCTTTTAAAATCTCATTATATCCTGAAGTAAGATAAAATAGGATCCTTCCCTTTTTAAAAGTAAGAGACTGGGCTCTTCTGCCTGTCTTCTCTTTCTGGAATTGCTTCTGTAGAAAGCATAGAACTAAATTAAGTAGAAGACATCTAAGGTAGGTTTTGCTAACTATATGAAGCTCTGGTGTAATTCCTTGTACTTGCATCAGGAATGACTAAATTTCAGCACTGTTGGTTGTCAAAACCCCACACTATCTGTAGTGTAACCATGTCTTATGAAAAGCAATTTTGACTCAGCTCTTTGAGCATCCTACAATTCAGCTTCTTTGGCCTAAGCTTAGGAGGTTGGTTTACATGTAACAAAGCAGCTGTGAAACAGTTACTCAGTTTTCTTTGTTTAAGACTAAAGCTATTGTACATAAAGATGTACAAAGTGTAATTATCATGTGGATGAACAGATAAAATGAAACAGGTGAGAAATGTCTTCCTTTTGCAGGCAAATTGATTCTTGGTAATTTAAAGGTAATTTTTTTTGTTTTGTTATAATTCATACATACTTTCTTTTCTGATACTATAAAAAAAATTCTGGAAGCATCCTTGTTTCAAATAAGCAATTTATGAACAAAGTTCACAGACCCTTCTACTCCTTGACTCTTTTGTCTGTAAGTTTTGAATTTTGACTTAAGTATTTAAATAGCCTTGCTTTCCATACAGAGGTTCCAAGACATAATTTTTGTTTTAAAAGTTGCTCAAGGAGGCATTAACTTTATTTTTCAGGCTTAGTATACTAAGTTTGTGTCAACTTAAAGTGGTACAATTAATTTTAAATTCAAATAAGCTTTTTTAGTCCTTAAAGAAGAGATCCTCCCATATCATTAAAGAAAATAATCCAAATTGTAAATATGGTAATTAGATGAAGAACATAGCTGAATTTTGAGGAAATGATATGTTTGATATTAACACAGGAACATAGTAAATGACACTTTCTCCTTCAAGGGAGACTTTTCTGCTCTTTGAGTAGAATCTTGATCTCTGGCTGGAGGGGTTTACATTTGTCTAATACTTGGGTAACGTGTGGAAGTTCTGCCATTTTTATTTGTGTATCATGGGTAGTTCTCTACCCCTGAGCCTGTTTCAAAGCCATGAAGAGGAGAGGATAGATATATATTGGCTCCTCTGGCCAAGTAGCTTGACAAAGCAAATGCTCTTCTGTAGTATGTCTCAGTCCACTGTTGTAAGTCTTAATCTCACAGGAGATTTGAAAATATTTAAAGAATTCTTAAATGTAGATGGGAAAGGTTTAGAATGCCTTTCTGAAGTCTTCATGGCGGTGTTTCTGATATAAGCAAAAGAGGTCAACCTCATATTTCAACTCCAGTTCAAACTCAGAGCAGTGATTCTTCTTGACCTGATTTTTTTGTAGGCATTTTTTGATGACAGAGCAATGTTTGCCCTGATCTATTAGGTCTAAAAAAACACTGAACAGTGTGAGTGGGAGTCTCTCATAGCCTCTCCTTTTTCCAAAGTTTATTTTTTCTGTGTGTACTGTGATTCCCGTCTACAAATGAAGCATTTATTTAATTCTTGCAGTGGGATCTGTGGAACACTGAAGCTCTGTTGTCCCTTTGGTTTCAGACAGAGTGGCATATGGGATACATACAGCACTGGAAATACTAGTATTTAGAGAAATGTTTAGGTCAGTTAAAGGGAAAACTGTAGGTAGTTTTCCTAGCAACTGAAATTTTCTGATAGCAAAATTGTCTGATAGATAATACATGTGTTAGCTTCTTGACTATCTCAGGTGTCAGGTGACCCTTGTAAAAAATGAGTGTATGGTCACTAAAAAGAGACTGTCAGGTTCATGATCTCTTGTAGTTTGATTTCAAGTATGCATTTATTTGAACTGTAACTTGTTCTACTTTAGTATGTATGAGTGAGAGAATGTTGTCCTTTGATCAGATGTACATTTGAGGATCCATAGTGTTCAAAACTGTCATTACAAGTGCACAGTAAATAGAAAGACTTTAAGTGTTTGCATATGTTTATAGTCAAAACTTTAAAAAATTACTAAGGCCCACTCTTTTGAGGTATAAATAGAGGTTTTGAATATCACAATGCCATTTATTTCAATGATTTTTTTTCTAGAAACATATATTTGATCAAAGAGTTTCTGGTAGTTTTGTGCCATGCTGGAATTTGATATTTGATACCTTGAGTAGAAGGTATTTTGTCTATGTGAAAATGACTTGGCTTTATTCACATAGCTATTTGAAGGAAATAAAAATATTCTGCAGCTCTTACCAGCACATAGCTGGTGGCCTTGCTTCTATAAAGTGGTTTCTTTGGGGGATAAAATTATTCCATGCTTCTTTCTCAGTCCCCTTCCATTTCCACAAAGGGAGGGAGGGATCTAAGAGAATGTAGATTTTGTTAGGGAGCTATGGAAGACAAAAATGTGTATCTGTAAAAAGTCCTACAGTTTTCCTAATTTTCTGGAAATCTAAATTGGTAGTTTTTTTCTTGATTTCCATAAATCACAGAATGACAGAATTGTCATGGTTGGAAAAGACCTTCTAAGATCACCATCTCTAACTGTCCGCCCAAACTCAAGCACCCCCTACCCATTCCCGTACCCCCCCAAACCCAACATAAAACCCTACAGCATCCCACTAGAGCATGTGCAGAAAAGCAGCATACTGAGTTCATGTCTAAGTTATTTGGCAACAGAAAGTATAGTCATGTGAATTTGAAAATGTTGTAATATGGCTGCCTGTAATAGTCTCTGCGGAGCAGCCAATATCCTAGGTTGTATTGGTCTTGTTTTTTGTAGGTCTTAATTATTGAAGAGGTACAGGTTAGTTAGCTTGCAATTAATGCCAGAGACTCTTGGGGATGAAACAACTCGGATATTTAATGCTGATTGGAAGGTTAAATGAAGTAAATTTCTTTAAGCAGTACATATCTTCAAACAAAACCTCCTACCACACCCCCCCCCCTTTACAGTTACCATAGATCTACTCTGTTATTAGAGTTCTCATGTGTTTTTGAGTTTCAATAAGCTTTATAAGGGCCAGACTTTTTTTGTAATCTATACTAGCAAAAAAAATATTGTACATTGGATCAATTTTAACACCTTTCTTCTAATAAGAATAACAAATATTTGGACCTAAATATACATTAGCCTAAAGCTTGGACTTTTTCCAGAAACTAAAAAAAAAAAATGTTTTCTGCAGTTAGATGTTGTACTTTGTGGCAATGGCACTCCAGGAGTTCTGGCAGTTTTCACTGAGGAAGTGGTGCTGAACTGAACTCTTTTCCAGAATTGCTCGCACTGAACTATCAGTGTACCTCAGGGGCAGTGGTGTAGATGCCATAGATAAATACCTTTTGCTGTGTAAGATAACTTTATAAGTTTGTAAGTGTATGAAACAATGCTTCTAATCCAAAATGAGCTAAATAAATCTTTTTTTCCTTAAAGTTATAAGTGAAAACAGGACATTTTTCTATGAAGTCCACTTTTTTCTTAACAGTATGGCTTACAATATATGCTTATGATAATATTGGCATATAATTTGATTTTTATCAGCCAGACTCACAAACTTCAGGATTTGTGATTTTGTTCACGATGGGATGCTGTTCTTTTCCTCAAAAGATATTATTGTATTGAATCATATAATTTTTAGTAAGGCCTAACTAAAAGTTACTAAATAACTTTAGTAAAGTTTTTGCTAAACTTTATAAATTGACTGTTCAGGATATGTGATTGTCACTTTTCATCTACTTTGTGATTATAGTAATGAGTATGTGTGTCAAACTGTGTAATCATCTAAAAGCTAAAATTGTGTTCTGATCCAAATAAATAGTTTTTTTCTACTGTCTCAGCATTCTTCCAAACAGTAAAGCTTTCTTTGGAGTGGATGCATGCAGTGTTAATAATGGATTCTTACTGAAGATTCCATGTCTGTAGTTTGACCTTTAGTATGGCTACTTTACAATGTGTGTTAAAAAAATTATTTCTGGAGATAGCCTGATGAGTGAGGTTCTAGTTCTTGTTCAAATCAACGTATTTGAATTATGATAATTAATTTGTCTATAGCTTATGAACTAAATAATAGGTATTAGTTTCTTGGTAACTTAGCTGACTTCATGTTACCTCCTTGAGAGATAGGAGGCCTTGTGCCCTAAAGTGTTATTATGTGTTTGTCATCTTATAATTGTATTATCTTTTAGTCAGCACAACATCTCATTAAACTGTGATGAACAAGGATCAGTGTGCATCAGCAGCCCAACCTCCTGCTGATGCTTGAAATCCTTTTGCATTCCAGTGGTCCACTGCTATTTTGTCCAGTTTTCAGAGACCCTTCTTCCAACAATAGCAATATGATCTTTGGATTTCCTGTTTCCCAGGCTTAGCTTGAAGAATCCAGTCCATGAGAGAGGATATTTGAGTACTATTTTTTAATTATTCTAAACTCAAACTGACTCAACATAACAATACCATTCCCACAAAATCAAACAAAAAAATCCTTCCCCATGCCAGATTTTTCATTTTATAGAAGAGAAATCAGGTCAATTAAATTCAAATTCTTTTAAATTTACAACTAAAAACATAACAATATGCAATTACAATGTAAGGAGTCAAAATGTATTTAAAAATAATTATTTTTTTCAACAGCATAATTTGTTTAAAGTGCTGTTAGGGATAAATATAGCAGCAGTGTGCATCTGCTTTTTTACTTTTGTTTTAGCTGTGTTCCTGATGGAGTCTATACTGCATAAGAAGCCCACCCATATACTTAGCTTGATTTCAGTTACTTTATACTTCCCAATTTTTTTTACATAATTAGGGATGTAACTTGTTAAATATAGTTAATATCTAGTTATATCTTACCTGTTAAATATGATGTTAAATTATACAGATTTAATGTTCTAATAATATTTGAATTTTGTTTCAGAGCAAAGTAGAAGAGATGATTTGGAAGCTTTAGGTCATATGTTTATGTATTTTCTCAGAGGAAGCCTTCCATGGCAAGGTTTAAAGGTAGTGGTTTTTAAATATCTTCATCTCTCTTATTTTCACATCATCAGCTTTTCTTGACATGATATTTTTCTTTTTGAAAGTTTGTCTGTAACCTGTATAACTTCAGAAGCTTGTTCTTTTGTTTGGTTTTTTTGTTTGTTTGTTTTATTGTGTATTTTTGTTTTTTGTTTGTTTTTTTTGTTTTGTTTTATTTCCTGTATTGCAGGCTGATACATTAAAAGAACGTTACCAGAAAATTGGAGACACAAAACGAGCAACCCCTACAGAAGTACTATGTGAAAACTTCCCAGGTAATGTCTACTGTTAATAAAAATGTTTATTGCTTTAGAAAATAAAGCTGGCATAGTTAATTAAGATCTGATTTAAAAAATAAATTAATGCTTCAAAAAGTATATGTTATGTACTATGGTAACAAAAGAATTATCCTTTGATATTGGAATTATCCAGCAGTAAGCTAATGTTGTCTTCACACAAAATTTTGCAAGCCATTTCAGCTTTAATCTGGTATCATATCCATGACATATTGCAAATAATCCTTAAAAAAAAAAGGTACATCTCAATAAATTCCAGATAGTATATGAAGGTAGGATTACATCCATATTAAGAATTATCATTTATGGAATGATTCCTTAGGTAATTACTCTCGGTTACATAGAAAAAATGCAAGTGAACAGTGTAATCTGCTGTTTTTTAAGAATAAATCCTTTACTAAATTTAATTATATAAATAGAATGTAGCCTGAAAGATACATGAATTGTGAGTTTCACTCTACTGAGTCTATAAAGCCTCAGTTGAATATGTTCCATATTGGGGGTAGTACTTCAAGAAAATATATCCTATTTTAAGGTTATCTCATAAAGAAGTGAGAATTCTAATATGATGAATTTGCT
Organism: Calypte anna; assembly: GCF_003957555.1. NCBI lineage: Eukaryota > Metazoa > Chordata > Aves > Apodiformes > Trochilidae > Calypte > Calypte anna. Next base: position 56,442,015 of record NC_044274.1, on the reverse strand, counting down.
AGACACCAAAGACTGAGCAGATGAAGATTGGTTTAGTCAAAATTACAAGGGAAGGAAATTCTCCTGTACTTACAAGCAGATACAAAGGAGTTAAGTTTGTTAGATCCACAGCAGAACAAATTAATGGATGTAATCCAAACCAGTGAAATTTAGGCTTGAGCTCTTGTGTTTCAAATACAAGGATGAGCATGAAGGGGTATTGCCATTGGAAGGGAAGCTGGAGCTTCCTTCGCTGGAGTTGTATGATTTGTTACGGGATAGGATAGTGTGCTAGGTGGCTTTTTAAAGTTCTTCCCAACAGTGTACTAAAAATTAGTCCATTATCAAATTTCTTCTCTGCATTAAAAAAAACCTTAAACAAACAAACTACAACAATAAAAACAATTGAAAAAAAAGTCAAGTGAAAGTTACTTATGTTACATAACTTAGGCCAAATGTCTGAGCATAAATTTGGTGAATTGACAGAAGTTTAAATGTAGGGAATAAAGCCTGTTCGGGAATGTCAATCTTTTGCAGCCAGTAATTCATGCACATCTTGAATGCTGATTTTTATGTAGCTGCAGTCCTTTATATATCTAGTTAAAGTGTAGATGATGCAGATCCTAGAAATAATTATTCATGAGTAGCTCTATATATCCACAGCACTATTTCTGGATATACACCAAATTAATTAAGTGTATATTTGTTGAAAGAGTTGGATCTGAAAGCAGAAAAGGGAAAATATATTTTACATTGGAGGACATAAAAGATAAAATTCTTTCATAATACATATGCACATTTACATAATAAATACATTACTGTATATGGAAATTTTTGCACATCAAGAATCTGAGGATTTCCTCTTTTCCTGTCCTGGTTGTCACTTAGGATGTACGATAGAATGAGGAGTTAATCCATGATAATTTCAATTCTTTTCAGTTGGAGTGCACACTAAAGTAGCTGGTTGATGTTCCGTAAGTTGAGAACTCTGTACTACCAGTGAAAAATACTTCGTTCTTGTTCACATGTGAAACACTTTATCCCCTGTTCTGTGGCACTGTAGAAAATATGAGCAAGGATTTTAATTTCAGGCTTCAGATGCATGAGTGGTGGTATTTCTTTTTTGGAGTCATCCAGTTGTAACAGATTAAGCTGCATTAAATAGCTGAGTTCCAGCCTTCCTACTTCTGAAGTCTTGAATGATTTGGATTCTGGTTTATATTGGGAAAGTGCAGTTAAAGAGCAATATGTGAATATTTCTCTTTGCTTACTTCAAGCACTGATCTGCTTGGCCAGTTGTAGTGAAATCTTGGTTGTCTGCTGAACTGAACTTAACTGGCAATAAATTCCTTCTATCTACTGCACCATCTGCTTGCCTAAAACATAGAGTTTAATACTCTGGTTTTGTCAGAACTGAATAATTCGGGATGTGTCAGCATCATTGTCCTCTGGTGCATTCTTGAGAGCACAAATGTGATTCTGCCTTGCAACTTCTGTTTATCAGGCTGGTCTCAAACCTTCATTTCTCCCTGCTTCTACCCCACTATCTCTAAAGGAGTTTAACTTGGCATAGATCAGTCTTAACATTGACTCTACACTTCTCAGTCATCCTCTGTCAGAAAATAGGCTTCTTTCTTACAGAACCTTTTTTAGCAGAAAAGGTCAGATTTTTCAGTCTTAGTGTTATGTGTGAATCAGAGACTGTGCAGTAATACTGTTGTACCTCTTAATAGGATCAGTGAGTTTTGGTGGCATCTACCTATTAGTCCTCTGACTTGCTGGTCATGTGCATTCTCTTGTACCGTGGGACCATGTGAGTGGTCTTTTGGCTTGAGGTCCTTTTGGCTTGCTTTTCTAGGAACCACTTGCGATAAGATGGTTTCCTAATCTTTCATGAACTACAAAGGTTCCTAAACAAATTAGATTTTAAGAGCTATGTCTGCCTGGACTGTGTGTCCCTGGCCAGGTGTTTCATGAAATCTTTATCAGATTGTATCAAACTATGAGAAATTGTCTCAGTACTCTATTCCAAACTACTGCAGTGTAATCTTCCCCCCTCTTTTTTTTTTTTCCTTCTGTAACAGGAAGGTATGGATGGATGGAGTCTGAATGAACCAAGTTTCAGTATGGTTAGGTTTTTAGTCTCTTGAAAACTTGCTAACATTTCTCTTCTCACCATCTGTTGTTTACTCAGAATGTTGTATTTCCACATGCTTCTCATTTCACTTTCCTGAAAGTGTTACTGCAAATGTAGCCACATATCTGAGCAGTTTGTCAATGGCATTTGAAGCCTGGGCTTCAGATGTTCATGGGTCCTCTCATTCAGCCCTTGGATTCTTTGTAGACTTCTGTTCATAAAGATGCTTGTGCCTTAAAACTGTTGTCTCAGAAACCTTTCACGGCTTAAACCCATTATCAAGAATGGGTCTTCTGTGTGCTCTAATCACCTGCTAAAATGTTTGTGCTGGAGCTCTTGTCCTGACTAGAAGATTCTGGCTGCTAGTGCAGTCTGTACTTCATACCCCTTAATGACTAGGAAAGCTCTTTCCTTTTATCTTTACAGGTCCAGGCCCTTTCAGAAATCTCCCTGGTCTCCACTACTGGGAGAATCTTATAATTTGCATGTAACATCTACCTAAATGAATCTCCATTTGTATGCTGACATGGTATTTAAACAGCGATATTAAACTGACACTGCTCAGAAGTCATTCTACAAGAGCTCAGGTAACCTTAGTACTTCTCTGCAGTGTTTGTATTCAGGATATTTTCCACTTCTCAACACCTTCATGTAGCATGATGTCTGAAGCATTCAGCACTGTTGCAGCCTTCCATAGTCCTGTTGCAGTTACAGCTCAACAAAGCCTATACTGAATGTTTTTTGTCAGGACAATTAGAGTTACACACTTCAGAATTTATGTTGATCCTCTCTTAAAGGAAGGCTGCATTCCAGTAACAGATGTTCTTTGAGACATAGTCCACCCTGTACTTTCATATACCCACTTCTTTACCTTTCCATAGGCTTGTCTTTGAACTACTAATTGGCCAAAATATTGAAAATTAGAGGCATTTCTCCCCATTCTTTGACACACTGTCCGCCATGATTGGACGATTCAATGCAAGATCTCAACAGGTAATGTAAAGGGAAAATAGTGTGAGGGTCACTTAGGATGTCTTTAGAATAGGGCTGTATATCTTGAAGAGTATTATTACTATTAAGTAACTTCTGGTAATTCACCAAATTTGTAGTGAAGAACTGTTCAAGTTTTATGGTGAGAAGTAGAGGTTGCTTTTAAATGTAATAACTATGTGTTAGGGGTAGCATTAGAAGAGATGTGACAGTCATGTACCTATCTTTTTTATTTAGAGGAAATGGCTACGTACCTACGTTATGTAAGAAGACTAGATTTTTTTGAAAAGCCTGATTATGACTACTTAAGAAAGCTCTTCACAGACTTACTTGATCGAAAAGGCTATACATTTGATTATGAATATGACTGGATTGGGAAACAGCTGGTGAGTACAATTAAGCTATTAGCAACATGCTGGGTTTTTTGTGTGTTAAGTTTTGAGCCAGTATTAGTCTTGAGTTTCAGAATACATAGAATCATAGAATGACTTGGGTTGGAAGGGACTTCAAAGGTCATCTTCTTCTAACCCTTCTGCCATGGTCAGGGACACCCATCACTAGACCAGGTTGCTCAAGGCCCCATCCAGCCTGGCCTTGAACACTTCCAGGGTGGGAGCAGACACAACATCCCTGGACAACCTATTCCAGCATCTTGCTACCCTCACAGAAAATTTTTTCCTATTGTCTAACTGAAATCTCTGCTCTTCAAGTTTTAAGCTGCTTTCTCTTATCCTCTTGCTACATGACCATGCTGAAGTCCCTACCCCAGCTTTCTTCTAGGCCCTCTTCCGGTATTGGAAAGCTGCTATAAGGTCACCTTCATAGAGGAGGTGTTCCAACCCTCTAATAATTTTTGTGGCTCAAGGAGCTCTATCCTTCTTATGCTGGGGACTCCAGAACTGGACACATTACTCCAAGTGGGATCTCTCAAGAGCAGAGTAGAGAGGGAGAATCACCTCCCTCAACCAGCTGTCTATGCTTCTTTTGGTACAGCCTGGGACCCGGTTGGCTTTCTGGGGTACAAGCATACATTAATGGCTCATATGAAGCTTCTCGAGCACAGACCCTATGAGGAGAGGCTGAGAGAGCTGGGGCTGTTCAGCCTGGAGAACAGGAGGCTCAGGGGAGACCTCATCGCTCTCTACAACTACCTGAAAGGAAGGTGTAGCCAGGTGGGGGTTGGTGTCTTTTCCCAGACGACTTTCAACAAGACAAGAGGGCATGGTCTTAAGTTGTGCCAGGGGAAATTTAGGTTAGATATTAGAAAGAATTTCTTTACGGAGAGAGTGATCCAGCATTGGAATGGGCTGCCCAGGGAAGTAGTGGATTCTCTGTCCCTGGAGCTATTTAAAAAGAGACTGGATGTGGCACTCAGTGCCATGGTCTAGCAACCGCAATGGTGGTTCAAGAGTTGGACTCAATGATCTCTGAGGTCCCTCCCAACCCAGCCAATTCTATGATTCTGGTCCAGCCCCCAAGTCTTTCTCCTCAGGGCTGCCCTCAATCTCTTCTCCTCCCAACCTGTATTTGTGCTTTGGATTGTCTCAACCTAGGTGAAGAACCTTGCACTTGGCCTGGTTGAACTTCATGCATGTGCATCTCCTGGGTGCTCTTACAGGTGTGAACAGCTGTTATTACAAAGCTGTTTTCAGATGTCTAACACATTAACTGCAAAAACAGAATTATCTTTTGCCTTGAGGTGTTTCATGTTGAGTCTGAACTCTTCACACATATTGTCAAAGTAAATCTCTTTTCAATACAAAATAAGGTAGTAGGAATTCAGACTGCATTTTGAGTTCAAGCTGTTAGAAAATCCAGTTGATTATCATTATTGCACGTATTTTCTTTCTTTGAGCACTGTCTTGATCCCAGTTTTTTTTTTAACATGTGGATCAATCACTTCTCTGCATCTGAGTTATATTTCTGATATTTATCAGATCATTATGAGAAACTGTCTATGCTTTATATGCATTGTTGTAATGAGATATGATGTGGAGTATCAGTTTCCATCACAGTGCTGCTAAAGTTCCAGAAAATGCTGGGGTTTTATTCTTTAAAGAAAGGGGAAAAGATTAGTTTTTCAGCACCTCAGATCTTCCTTGCTCCTTTTTTTAGTAAGTGGGGAGGATATTATGTGTTTGTGGAACAATTATTATGTGTTTATGTGGAACAATTATGTGTTTATGTGGAACCATTTTGGATTATACCTGACCTGAATTTCCATGTCTAATTTTGAAAGAACTATAGTATTTTATTGCTAAATTTTTTTTCAGTGTTTAGCATTAAAAATTACTTCAGGCCTTTCTTCAGGCTTTCATCAGAATGACGTACCTGCTAATCACAGGAAATCTTAGCCTAAAGACTTTCAGAAAATTACTATCTTATAATATTCAGAATTTCTACTTCATGAAATTGTGTAAGTCTTGATTTGCCTTTTTTTCTTTTTGGTGTTAGTAAACATCTAGTGAGGCTTTAATTTGATAATTATCAGTTGTGGGAGGCTGTCAGGTTTAAAGATTAGTTTGCATTACAAATGAGGAAATTTTGGTAAGACTTAAACTTATTTTTTTTACCAGTTGCTACATATTATTTATATTTGTAGCCTGCTCCAGTGGGTTCAATACATTCAGATCCTGCTCTGTCTTCAAACAGAGAAGCATATCAGCACAGAGATAAAATGCAACAATCCAAAAATCAGGTAAGCTGCTCATGTGACATTATCACCATTACTTTGTTTTTGTCTAACTCGAAAACAAAATTGACTCTAGGATTTTTTTCTCTGATTTAAATCAACCCTTGTTAATGTAAATCTACACTGGTCTTAAAGATCTTAGTGTCCTAAAATTTTTTTAATTTTATAGCCAGAATAATGACCAATGTCAATCATAGGAATTTAGAGCTGTGTCCATTTATCTGAGCTAAGTTAGAGGGCTGTGTTAGTGGACTTCATTTCTTACTAAGAATTTTGTGGGTTTAGCTACTGCACTTCTTCATGAAAACTTGTGTAGGCATATATAAATATGCAGATAATGTTGATGTACAAACTGTATAGTAGTTCATATGCAGTGCTTCAGTGTTTTGAAAAAAATATAGTTACTGCAGAAGTAGTTTATCTTTGGTATTTTTGTTTCTTTTGCATTTATTCTTATGCATTTAAAGTTACAGTCAACAGATCATAGGGATGCTTGGGATTCACAGCAGGCCAATATGCATCATCTGAGGGCTCATCTAGCAGCTGATAGACATGGTGGCTCAGTACAGGTATTTTCTACTCTTTATGACTTAATTTTGAATTATGTAATAACAATTTTCTGTAGTGCAGGTAAGGATTCCTGTTTTCATATTAAGCTTCCTCTCCAGTAATGCTCAGATTATTCCTAATATTCCCTACTTCACAATGGCCAATCTTAAGTTAAAACAGATGCAGAAAACTGGTTATCTTTTGTTATTTCAACTTTCTGCTACAAGTTTCTTAGTGAAAACCTAAAGCAATAACGCTCTTTCTCTCATTGAGGGAGTATATACTCAGATTAGTGCAAGCAAATGAAGTTTAGACTTCTGATGTAGTATTTAGTTGTAAACCACTACTGACTGGATTAATTGTTGTTCCAGTCTTGTTTTTTAATTCCTTATGCAAACTTCAAATTAAAGTGTTAAGTAGTGGTTTCAGCTTAAACTTTACTACTTCTACTCAAACAATAGTTCAGTAGAAAAATGTTTCCCAGGAAATACTTCATGATTATCAGTGGAAAAATGAGCAGAAACCAACATTTTTTCCCTTCTTAGTGGTTTATTTCCTCTTCATAAGTTTTTGGTGCCTTTTCTTTAAATTTATTTAGGGGTGAGATGTGTGGGATAATGCTTGAAGAAATCTAAAGTGATTTAGAAGGAATCAAAATGCCATCTGCAAAGGCTAAAGAACCTTTGTGCTTTCAGTCTGAAATGAAAATAATTTTGTTCTCTGAAATCTTGTCTGTCAAAAAAATACTTTGTCTGCTGTATTTTTGATTTTGAAATCTAAATGAAATACTTCACTGCTGAAGTTTTGGTTTGGAAAAAAATGTTGATGTCAGAAGAAGGAATGAGAAGCCCACAGGAAAGAAAACAGAGCTGCAGTCTCACCAGCTTTGTAATTCCATATCTTTTCTAAACCCTTTGCATCTCAATTAAAAAATCAATATCTGCTAAATTTTGCTGCTTATAAGCTACTGGCATTTGTCATGTAAGAAAAGCTAGTAGATGACAATTATCACTGTATATTCAAGAAGCCTTTAAAAATTGTTCTATGCTTCCCATTGACATTGACCTGTACATTCAACTTGAATTGCAGTATTTCTGTCAAAAACATCAGTTTTAAAGGTAGTAATTATCTTTTGAGAACAGTATATTAATGTGGAATCAGAGTTGCATTTGAAATCGTATCTTCCAAATTTACTACGCGATTCTTATGTCTTGTAGGTTAGAAAAATACAAATTTGTGTTGTTAAATTCCAGTTACTGCAACTTCCAAGCTGTGTATCTTACCACTCATTTGATAACCGTAGCACATAACAAACCTTTTGCAGTTCCTTAGGTAAAGTGTAATCCTTGTCTTTTCCAAATTTTTACAATTCTTTGTTGTGATTACAAGGATGAATGTTGGCAAAAATTGTTTAGAGGAGCTTTCTGATTGAATTTTTTTTTTTAACATGGCAAATAAAATACTGTTTTGCATACTAATGCAAAACAAAGCATAGGGGTAGCAGGAAGATTTATGATTATTACTGTTTGGAGAACTGGTGTTTGTGCTTAACTTTCTTATTTTACCTGGCTGTTACAGGTATGCAAAGCTTCTAAAGGACTGTATGTCTAAGAAACTAAGCTGTTCCACAGTTATTATGTCTCACCATAGCAGTGTGTCTAATACTTGTTTGGCTTATGGTATATTGAGTAGGGAAAAACTGCCAATACAACGCGTGTGCTTTTCACCTAAGTTGAGGAGCCTTCTGAAGCTCCATCTGTACTCAGTGAGTACAACAGAAAGCACAAAGCAAACCTCAATAGGCGAGGCTTCTAGCTCAGGGTTTAAATAGCACAAGGCTATTAGCTCTGGTTATAAATAGATATAAACAGAAGTAATTTCTACATTAAGAGCAGGGCGTGGAAGGGTGAGGGGTATAGTAACAATGATGATGACTTTCCTTGTCTCTGCTTTCTTCTACCTTAATCTCTGGCCTTCAGGCATCATCTGGTTGCTGTTGAATCTTGAATTGTGAATTACCATTGGTCCACTTACTGTAGGTGGTTATATTTTGCAGATGTTTTCTTATATATTTGGCCATGAGGATATTTTGTGTAATGCTGCTTGGCCAGGCGTTTGTTGCTACTTCGGAGCTAGTTAGACCTCTTGATACTTTTTAATGGTCAATTAGCACTACCAGCTGTCCTGACCAGGTACCATTTGTCTGTCTCCATTACCTATCTTCCTGGATGGTTCTGTGAGGTCAACAAGGGAGAGGCCTCTGGAGTAGCTACATCTGCCATGCAGGAAAGCTGACAGGAACTAGAAGAATATTGGATTCTGTTTGGTTTAACATGGAAACAGATATTCCTAGAGAACCACAGCTGTCTTGGTGGCTCAAGAATTTACAAAGGAATTTCAGAGGAAATGAGTGGAAATCAAGATGTATCTAATTATTTTTTTTTTAAATGGCATGAAGTTTTTTCATGCTCTGAGTGAAAACCAGCCACCACTCTCTCTTAGATCTAGAGAATTTCTTAGTTCTCCTTTCTTCTGTGAGTACTCTTCTGAGATACAACTGAATTGTGCCACACAAAGGATACTAAAGAGTTTAAAAGCACTGAAGAAAAGAAGATGGAGTAAGACTGACTGAATTGGTATCAGCAAAGTGGTTATTGCCATCCCTTAATGCTCTGAGAAGACATGAGAGATCAGCAAACCTAATCAACAGAATTACTTTGCTTAGTCTTCTCATTTTGATTCTGTCATGTAGCTGTCAGTTCTGCTAATGGATATGAAAGAAAAATGGCAGTAGTTCAGGGATACAGGAATACAACCTGGAAGAATACCATTATTGGAATAAAAAGACCTCTGGAATCAACAAAAATTACTTGTTTAAAATTTTTATTGCATTGTAACTTTAAGAATTGACAAATATATGTCTCACGGTAGCATAATTTCAGGTATTTCTGGTGATTTCAGGTAGTAAGTTCAACAAATGGAGAACTGAACACAGATGACCCAACCGCAGGCCGTTCAAATGCACCCATCACAGCACCGGCAGAAGTAGAAGTAATGGATGAAACCAAGTATGTCCATCTTTTTTATAATCTTTGGTTGTTGTGTGCTCATGCACTAACAATTTTTCTTGTATAGCTATTATGAAAATACTGTGTAAAATGAATATCCACAGTTGGGGGCAAAAATGCAGTGTTACACAGTGTTTTGGCTTTAAATATTTAAATAATAGACTTGCAATAGCTTTTGCTTTTTCAAACAAAGCCATCAATTATCCATCTCTCTAGTAGATACATGCGAATGCATTTTTTATATTTCAACTAATTTTGAACCATTTAATTTAAGATAGTGTGCAGACTACCAAAAGTTATATATAAAAAATGTAAAATTCTTCTTGTATGCTATTCTGATTCTCTTTTTTTCCCTTACTTTCTTTCTGTGTAGCTGCCAGAAAGTGTTGAACATGTGGTGAGTTCTACAGTACCAAAAAGCAGGCAGAAATAGCCCCAGGGGTTATTTGGCTCAAAACTAATTTAAGAGAAGTCCAGAAAATAACAAGTCCATTTGGAAATCACAAAACAGGTTTTAGTGTTGTGAAACAATTCACTGTTTTTACAGAAAAACAGCCACCTTCAGGAGCTATTTTGCCTGCATCAAATGTTGCTTGTTTGTTATATGTGTGGTCTGTGGTGTATTTCATTTTATTCCTTTCAGTATTCTTTTCTTTCTATCCTGTTTTAGAGGGGCTATCCTGTTATTTTCAGATGTTGTGGCATTCATCTAATAATTTCACTATAGAAAACAGCTCACCTTTCTGAACAAGTAATAAATGCTAGCAAATGTTTGAATTTTGCCTGTTATCTTTGTAAACATAATATTTGGCAGATTATTAGTCTCTGAAAACCTCCTAACTAATTACGAAAACATAAGCTACAGTGTAATGAAAAGGGAAAATATTAAGATTTGTTAACTGGGATGGACTACTAATGACCGGAGTAGTAAATTTAGACTTGAAACAGTACAGCAAAATATTACTGATAGCTAAAGGCAATATAGCTTTCAACACATTTTCTTTTATAATTCTGCTTAAAATAGGATTTTACTAGGGTATAGATCTAGCTTGTCATAAATTCCAGGAACTCAAGTATGAAGGATATATTAGTACCTAAAGAATACGGTGAGCATTCCTTAATAGCAGTAAGTTTTGTAGCGTGTGTTTTCCTACCTTTCAGATAAGGAGAAATTTCTCAAAATGTATTTTTTTCTGGAACTAATTGTTGTGCGGGTTCTGATTTTGATGTGTTAAGTTTATGGGCATGTGTAGTTCAAATTTGAGTGGAGGTATCTGTTAAACCAACCTTCTCCAGTAGCTTTCCCTGACCACTTAGAATACCAGTTCTTTTATCTGCCGTCTTTGCATAGTACTGTATTGTTACTATTCTGCCAAGAATTCAGTGTTCTTATATGTAGATAAAACAGAGATGCCAGAGATAAAGGATATTGATAGGATGCACACAGAAAAATCCCCTATCCTTTCCCTTTTGATAAGTGCAGTGATAATGTTCCTCAATTCCCAGTTTATATACACAAAGATTGTCTAAAAATTAGAGCACTGTTTAGCACAATTAAACCTAAGACTTGTTATTTAGAGAAAGTAGAGAATTCTCAAGACCCAAGATGTAGTATGGAAGTTAATTTACTCTGATGTGAGTAATTGATGGGCACATATACTCTCCTTTACCTTTTTGGCCTAGTCTTTACTAGTTTCGTTCCAAAAAAATACCTGGTCTCAATATCCTATCTTCTTTTTTTCAATATGAAACACATAAATTAGTTTTTCAGTGGTGTTTGTTTAAGCAACAGTTTCCTCCTTCACAGTTTTTTTTGGCTAGAAGTTGTTTTATATTTTGACACTAATCAAAGCAACATGCACAGCCTTGCACTCACATCCACTCCTCAGCATTACTACCACACATCTATGTATAGGAGTGCCTATTTTCTCAGTAATAAGTTTTTGGTAATTTTACAATTTTTAACATAATAGCTATGAGCTTAATACCAAAAGGTATTTTGAGACCTTTAAAAATATCCATTTATAGATTTTACGCTCCTGAGGAGTGTAATGAAATGCAAATATCAGTATCCTTCATGTCTGATGCAGACATTTTTGTTTCTAAGGAGACAGTTTTATCAAAAGACTCTCACTTCATGCCTCGTTCACAGTCTTTTCTCCACCTGAAAATATGAACAAGGTCAGCTTTTTCTTGTTGATGTCTTCTCATTTCCTCATACTCTGAGGAGAAAAAATGCAGTGAAGTTTTTAGAAACACTTCATTCCTCCTTCCAGGTTTTTTCAGTTTTAGAAACTTAGTATGACTATCTTGGTTTAAAGATTGAAGGGTGCCATATAGTTTGTGATTGTAACTAGGAACACAAATATATTCAGCTAAGTATTAGATCTTTTGTTAGCACTTCAGTGGGATGCTGTAAATCATATGGATGTTTTTCAGTATGAATTTTATTGTTTTGAGACAGTCATCCAATGCTTTTATTGTTTGATATGTTTATGTACTCAGTGCAGTATATATTCTAAATGTTATGCCTTGTCATCTTCATGCTTGCTTATGTGTTGCTATGCAGAAAGTGTGGGCTTGAGGTGGTGTTTTTTCTGTTTGTGGGTTGTGGGTTTTACTGTTTTAGTTGTTTGTTTCTGCTTTGGCTTTCTTTTGTTTGTGCATTTAGTTTTTGTTTTGTGCTTTTGTTGTTGTGTTTTGTTTTCTTGTGTTTTGTCTTCTTGTTGTTTGATTGTTTGTTGTTTAAAGAAGTAGCTTTTAGCCCTGTTTCAGTTGTTACTGATGTAAAGCAGGTAGAGCACCTGATCGGTGTTCTGCCTAGGCACTTGTAGACCTTATCTTTGACAGACAGTCTTCCATTCAGCAGTTAGCTTTTTTTCCGAAACTCTTTGGTAGCTATCAGAACTGTTGCCTCTGTAAATATGAAGCATGTGTATTTCTGATCACCAAGCAGCTTTGCCACAGGAGGGCAGAGAAGGGCAAACTGGAGAAGTTTGTGGTCCATCCTTTTTGGATCTTGCATTCGATTTGCCACTTCAAATGTCTGGTAATGTTCCTGCAGTAAAGTGCTGCCACATGCTGTATAAAAACACAGCTATCTAAACACAATTAAGAATCTGAGTTATTTTAACATATTGTTCTAAGGGACTGCTTAGGTGGTAGTGGTAAGAGTATTTAGCAGTAAAATGTATGATAATGTTTTAAGCAGGACAAGGAATGGTTGTACCCATAATACTGGTATTGCTACCTTAGATTACATCTCAAAGACCACATTCGACTCTACAAGAACATAATTTTTTTCCTTGAGTTTCATAAATCTGTGTTATACTTCCCACTATAGGAATTTTTCAAATTATATAGAGGAAAAGGCTAACAGTCATTAAATACTTTCTTTAAAAAGTATCTTTCCTAGAATTGGGTATTTTCAGAATGTATCTATTCTTATGCATTGTGCGTGTGTATTGTGCATGTAGCTTTAAAAGTGGTTTTGAACAATGCAAGATATATATATATAACTTTATATATTTATTTATTTATATAAAAGTGGCGATAGCACCCTCTAGTGACAGAAGTCTTAAAAGCATGTCTGCATTTTCATTACGAATTATACTCTTATAGAGAGTCTGCACTGTGGTTCTCCAATTTCAGGGTTCTATTTCTTTTGTAAAATTTATTGTCAGGTAATGTAGTCTGACCTGTCTTATTCCCATGCAAATATGTATATATTTTAAAATTACATTTATTTTGCCTCGAAAGGTTTTACAGATATAGCACTTACAGGATTATAAATATTCCACATCTCTTAAGTTTTTAGTGCAGTCCTGTGGCTTACAATGCTTCATGGAATTTTAATTCCTTTAATACTTTTTTAGATATATTGTATAGTAATAAGGGATTTTTTCCCCACACCAAATAGGTCTTCAGCATTTAGTGAAATTCGCTAAATTAGAATCAGTTGAGAGTAGTTCTTTTAATTGTAAGAAGCTCTGAATAGAAACTATGCAGTTTTTAGTAGTATTATGCAAACTCCAGAAGACCAGGAGATTGAAAAGGCACTGCTGTATGTTGGTTCAGGATTAAACTCCTGAATTCCCTATAGCATGATGATCTTCTGTGGTTGACAGAGGAATAGCAAACTAAGTAGAGTATGGAGAAATAATAAAGGACAGTATGAGATTTGCAGTAAGGATAGGTTGAAATATTCTGGGAAGAAAATCAAGAAAATCAAAATTGTCTTTGAGTTACAAAAAGAATCCAAGGAGTTTTAAGCATTTAATAAGTGTTATCTGCTGTTCCTGAGACATACTCCTTACTAGGATAATGTAGTTAAACAGTGAGGAGTCAATTCTGTATTGTTTTTCTTGAATATTAATTCTCTGCCACACTTTAATCTTTGTACAATTACTTGTGTATCCTGGTCTTTATACTAAAATTATGAATCATGACAATTTCTTTCTGTAAGTTTTCTTTGAGGCCTTCTAATCTGAAACAGATACAAAAGTGCTTTGCCATCACAATCCAGGGCAGGATTTTCACATTTACAGGAGAATAGGTTAATTTGTGTTGAAAGGCAGGGACCACTGTAAAATTTTTTTGATTTTGTTTGTTGTTTTGGTTTGGTGGGGTTTTTTTTGGTTGATGGGGTTTTTTTTTGTGGTTTTTTGTGTTGGGTTTTTTTGTTGTTGTTTTTTTGTTGTTTTTTTGTTTGGTTGGGTTTTTGTTTGGTTGGTTGGGTTTTTTGTTTGGTTGGTTGGGTTTTTTGTTTGTTTGGTTGGGTTTTTGTTTGTTTGGTTGGGTTTTTTGTTTGGTTGGTTGGGTTTTTGTTTGGTTGGTTGGGTTGTTTGGTTGGGTTGTTTGGTTGGGTTGGTTGGGTTGGTTGGTTGGTTGGGTTGTTGGTTGGGTTGTTTGGTTGGGTTGTTTGGTTGGGTTGTTTGGTTGGGTTGTTTGGTTGGGTTGTTTGGTTGGGTTGTTTGGTTGGGTTGTTTGGTTGGGTTGTTTGGTTGGGTTGTTTGGTTGGGTTGTTTGGTTGGGTTGTTTGGTTGGGTTGTTTGGTTGGGTTGTTTGGTTGGGTTGTTTGGTTGGGTTGTTTGGTTGGGTTGTTTGGTTGGGTTGTTTGGTTGGTTGGGTTGTTGGTTGGTTGGGTTGTTTGGTTGGTTGGGTTGTTTGGTTGGTTGGGTTGTTTGGTTGGTTGGGTTGTTTGGTTGGTTGGGTTGTTTGGTTGGTTGGGTTGTTTGGTTGGTTGGTTGTTTGGTTGGTTGGGTTGTTTGGTTGGTTGGGTTGTTTGGTTGGTTGGGTTGTTGGTTGGTTGGGTTTGGTTGGTTTGGGTTGTTGGTTGGTTGGTTGTTTGGTTGGTTGGGTTGTTTGGTTGGTTGGGTTGTTTGGTTGGTTGGGTTGTTTGATTTTGTTTTGGGTTTTTTGTTTTGTTGGGGTTTTTTTAAATATATATACATAAAATACATGGGGAAAAATTGGAGTGAAAGAAGGATTAAACTCAACTGGATTCTATCTGCACATAAATTCAAAGCTTAAGTCATAGTGGATATTAGTGGTAGATAAAAGGACTAGTAGTTATGGGGGAATTTCAGTTGCAGTTGGTGACTGCTAGCCTTGAAACACAACTTTGTCTCTTGCAGAAGTATTTTAAAGTTAATGCAGTATGATATCTCTTCTAGCTGTAAAAGTACTTATCTACATAGTTTCCCCTATTGAATTTTAATTTTGGGCTTCCTCTCCATCAATAACCAATGTTTTTTTCTGCTGAAAGTTATATAACTCTCAGAGCAGCTCTGGTCTGCCTCTGCCCACTGCTACTTTTTCAGTGACTGAGCAACAGGGTGCCCTTGGATATTTTGAGAAGGTAACTTCTGTTTCCCCTTCCTTTTAAATGTTGTTCTCACCCCTTGTAGATCCTCATTTTTAAATGCTTAATCTACCAGTTTTTCAAATGCTTTCCCCATTCCCCATATTGCAAACAAAATCCGGATTCTTTTTGAATTTTAGTGACACTTAAAATCCTTGGAGAACCTCAGGATTTACTGATAGGCTATTGATGCAGTACAAATGTATTTTCACTTCTGTTGTACTTCATAGTTTAAGAAAGACTCTAGATTAATATAGCTCTGCAAGTGAGCATTCAAAACTGCAGAACACCATGGGGCAAGCTCTGTTAAGGTAGACAGCTTCATGTTCTTTTTTTGATTGCAAATTCTTAATGCTTTACTAAGGGGAAGCTTGAAGTTGAAAGGGGTTGGTCAGGAGATAAGAATTGCTTAAAATAAGACAACATGAAAATTGAAAGGGTTTCTTTGTGCTTTTGTCACTTTACCCTCTAGTTTACTGTCAAAAATGCTTCTTGGGCTTCTGCAGTCCTCCTCCATATTTTCTACTCTAATTTCCTCTGATTCTTTTCCTTCTGCAGTGTTTTTCAGTTAATTTCAGATTATCTCTGCTAACTGAAATTCACAGTATTTGTCAAATTTAGTGTTCTTCACGTAGCATGCAATAAAGCAGAAGTATGTTAGGATAGTCTAATTTACTTAAAGCTGTGATTTTATGATATATGTGTAATAATATAATAAAATAAATATAATAATATAATAACAATCAGAATATTGATTATATTGTTGAACATTTATTTCTAAAATACTTATTAGCCCCAGGGCAGTTTTTTTAAAAAGTTCTAGTTGACAAAGGAAGGCTCAAATTGTTTTCTTGTATCATTAACAGTGGTTTCTTAAGTGGATAGTTTTGATGACACAATCTTGACTCAAGCTTGTGTTTGGTATAATAGCAGTTAAAGTGAAATAATAACCAGGTAACGGAACATTCTTTATTCTTAAAATACATTTTAAGACAGCATGTAATGCCTATGCTTTTGATACTCTCACACAATACTATTAAATTAATAACTATTATTATTATAGTTTATGTATTACTTATATTTATATTATTTTTTCATTTGGTACTTAAAAAAACACCAGATCTGTGAAATATGTCAGATATCACTGCTTCGGTTTTTCATTAGGAAAGGAAACGCAGTTTAGTTTTGTGACTTGTTTTATATCATATGTCATGTCACACCTACAGGTGCTGCTGTTTTTTCAAGCGGAGGAAAAGGAAAACCCTTCAGCGTCACAAGTAACTAGAACCAAGGAGAACATGGGAAATTGCTTATTTGTTCAACTGCTCTCTTGTGCTCTTAAAAAAAACCCAAAACCAACTTCCATAATGGCCACATGTTTTCCAAGAACTCCCTTAGAAACAATGCAATGCCTACGTGCTCCTACATCCATATTCCATCTCTTTAATTCATCTATTCTGAAAGCTTTAAGATTTTGTCAAATTACGAGTGCTTCTTTGACCATCAATTAAATGGACCAATGAAATGGTACAAATGAACAGTATCTTCAGCAAAACTAAACTTGAAATGTATTTTTCCTGTCCTAGGAAGTATTAGCAGTGTCTTAGCTGAAGACAAATATCACAAAGCTGTTATGGGAGTTCATAGCAGTATATAAAAAGCAGTTCTCAAAAAATACAGAAGAAAAATAGATATACACAGCCATGTAGAAAAAGAATAAAATCTTAAGATTCCCTTTGACACCTACATTGATTTTTTTTCCTTTTCTCCCATTATGACTGGTGATAATTTAGTAAAATTGTGTTAGCACTATAAACCCTATCTCTGCTAGTATGGTGCAGTCACTTTCCAGAGATACTGAGGAGGCTGATTTAGCTCTTCACAGCTGTCTAAAATGCTGGCAATGCTAGTGAAAAAAGTATTTTCAATAGCTTCTGAGTCTGAAGACCGCCTTTTGTTAATGGAATTCCAATACAGTAGAAATTACAAGAGTGTTTGTACAAAGATTACAGAAGTTTGTACAATTAGTTGTGCTTCCAGTAATGTTAGTAAGATTGAAATACCTTCAAAGGAGGACCCACATAGGAATTGTGAAAGAAAAATAAATGTGAATCTGGTTAAAGTGGAATCAGTATTAAAGTCTGTATGTTCACTAAAGTAGTTGATGATTGACAGCATCTTTGACTTGAAAATATGGATGTGCCATGTAATGTTGGAGATCAATTTGTAAATTAGTTCACACTTTGATTTAGAAAACAAATGCAATGGAAAGGGGCTAGACCTCTTCCTTCTCTGCATACTAGCCCATAGTGTCCAAAACTTACCAAAATCTTTTTGTCCTGGAAATTTCTTGTCTTTCAGTGTAATGTCAGTACTATAGCAGGATGGCAAGGGTGTATCAGGTACTTCCCTACAGTCCAATGAAGTTCCTATAATAAAAACAAACCAGCAGCTCTATAGACAAGTCAGGCAATTTTATACTTCTTCAGAAAATATATGCTTTTTTAAAAAGCCATAATGACAAAGGTGTGCTTTTGTCATGTTTTGCTGCCAGCTACTTGAAGAAGAGATGTGAAAACTGGAAGTGACTAGACAGATTTGTTGACCAAAACTCATAAATTATCTGTTTTTTAATAATTCTTCCAGAGCTAATGAGAAATTTTTTTCTATCCACACATGCTTTTTGGCATTCTTATTTATTTTCACCTGTTTTGTGGTAGCATTGTAAATGTATTTTAAAAGTAATGCACACCTTTGAATTCATTATTGCATTTACAAGCAATTTAACTGTATTTTGTAATTTATTTTTCCTTAACAACCCAAAGTGTATTTTTTTTGGATTATGTGCTCATATGAATACTTTGATCTTTGTCATTATTGCTGTTCATGATTTTGTTTTTGTATTACAAAACCTGAGCTTGGCATACAAAAACACTGTATAACTGGTCCTAAGTTTCCACTCCACCAGTTTGTGTTCTTGACCAACTCCACCAGTTTGTGTTCTTGACCATCTCAAACTCATGAAGTTCCTTTTCTGTCTTTATTTAAGCTGAAAAGGTAGGAGGTTGCTTGACCATTCTTATTTGAAAACACATTCTTATTTGTAGTAGTTGACCAAATTCATTGCTTTGTAAGATTTTTAAATATGTATAGCATGTGTGCTTTTCACACACCTGGTTAGTTTTACTCTCAGAGGTTTTTGACCTGTACAGTGTTTGTATGATCCGAACTCCATACACATGATAAAGTGTGGGTATTATGGACTCGAAATGTTGGAACATACAAAAGCTGTTTGTTTGCTGAAATGACCAGTATCTAAACACTTGCTTTTCAGCAATATTTTTTTAAGTGCTTGATTGTAATGCTGAAAAAGAAGGTTTTCTTCTAGCAAAGCAAGGCTGTCACTACTAATACAGGTGTGTTCAGGTTATGTCAATATGATGTGCATTTAAACCCTTTTTTTCTTGTCTAAACTAATGAAGTTGACATTGGATGGATGTCTTAAAATGAAATGAAATGTTCAAATGTAAGACAAAAAAATAAAGATAGTTTTCTAAAATTTGCCTTTTTTCCCCATTTCCTAGTCTTTGAAATAAGGTTAGATGTTATTTTAAGAATTTCTGAACACTTAATATTTTTCAATTTTAATTTTGAATTAGACACCATGTTACTTGAAATGCTACCTCAACATTGCAGTTATGTTTTCTTAACGGGTGCTATGGTTATATGCATTAATGCACCTCATGATAATAATAGAGTGAAGAGACTTAAATGCATATGTTTGTAACTAGAAAATCTACTCAGGGTCTCCATGCACTAAAGTCTATTCTGTATTTGCCACCTAGAATAAAAGCCATCATAAATACTATGACATATGCAATAAAGTTATCTTTAATTTTACCAGGTAGATATCTAGAAAAGAAAGATTTATTGTTGGTTCTTCAGTCACAGCCTTCTGTTTGGTAGACATATTTGTTCCAGGCTGTAGAGCATTTGATACATTTGATGTATCTGGGTAGAGAATGGGTTGAGAACAGCCCTGAGGAAAAGGACTTGGGGATACTGGTGGATGAGAAGTTCAAGATGAGCTGACAATGTGTAACTGCAGCCCAGAAAGCCAACTATAACTTGGCCTGCATCAAAAGTGTAGCCTGTAGGTCAAGGGAGGTGATTCTCTCCCTCTGCTCCATTCTTGTGAGACCCAGTCTGGAGCCCCATGTCAGGTTCTGAAGTTCACAATACAAGGAGGACATGGAGCTGTTGGAGCAAGTAGATCATCAGCTGGCTAGAGCACCTCTTCTGTAAAGACAGGATGAGAGGGTTGTGGTTGTTCAACTTGCAAAAAAGAAGGCTTCAGGAAGATATTGTTACTGCCTTCCAGTTTCTGATGGGCTTTTTGCTAAGGCATGTAGTGCTAGGACAAGAAGTTATGGTTTTAAACTGGAAGAAGATGGGTTTAGAAAGCCTAGGAAGAAATTTTTTCCTATGTAGGTGCTGAGACACTGGCACAAGTTTCCCAGAGAAACAGTGGCTACCCACTCCCTGGAAACGTTAAGGCCAGGTTGGACAGAACACTGAGCATCCTGGTTTAGTAGAAGGTGTTCTTGCCCAGGCAGGAGTGTTATAACTAGATGATCTTTAAGGTCCCTTCCAACCCCTAAAGCATTGTATGATTCTATCATATACAGTAAAGAAAAGGGCATATTTACTTGACAACCAATGCTAACAGGCAAAATCAGTTGCTAGACTTCTGTTTAAGATTTTTTTTTTTCACTTTCCTTTATAAGCAGAGGTTTTCATTTGCCTGTGCTCTTGCAGATCTGCAGAACAATTCGTGGAAATCACAGACTGTTAGGGGTTGGAAGGGACCTTGAGAGATCATAGAGTCCAGCTCCCACTGCAAGAGCAGGATCGCCTAGTGTAGGTCACACAAGAATATGTTAGGTGGGTTTTGAATGTCTCCAGACAAGGAGACTCCACAACCTCCCTGGGCAGCCTGTTCCAGTGTTCTGTCACCCTCACAGTGAAAGAGCTGTTTCTTATGTTTACACAGAACTTCCTGTGCTCTAGGTTGCATCCATTACCCCTTGACCTATCCATGGCTCATCACTAAGAAGAGTCTGGGTCCATCTTCCTGACACTCACCCTTTACATATTTGTAAGTATTAATGAGGGCACCCTCCAGTCTCCTCCATGTTGAAGAGATCCAACTTCCTCAGCCTTTCTTCATAAGGCAGGTGTTCTGCTCCCTTCATCATCTTTGGGGCTCTGCTCTGGACTCTCTCAAGCAGTTCCCTGTTCTTTGGGACAGATGCAGCCTCACCAGAGTAGAGGAGAAGGAGAGGAGGACCTCTCTTGACCTACTAACCACATCCCTTCTAATATGCCCCAAGATGCCATTTGCTGCCTTGGCCACCAGGGCACATTGCTGGCTCATGGTTATCCTTCTGTCCACTAAAACTCCCAGGTCTCTTTCAGGTCTCTCCAGCAGCTCAGTCCCCAACCTGTACTGGTACATGGGGTTATTCTTTCCTAGATACAAGACTTTACACTTGTCCTTGTAATTCATTACATTTATCCCTGCCCAACTCTTCAGTCTGTGTAGGTCCCTCTGAATGACAGCACAGCCTTCTGGGGTGCCAGCCAGTCCTCCCAGCTTTGTGTCACCAGCAAACTTACTGAGAAGACACTCTGTCCCATTGATAGAGATGTTGAACAGGACTGGACCCACTGATCCCTGGAGAAATCTACTAGTCACAGGTCTCCAGTTGGACGCCGTGCCACTGATCACCACTCTTGGGGCTCTATTGTGTAGCCACTTCTTGATACATCTTACTGCAGATTCTTCTATCCCACATTTCCTGAGCTTGCTCACAAGGATATTATGGGAGACTACATCCAGTGGTCTCCCAGCATCTACCCATTAAGTCACAACATCATAGAAGGCTATCAGATTAGTCAAGCATGATTTCCCCCTAGTAAATCCATGCTGACTACTGATAACCTTCTCTTCCATGTGCTTAGGGATGACCTCCAGAATGATCCACTCCATCATTTTTTTCCAGGGATGGAGGTGAGGCTGACTGGTCTGTAATTGTCTGGATCTTCTTTCTTTCCCTTTTTGAAGACTGGAGTGACACTGTCTTTCCTCCTTCCTCCTTCCTGTTAGCCATGATCTCTCAAAAATGGAGAGTGGTAGGGTAATAACATCAGCCAGCTCTCTCTACACTCTTGGGTGCATCCCACCAGGGACCATGGACTTGTGTACATTCAATTTGCATAACTGATCTCTAACTCAGTCTTTGTTGACCAGTAGTGAGTCTTCCCTCTTCCAGGCTTTCTCTCTCTCATATCCAGTGTCTGAAGTTCACAAGGGCAGCTCATAGGAGTAAAGACTAAAGCACAGAAGAAATTCAGCAATTCTGCCTTCTCTGCAACATCTATGATGGGGGCTCCCACCCCACTCAGCAGTGGGCCCACATTTTCCCTATTCTTCCTTTTACTGTTGATATATTTGCAGAAGCTCTTCTCATTTCCTTTTACTTCCTTTGCCAGTTTGAGTTCTAAGAGGGCTTTGGTCCTTCTTGTTGCCCTCCTACATTCTTTGACATTAACCCTAGAGTTCTCCCAAGTGACAAGTCCCTTCTTCCATGAGCTGTAATTTTCTTTCTTCCACGAGACTTTCTTCAGAAGCTCCTTATTGATCCATACAGGTCTCTTACCTATCTCTACCTGATTTTGTATGCAAAAGAATGCACCGATTTTGAGCTTTAAGGAAGAGGTATTTAAAAATTGACCAACTTTCTTGGGCTCCCTTTCCTTACAGAATCTTATCCCATGGATTCCTGCAAGTTGATCCTTAAGGAGTACAAAATCTGCCCTTCAGTCCAGGGTTGTAATTCCACTTACTCCTTTTCTTCTTCCTTAAAAAATATTAAATTCCACCATGTCATTGTAACTGTCACTGTTACCAACTGTCCCCAACTTTAATGTGCCCAGCTAGACCTTCTTTATTCATTAGTACAAGGTCCAATTGCAAGTAAAAATTTTTTTCAATTCCATGTTTTGGTTTTTTTTTCAATTAAAACTGAAGCTTTCCTCAGAACTTCTGTTTAAGACTTAGAATTTTAGTGCCTGAGTGCTTAAAAATACACCATTGTGTATTTCTCAGTAGCTTTTTAGGAGCTTTCAGTCACTTTTTGAAAGGATATTTCAAACATGAAGATTACAGAATTGGTTATGTCAGTCAATCCACTGTACCCCTTTCTTGATTGTCTTATCAAATGAAATAGTCTATTTTCCCAGAATATCTTCCTCTTTAAATTTTCAGGATGGGTGATATTCTGAGGTAGTATAGTTTAAAGGATGTATTTCATTCTCAAACACTAAATTTTTATTTTTTTATCAGATAGGCTATTCTATATCTTATTACTACATCTTTTTGAACTTTACTTAACATACAGCTTTACCGAATATTTGTGGGGCTGAAGAGGGTCTTCCTGTCTCCTTGGAGAGAAGGGGTGTTCTGGACTCCTCGAGGCTGAGAGCAGAGGCAATGTTGTCCTCAGATAACAAGCTGATGCTCTGCTCTGATGTGGTGACACTGAAGCCTGGGTCACAGGGAGGGAGCTCAACAGGTTATCTCAGCTCTGCTCAGCAAAAACAGTCATGGGCAAAGGGAGCTCCTCAGTGCCAGCATCCTTGTCAGATTGACAGGCCTGTAGTTACTCAGATCCTCCTTACGGTGCTTTCTCTAGATGGGCATCACATTTGCTAACCTCATGTCAACTGAGACCTCCTCAGTTGGCCAAGACTGCTCGTAAATGATGGTGAGCACTTCTGCCAGCTCCCTCAGTACCCTTGGGTGGATCCCATCCAGCCCCATAAAATTGTTGGGGCTAAGTGGTGGAGCATGGATTCCACTTGGATTATGGGGGCTCCATTCTGCTCATTGTTCCTGTATCCCACTTCGGGACATGGGCACTTGGAGAAGAACAAGTGGTAAGAACTGATCTTGCCACTAAAGACTGAGGCAAAGAAGGCATTAAGTACCCCAACCTTTACCTCACCCTCTGTCACTATGTTTCTCCCCGCATCCAACAGCAGATGGAGATTCCCTGTTGCCCTCCTTTTGTTCCTCATTCATTTATAGAAACACTTTTTATTGTCTTCTATGGCAGCAGCCAGATTAAGTTCTAGTTGAACTTTATCTCTTCTGATTTTTTTTCCCGCATAGCCTCACAACATTTTCATCATCCCCCTTCTTCCAAACACCATAAACTCTCCTTTTTTTTCTGACTTGCAGCCAAAGCTCTCTGTTCAGCCAAGCTGGTCTTCTTCCACAACAGCTCATCTTTTGGCACAGGACAACAGCCTGCTTCTGCACCTTTAAGATTTTCTTCTGGAAGAGTGTTCAGCCTTCCTGGACTCCTTTGCTCTTCAGGACATCCTCGTAAGGAACTCTCAACCCATCTCCTGAACAGGACAAAGTATGCCCTCTGAAAGGCCAAAAACTGAAAACTGTCATTTCATGATCACATCCCCAGGATGGCCTCCAGCCCTCACATCACCCAAAAATCCTTCTCCGTTTGCAAAGAACAAGTCTAGCAGAGCCTCTTCCTTAGCTGCCTCCCTCACCAGCTGTTCTCTTCTGGAAGTTATCTTAACTTCCACATAGCCCAGGAACCCCCTAAACTGTTTCTTCTCTGCTGTATTTTATTTCCATCAGGAAATAAACTTAACCAGGTATTGGTTAAGTTGATGTGTCCCATGAGAACAAGAGATAGCGGTCATGGTTCTTCTCCCAGCTACTTAGAGAATGTTTCCTCTGTCTCCTTGTCTGGTTGGGTCTCTGTAACAGACTCCCCACCATGGCATCTGCCTTACTGGCCTTCCTCCTGATTCTCACCCATAAATACTCAACTCTGTTGCCACCACCATTAAGCTCTAGGCAATCAAAACACTCCATAACATCCACAGCCACCCCAAGGCTCTCCTGCCTCGCCTATTTCTTCTGCAGAGTTCGTAGCCATCTGTTGCAGCACTCCAGCTATGCGAGTCTCACCCCTCCATGTTTCTGTGATGGCAACAATGGGTTCCAGCTCCTCCCTTCTCTTTGCCCATGCTCTGTGGATTGGTGGAGGTGCACTTCAGTTGATCTATTGCTGCTGTCACCTTTCTGAGGGGAAAATCCCTAATTCTTACCTGATCATTCTCAGGTAACCCAGCAATAAATAACCCTTGCATCTTTGCTGCTGCATGGCTGTCCATTTTCTACCTCCACTGAAATGGCAGACAGAAGGACCTCTCTACCACACCATCTCACAAAACCTTGGGTGTGCCACCCCTGGGCTTGTCTCTAGTGAGTCTGATTTTATACTCTTCCTCCTTCAAATATCTATCTATCAATCTAGTTTAAAATATCTATATAGTTTGAAGCTCTACCTATGAGCGCTGCTAATTCCTGTGCTAAAACCTTTTTACCCCTTGAGACAGGTGTACCCCTCTGTTCCCAGAACTCCTGGTGTTTTGTATAGTGGCCCATGATTAAAAGACCTCAAGTCCTGCCATTGATACCAATCTTGGAGCCAGATATTGATCTTCTATCTTGTCTCTCTCCTTCTTTCATCATTCCCTGCATCTGGAGCAATAGAGGACACTGCTTGTGTTCAGGATTTCTGAATTGTTGTTCCAGGGCCCTGAAGTCCTGATAGTCCTTGGACTTCTTGTAGCAACTTCATCACTGCCTACCTGAAAAATCAGTAATGGATAATATCCTGAAAGCCATGCTAAGGTAGGACGCTTTTTCTTTAAACCTTTTACCCATGCTTCATGGAGATAGCAGGCTCTGTAAGAAGTGGGTCCAACTTGCATATTGGTATTGGGCCTTTTGTTGCTATGCTCTGCAAGCTGATCTTTTTTCCTATTCTGAAAGGAGAGGAAAAGTTGATTCTGCCACTGCAATGAGATGGTGATCCCACTCTCCTCAACAACATTCTTAGGCTGCAGCCCTGTTGATCCCTCAAAGTAACTAATGGCTGTGCAGGTCTACCCAGAATTTTTTAAGTCTGTGGGGAATTGGATTTAAAGGCTGACATCTTTTAAAAAAAATTATAAATAGTTGGGACATTTGTTTCTGAGAATTATGAGGACAGTGTGCCTTACAAAAAATGGTCTCCATCTGCTGCAATTAGAAGGCTGAGTCTAAAACTCAAAACAGAAGCACTGCAGCCTATCACGTATGCTGACATCTCAACCCAGGCAGACCTCCCAAAGATGGAAATAGCTGTCCAAACCTTAGGCTGCATGAAGCTCTAGCATTTAGAAGTGTCCTTGGTACCTGTAGGAGGTAGAGGATGTCATAGTTGGGACTATGCCCAGCTAGAACTTTTCAAACAAGAAGCTATGTTGAAGAAGAGCTCAGCAGGAAGGAAGGACAGTATCTGGGAACTTTAGAGCTAATGCCACCAGACAAGCATGTGAAGTATTAGTAATTGGAGGGTGCTTACTAAGAGGCACAGAAGCATCCATTTGTTGTCTAGACAACTGCAGGGAAGTTGGCTGCCTACCAGGAGCTTGCTTCACAGTGTCACTGAGAGGCTGCCAAGCCTGGTGGATATCACAGATTACAATACACTCTTACTATTCCATGTAGCGACCAATGATGCTGTGTTGAGGTATTTTAGAATTATTCAAAGAGACTATCCATCCCTTGGTGCAGTGTTAAAAGGATGAGGAGCACAGGTGGTCTTCTCTATCCTCCCAGTCAGAGAGGGTTAGGAAGGTGTGGTGGTGCAGACAGCCTGCTCACTGGGTCTCATTTTAATGTCAACACCAGCTAGCATTGTTCTTGCTTTAGTTACAAGGGCAGTGGGCCTAACATAGTTCATGTTTCAATAGCAAGTGCATCAGTCTGAGACAATCTGGTACTTTCTGACCTTACCTACTGGAGCAGTGGGTTAGAACAGCATGTTACCTTACTTTATTGTCCTAGTGCAAATACAATTGTTTGGGGCCTTCAGGCACACTCTAACCACACAGAGAACTCTCTGGTCTGGGAAATGTGCCTAAGACCTCAAAGATGACCTAACTCAAATTGTGGCCATCATGGAAAAAAAACTGACCAAAGTTAATCACGTTGAGACCCTATAAATATTGTTCCTGAGATGAGGCCCTTTGGAGATCCCTAGGGTTGAAGCAGACTGCTGCCCCATGTCTCACAAATGAAGTTTGTCAATCTGACAGAAAAATGTATGTAGTCCACCACCTCTCATTTTGCTGCAAATAGATCAATTTATAGTAACTTATTATAATTATGCTTTGCAGATTTATTGTAGGACTGTTTCATTGCATCTTCTTTTATGCATCTTTTAAATGATCATTAGATACCAAAATGTAACATCTTAATTCAGGTTATACTCTGTGTCAAGGCTGAGAGACTTGGAGTTGTTTAGCCTGGAGAAGAGAAGGTCGAGCCCTTATTGTACCCCATGGACTTGTTAGAGACAGACTTTTTACCAAAGCCCCTAGTAATAGGACAGTGTGATAACAAAATGGGGCAAATCATACCTGCAAAAGTTGGTGGTCTTCTATGATGTGGTAACAGGGTTGGTGGATAAGGAAGGAGCGACTGATGTCATCTATCTGCACTTGTGCAAAACTTTTGACACAGTACAGCATGCTTCATGGTCTCTAAATTGGAGCGATGCAGGCTTACTGGATGGATCACTTCGAGGATGAGGAATTGGCTGGGTGGTCTCACTCAGATCTTTGCCGTCAATGGCTTGACATCCAAGTGGAGATCAGTGATGAGTGGCATTGGAATTGGAACCATCACTGTTTGACATTTTTGTTGGCAACATGGACAGTGGAACTGAGCACACCCTCTGCAAGTTTGCTGGTGGCATCAAGCTGTGCAGGGTGATCAATGTGCTGGAGGGAAAGGAGGCTGTTCAGAGGGACCTGAACAGGCTTGAGGGGTGGGCCCATGGAAGCCTCATGAAGCTCAAAAAGTCCAAGTACAAAGTCCTGCACAAAGCTCAGGTTGGGCAGAGAATGCATTGAGAACAACCCCAAGGAAAAAATGACCTGGAGATGCCAGTAGTTGCAAAGCTCAACCATGAGCCAGCAATGTGTGATTGTGGCCCAGAAAGCCAACCATAACCTGAGCTACATCCAAAGAAGCATGGCCAGCAGGTCAAGGGAGATGATTCTTCCCTTCTACTCTATTCTTTTGAGACCCCACCTGCAGTACTGTATTAAATTCTGGAGCCCCCAGCACAAGACGATATGGAGCTGTTGGAACAAATCCAGAGGAGGGTCACAGAGATGATGGGAGGACTGGAGCACCTGTCCTATGGCAGCAGGCTGGGATAGTTGGGGGGTTTTCAGTCTGGAGAAGAAAGGGCTCCAACCTGACCTGATAGTAGCCTTCCAATACCTCAAGGGCCAACAAGAAAGCTAGGGAAGGGCTTTTTACAAGTGTGTGTAGTGATAGGTCAAGGAGTAATGGCTTTAAACTAGAAAAGAGGTTTGCATTTGATATTAGGAAGAAATTCACCCAGAGAGATACTCCTACACTTTGCAGGGGAGAGGTAGCCTAGGTGATCTTTTCAACCAAAACCATTCTATGCTTCTATGAAATTTAGGGCTTAAATTTCTATTTCACAGCTAATGGTAGTTCAAAGCCTGTGCTGTTGGGAATCTTTCTTTCCAGTCTGCAGTAGCAGTTAGCTAGGTCTTCCAGAAAGAGAAATGGAAAATTCCTGTCTTAATTTATATTTATGATAAATTAATTTTACATAATGTGTTTTCGGATATCTTGTAGTTTTTCTTTTAGGAGGTCTGCATACCTGTTTTATTTATGTGCTTTTTATTTATGTCCTTTTGTCTTGTTGCTTTAGTTCACTTTTTAAGGCTACATGTTGTAATGTTTGAAGCAATTGCAGTATATATTGAGACAAACTATTTTGACACCAAAGGACAGGTGAGATTTCAGATTTTGTAAAAGCCATGTTGTTTTACTAAGCAATTACCAAATGCTTTATAGAAAAACAGCTGCCAATTTTGAGGAAGCTGTTGACGTGCCAGATAGTTCCGCTTAGCAGATGTATTAACAAAGAGTAAAATTCTCTGTACAGGTGGGCAATGCAAAGCTTTTTCTTTGGTGTCTTGGAGGCTGGATTCAAACTGTGTCTCATTTGAACTACAAGGTGCGGAGGAGGTTTTGTGTCAGTGCACACAGATCTGATGTGTTACAGGGACAATACAAAGCAACTGATCTCAGTGGGTTTGTTTTGTAGGTAGGTGTGACACTAGTGAAGTAGATCTTCCAGAAGGATAAATTCAGTTATTAATACCAAATCTTGATATGTGTCTAGTTTGCCCATAATGCCATTATATATATAATGGCTTTTAAAAATGTATTTCAAATAAAGTAATTCTGTCTAATATTAATATCATTTATTTGATAAATGGATACTATGAATAAATAAAATTAAATTAAATGGATTCCAACAGTAGGCTCATATGATTTTACTTAAAACAATTCCAAGACAAGATTATATAAAAATTAAAATTCAGCATTGATATGTGGACTTTTAAGCTATTTTTTTTCCTTAACTTAAGAAATTTCCAATTAAAATGTGTGGTTATTTGACTTCAGTGTCATTTTGAATTGTTTATGTCTGTATTAAAGAAAAATAAATTTTTTAAAAAATAAAATGTGTGTGGTGATTTCTGTTTTGTTTTGCTGTTACTCTGATTTGCTGTATTGATCAGCTTGGTCAGTCCCAAACTTAACAATTCATAGAATCATAGAATGTCAGGTTGGAGGGGATCATCTGGTCCAGCCCTTCTAATATTATTAATAGAACCATAAAATCATAGAGTGGATAGGTTTTGAATGGACCTTAAAGATCATTGAGGTCTGACCCTCCTTCATGGGCAGGGGTACCTCCCATTAGACGAGGTTCCTCAAGGTTCATCCAACCTGGCCTTGAACACTGCCAGGGAGGGAGCAGCCACAACTTCCTTGGGCAACCTGTCCCAGTGTCTCAGCACCCTCACAGGAAAGAATTTCTTCCTAATGTCAAACCTAAATCTCCCCTCTTCAAGTTTTAAACCATTTCCCCTTGTCTCACTACACACCTGTTCATAAAGTCCTATCCCAGCTTTCTTATAGGCCCCTTTCAGTAATCAGAAGGTTGCTATAAGGTGACTTTGGAGCCTTTTCTTCTCCAGGCTGAACAACACCAATTTCCTCAGCCTGTGGTCATAGGGGAGGGGCTCTCAGACCTTATTGTCTATGAGATGTCTCAGCACCCAATCAAGCTGAAACTTAAAACTTTCCAAAGTGAAAGTCTGGAAAGTCCACCACTTCCCCTTGGAGACCATTCCAACGTCTGACTGTCCTCACAGTGAAAAATTTCCCTCTTGTACTCAAACAGAATGTTCCCAGGAGCACCTTGTGCCCATTGCCCCCCTGTCTTGTCCATGTAACTACTTTTAAATAGGGATTCTCCATCTTCTTTGTAACTGCCCTATCAATACTGCAGCATTGTAATAATGTCTCCCCTAAGCCTGCTCTTCTCAAGGCTGAACAGACCCAGTTTTCTTAACCTCTTGTGGAAACTAATTTGATCAGCATGGAAGTGACCCTTTTCACCTTTGAGGTGTTAGAGAACAGTAGTGAATAAATGATTGAATAATAAATATGACAGAACCTTTTAAGTTGTTTTTCCTGTTATTTAATAAATTTGGTATAATGGTTTTATTCCAAAGATTGATAGCCTCCTGCTAGATTCTTTCTCCTAACAGAGAGATGTACTCCTCACTTTCTATGAATAATTATATTTACAAAATCTAATTAAACATACAGGCCATACTGAAGTGAACTGAAATGAAGACTATTCCCCAGCCAAGATGGCATTCTGGAGAAGAATTCTGTGAGCAATCCATGTTCTTGAA
Source organism: Calypte anna (assembly GCF_003957555.1). Lineage (NCBI taxonomy): Eukaryota > Metazoa > Chordata > Aves > Apodiformes > Trochilidae > Calypte > Calypte anna. The sequence goes on along the minus strand of NC_044274.1, from coordinate 56,411,770 downwards.
TTGGTACTTCCTATATGTCCTCTGTATTCATTGTGCATCCCAAATGCGCTGCACAAATTTTCAGCTGAAAGTAGTCTTAACTTTTGCCTGATAAGAAGGCCTAATGATGCATTAAGATAATTTTAGTAAATCCCATAAGTAAAAACTTTATTCATCATGGGCATACTAAATGTATGTCTGAAAGTTTTACCTAATTAAATAGTGCAGCTATTAGTAGATAAACTTGTAGCCATTGTATGCATCAGCTCTAAAATCTGAAATATATTTCATAATTCCATGATCTTAGCCATTACTTTATAATGTAGACTATAAATTGAGAAGCTAATTCATTCCTCTCTTGAACTGCTGCCATACATTAGACATGAATGCATTGAAGAGATGAATGTGATCAAAGCCAGATTTTTAAATTAACAGATGTGTGTACATGTAACACAAATATTTATTGTTGCTTCAAAGCCAAAACCCCTTCACTAAGCTTCAGTGTGTTTGTTGTATAAAACCTATTGGGTTAATCATACTGTGTGTAAAAGAGTACGAGGGGAAAAAATAAGAGTCACTAGGTTAAAATCCAAAATATTAAAAAAAAAAAAAGAAAAGAAAAAATCAATTCTTATTATACACAGTTTTAAAAAAAAAAAACAAACCAATAAACCCCACCATTATATTTCCTGGCATTCATTTGAAAGACCCAGAAAATTAAGCCAATACTATTTTTTTTAGGATTAGAATTTAAGGTCAACAATTTTGGACTGATTTCTACTGATAAATACTACTGTGTTATGATGAAGATAGTTTTATTCAGACTTTTGGTTGTGAAGATTTCCTTTATGCTATGCCCATCATAAATGAACCTGGATGAGTTATTATAACACTAAGCCAGTACAATCTATGCAACTGTAACAGTTGATGTGGAAGTTGTTCTCAGAGTCATACACAACTTCTATATTTTCTTTTTTTTGAGGGATTTTTAAATAGTGCTGATGGCTCAAAACTTGTGTAATGGCTGAAAGTACTATGCATTTACTATTTTTTGATAGTTTGGGCTGTATGGCCTACATTTTGATCTATCCTAACTAAAGATAGCATTTGGTGCAGTAATTATTGATGTTTTGTAGCAACTTGCAAAGTGTGCATCAGCAATGTACTGTATTTTGTCAACGTACTACAGTGTATTAGATCAACATTACTGGATTTCATTGGATGCTGCTCCCATACTTTAGTTGGATTGCTGTTGGTACTGAGGTTGTTTTTCTCAAATTCTGTATTTTCACAAATACAGTATTTGCCTCATCTGCTCTTTGTCCTTGTATGGGTAGAACACCTTGACAGTGAGGATTTATGTAAACACTTCCATCAGACACTGGTGTTTCCCCCTCTTTCCCAAGCTAACTGCCTAGCAGTAAATTCCCAGTCTTTTGACAGAGTTAATTCCCCACAGGAAGGCAGGAGTTAAGGAGGTTAAGGACTGTGAGATGGCTGTCCAGAATCTCTGGCATGGAGCTATTCAGGAAGAGAAGGAGCCCTGGGCCAAAACATTTTGTACTCCATGTGCCCACACAAAAATAACACTTTATTTCAGCTGTGCTGCAATGCTGCCAGATAGAGTGGGCATTTGAAAGCTCTTACTGTATTTGCTTTGTAACTGAAATCATTAGCTATTTCCAAATATAATATGCTTTATAAGGAACTATGACCAGGGCTGGAACAAGTGCTTCAGAATATGCTCCATTTATAGTTAAAATGCATTGCTCAAAACCCCCTAAACACATACACAAAACCACCCAACCTGACTACTGATCTTTTGTTTAATATGTTAAACTTTTGAAAACGTTGACACCCTACGAATGTTCAATAGGCATCTTGAGAACTATCTAGAGAAGAGACTGTAAATTTGTTGTTTGTTTTTATTTTAAGAACTTATTTTGTTTATTTGTATATTTTTAAATTTATTTGAAATTGCATTGCTTTATATTGTACAATAGGGCATTTCTTGTGAACATGGAAGTACACAGAGCACAACTGACAAGATGTGCCTATTTCTTAATATGTTTATCTGCTTAATGAAAAAGCAACTGATGACTTCAACTACAACAATGCACTAAAAAAATTCAATCCTTTCGTGATAGCAATATCTGTTATTAGAAATCTGAAATTAGAGATCAACCACATCTTTCATCGTGGAAATAGACTTGTGCAGTTCTCCTTATCTGGTTCAGTAAGATTATGAAGCTGAACAGCTTATGAATCTCTTTGGGGTACTTTATTTGAATGCCTACTCCTGAAAAGCAAAATTATTTGCTAATGGGATAAGAATGCATGAGTAAACACCAGACAGTCAGGCCTGAGCCAGGTGGTTTTGGTTTTTGTTTTTTGTTTTTTTTTTCCTACTTCATTGCTTGGTAAGCTTTGTATTTGTTACTTTTATCCTGTAGGTGGAGAAGTGCTAATGATAAACTATATGCTTTACCTAAGAGAGAGAAAAGGAAGCTGGGGACAAAACAATTTTGGCAAGCACTATTAGAGGTAGCTATAACAAGGAATTTAAAATGTATGCCACAATTGAAAAATGTGAAAAAATAATTTTCCTTTAACGTGAAACTTTTATGACTTTCATTGTCTGAAATAACAGGAAATACTATTTTTGCAGCAACTATCCTATGACTTTAGCCTGATCACTGTTAAGCAGAAAGCTATATAGACAGAAATTGCAAGGTCACATTTCAGTGAGAGTTCATGTTAAGCAGTAATATAAGTGTGAGAGCTTACAGTGAAATGAAATTCATAATGTAAAGGTCAAATATGCCTATAAGAGTATTTAAAGAAAAACTGTTGGACTGAAAAGGTTCCAATTTTGTTTTAATAGATAGTAGCATAGAACAACAAAACTAGGCCATTTCTGCTGAATAAAATGTGATATAAGCCTGGGCCTGATTTATCAGAAAAACTGCATCTTCTGCCATGTGGCTGATCTCTGCATGTAACAATAACTATTTCTTTTTAAACGTGAATGCTGCTTTCAGATCAAGACAAAATAAAACAGAAGTATATAAAAATAGCCATCTGTTTTTATTTTTAAACTTAAAATGCACACTCACTGAACTTTATAGTTGTTGAAGTGTTTTAATGATTTAAATTCAAACATTCCGTATTAGCATAAGTACAATGTTAGTTTATGTTGATCGAAGGTGCTGTGCTTGTTTGGCAGCAGTGAGCCCATCCTAACCTGTGGAAGAACCTAATAGTGTGAAAGGCACAGCATCAGTTTGGATGTAAACTCAGCAGATCACTTCTAGTCAGTGTTTTATGTGAAGATAGAAGATTGTCTGACCCAACATCTGTGAAGCTTTTAATAGAATATACATAAATGGAGAAGGTTCATTCAAAACCGCAAGAAGTCTCAGCATGGACAGGTGATTACGAAGACATTTCTAATGGTTTTTTGGGTTTTTTTCAAAGGTAATTTTGCCAAACATCATTAATCCATTTAAAGAGTAAGAACAGATAAGATTTTGAAAGTCACAGTACAAGAAAGGCCATGTTGCAGCAGACTGAATGTGTATTAGCAGAGCACGCTGTCACCAACAGTGATTGCTATGAGGTACCTAAAAAAGAACATAAGAAAATTAAAAGGGTTTTGTCATATTTCCACACAGTAGTAATTGCTTTCAGCATTCTGGAGTTCAGGAACTTTCACAGCCACGTGCAGTATTTATCAGTTTCATAACCTCAGTGAATTTTTGACTTTATTTTGTGCATTTTGCTTGTCTTCATAAGGCTGTATTCCCTCAGGCTTTGACTTCTATTTCAGTGCTTGTTTTAGCATGTGTATTCATTGACACTAAGGCTTGTCTTGCAATATAAAGTAGCATACTACAACATTAATATTTACAGAGGAAATACTGTCTTCTGACAGTATATGTACAAACACTTTGTCATAATGGGCAGAAAAAAAGTCTCTTTTTGCATGTTGCCTTAACATAGTAACTTGCACCTTAAGAACACTTTATTGAAACATTAAGGCACATAAAACCAGAATTTTTCAACCATAGTACCTGGCTTCAGTAAGCCCAGTCTTCTACCATCACAGCAATTGGCTTCTTTAAGTTTCTGGCTGTAAAACTCTGTAGAGCACTTAGTAAAATTGTAACTTCATATATAACATAATATATCAATACATTTGATATTCACTGTGCAAATCCTTCTGCAGATAATGATTGTAACAGTCTGGCTGGTGATGTGTAAAAGGTGCAGGTGTATGCAAAACAGTTGTTTTAGATCAGCCTGTCTTCAAGGGAAAGATACCCTTGTTGCATGCTGTCCACTCAGAAGAGATGCATGGAGGAATGAGCTCACTTAGATAATCTGACTCTTTCACAGGCAAATCAAGCAAACAAACCAGCTCTTTCTGATAGAAGAAACCATCTACTTTCTTGCTAATATTTCTATATTCCTCATTAGGCAAAAGATTTAAAAATGCTTTTAAGCATGCTTCAGTGCAAAAATATTTGAGTTAATTGTCTAAGGAGAAGAGTCTTACCACCTGTTTCAGACAAATTCAGGTTTTGCTTGTCAGGTAAAGTGGACTTCTATATTTTGGATATCCTGTTCTCCCTAGCTCACAGGAATATTGTGAACAGCCTTGCCTGGAGATATTTTTGAGCTGGTCACATGATGAGTGCTGGAGTCTTTATCTCTAATACCTGGGATCTGTGGGGTATATAACACCTTAAATTATTTGGCCAATACAACTGCAAATTTTTTGCCTTTTTTTCAGGGTCATGCGTGTGAGCAAGCCTGTTTTGCAAAGTGACAAGAGACTCTTCATTATACAGGAAGATGGAAGGTATTGGTAGATGTTTTGCATGACTTAGGCTGTATGGACATAGACTATGGTCTGAGATACACCAAGGGAATCAGAAGCCTTTTCTGTTCTGCCTAGACTTCAAGGCGAGGCTCCTGTGTTTTAAGTAGTCATGGAATGTTTGCTGCTTTTTGTTACATCCTGGACTGTGGTAGGTGGTAATAGGCTGAATTTAGGCGCCCGGAAGGGCTGAGGTTACTCAGGCTACAGGATCTGCGTGCTGGAAGAGTTGCTCGGACGCTGGAATCCACAGGGAAAATGCGGAGTTAAGCAGAAGAACCTTGGATCCCAGAGATCTCTTTCCCATGCGCGGTCACTGGGCCAGGCAGCCGGAGCCGGAGCCTCTGGAGTTGTGCAGCTGATGGGTTGGACACTTGATGGCAGCATTGGCTACGGGTTTGAGGCAGTTTCACCGTTTTAAGGCTAGACTGAGCTCTCGTTCAGCCTCGTTAAACATCAGTAGTGTAAAAGATTGATAGCAATGCAAATGTATTTATAACCACTGGAGATAGTCACCTTCCACCCCAATTAGCCTTTGAATTGATTTAGTGAGAAAAACATCTATTACGGAATAAAAGTCAGAGATTAGTGTTGCATTATTTCACTACATTTGAAATAGCTGTAGGTAAAAGGGCCTTACAGGCATCAATAACCTTTAATATAATAAAGTGCTCTTAGGCTATATCAGAAGCAAATTGCAAGTTGAAGGTTTGTTTGCTGAGTAAAATATAACTACAGGTATTTTGGGTTAGGTTGGGCCTCTGTGGCATTTTCAAAATCTATCTTAATTTTTTTTTCTTCTCATGCTTTTATTTTTAAGAGGAATTAATGAGAAGTTCCTTACAATGAAATAATTGATTACAAAAATGGTGATTCTTTCTGCAAGCTAACAGAAACCAATTATGTTCTGAACTTTTCTGATTTTTTTTTTTTTCTATATTTCCTTCTCCCCAAACTCAATTTGCTGAAAGGAGACTGGAATGAGAGGGCTGGTAATGGTTCTCACTGTGGAGTGTGAGTCCTAGGTACATCCTGATGGTTGACTTGACTAGGACTGCTAGAAAAGCATCCAAGAGAGAAAAGAAGTCTCTCCCTCTCATGGAGGCAAGATAAATCATTATAAAGGATGGGTGTATTTTTATGCTTATAATTTAAAGACCTAATTTAGGGTACATTGACTTTATATTGCAGATGAGAAATACCATTTCTTTGAAAGCCAAAATTGCTCTAATATTTTATAATATTGTACTGGCTTTGCTGCTTTGCAGCTATGATGTAATTCCTTGCTAAGAAGTACAATGTGAACAGCCTTTGAAAACAGAACTGGAGCTGTAGCCTTGTGCTTTCCGAATAAGATTCTCCCCATCCCCCCTTTCTCTTTTGTAGTGTAAAATCTATGCAACTCTCCTCTTTCTATTATGTATTCATTTGTGTTTGTATAAAGGATGAAGCATAATGGAGTCTATACAGTCACAGCAGGATAAAACACTGTGAGATCAGATGTGGCCCTGTGCTGTGTGTGAGAGCAAGACCTCTGAGCTGTGAGTGTTCTTATTTTCTTCGTTGTTACTCAGGGCATCTTCATTTAGTACATAGTTTATATAGTTAACACTATCTAAACGTAAAAGGTCATTTCATAATATACATCTATTATTTTTACTTCTAAGGAAAAATTATGTTACTGTGATTTTTATGGTAATGAAAATACACAATTCAGCTTGATGATTCTGGCGCTGAAGCCACAAAGAACACTTTCTAATCCCCACAGTAGCTGTTGTGGCTATTTCAATGTTTGAAATTTACCTAAATTTTAAAAGAATACCTGTTATAAATAGAATACATATAACATATAATATATCTCATATCATATACATAATTTTATTTAATAGAAGAATAATTTTATTGATGCCAAGTAAAACCAGCCTCCTTGGTAGGAAACTGCATCTTTCCTTTAGACATGTGTATTTGTAATTTGCTTTCCAACATTTAAAAATAAATGAGTATGGGGACAAAGAAAAATAATAAATAAGAAAGAAACAAATTATACATATTTGCCAACTATTTCTTTGAAAACACAACAGGGTTGAAAGGTTTGTTGAATATAGGTTTGTTGCCCTATAAATTGAAAAAAAAAAAGAATAACTCCACTCTTAGTTTCTTTTGTCTCTTTTTGGACATCTATGGTGCACTGCAGCATTGATAATGGATAATACAATGCTATCCCACTTAGTCATTGTGAAGCATGTTTGACAATCAATCAGAAATCAGCTGGAAGCAAAATCTCCTGAAGGCAGCCTAGATCTGATGGGATTTGTCTTTATGTGTGTGTACATAACTGTGAGATACATAAGCTTTAAATGTAAATGGAATGCATACAAAATACAATGGGATTTAAAACACATTGAAAAAAATGTTTTCTTCTGTGTATCTCCAATTCTAAAAAAAATAACCCGTTCAATAAAAATACTATCAAGGGAGCTAAAATTAGCATTGATTTTTAATTTACACAGAAGTTATTACACATATATATCAGTGTCAATTAGAGCAGTTTCACTGCTTACAACATACAGGAAATCAAATTCCATAATTACATTTGCCATGTGGATGGTAGCCCTACTTCCAGGGTTCAAAAGTCACTGACAATTAGCATAAGATTTAAAATTACATTACACTAAATATTGTTCATTTTCATTTCTTGTACATTTGATGGGAGAATATGAATATTAAATATAAATAATATATTTTGACAAAAAAGCTTCTTTGTCTTTTTCTCTTAGCTTTGTATTTTCAGATGTTTAATTTTGTATTTTGTTCATAGACAACATTTTGTGTAATCAGATAAAGCTTATGTTATAGACAAGACTTTATGCAATGTTTGTAGTAGGCTGGGAATACAATAGTGCAGATAAGATTAATAAAATGGCAGAAGTAATAATAAGGCACTGGTTAAACATTTCACAGGACAGCAATGAAAAAAAAAAAGTTCAAGTTATAACTGGGGGGTTGTATTTATATTTTTTAGATTTGATTATCTTATTTTTTCCTACAGAATTTTCTGGTTCCGTTTTTTTTCACTTGGTACTGTATTTTCAGTGATTAAAATATATGTATGTTCTAAATATAGTGGATCTTTTTCCAAGGAAAGAAATATTAAATTGTGAAAAGGTTTTCTACAAAGGCATGATTTTAAGCAGGTATTCAGATAGTCATGAGTAGATTTAAAAAAGAGAGTCTATTTAAATTTTCTTTGTAGATATAAATAGTTTACAGAGTTGTTTCCACAGCAATTTGATGATATGAGGGCAGAAATATGTCAACGGAAAACATAACCTGAATTCTGTCTTCTGCCCCAGTTGGCAATTTCAGATGAACTAAGAAGATCTTCACAGCCAGCTCTCTATAGGGTTTGAAGGCTGTGCTGCCATCATGTGTGACCTGGACAGCCTGGAGAATTGGGCAGAAAGAAACCTCATGAAATCCAATCGGAGCAAGTGTAGGGTACCTCACCTAGGGCAGAACAGCCCCATGCATCAATACAGGTTAGAGGCTGACCTACTAGAAAGCAGGCCCATGGGAAAAACCTTGGGATACCTGATACAACAGGCTATTCATGAGCCAGGAATGTACCCTTGTGGCTAAGAAGGACAATGGCATCCTGGGTGCATAGGAAGAGCGTGTCCAGCAGGTCAAGGGAGGTTACTGTCCCCCTTTACTCTTACCTTGTGATGCCTCATCTGGAATAGTGCATCCAATTCTGGGGTGCCTAGTTCAGGAAGGACAGGAAACTGCTGGTGAGGGCACAGCAAAGGGCTACAAAGATGGTCAGGAGCTAGGACATCTCTCTCATGAATAATGACTGAGGGACTTGGTCTTTTTGGTTGGAAGAAGGCAGAGGGAGTATCTCATCAATGCCTATAAATCATAGAAAAGTAGCATAATAAGGGTTGGGAGAGACCCCTAAAAGTCATCTAGTCCAACCTCCCTGCAGTAAGCTGGGACACCCTCAACTAGATCAGGTTACTCAGAGCCTCTTCAAACCTCACCTTCAATATCTCCAGGAATGAGGCCTCAACTCCTTCCCTGGGCAACCTGTTCCATTTTTTCCACTACCCTCATGGTAAAGAACTTTTTCCTAACATCCAACTAAAATTGACTCTTCTGTAATTTAAAACCATTGCCCCTCATCGCTACAGGCCCTTGCAAGCAGTACCTCTCCAGCCTTCCTGTAGGCCCCTTTCAGATACTGGAAGGTCACTCTTAGGTCTCCCCACAACCTTCTCTTCTCCAGGATGAACAACCCCAGCTCCCTCAGCCTGTCTTCATGGGGGAGGTGTTCCAGCTCCCTGCTCAGTTTCATGGCCCTCCTCTGGACCCGCTCCATCAGGTCCATGTCCTTTCTGTATTGAGGGCTCCAGAGTTGGATGCAGTACTCCAGGTGAGGTGTTACCAGAGCAGACTAAATGGCAGAATCACCTCTCTAGATCTGCTCTCCATGCTTCTTTTGATGCAACCCAGGATACAATTGGTCTTTTGGGCTTCAATCACACTCTGTTGACTCATGTCTGGCTTTTTATCCACCAGCACCTCCAAGTCCTTATTTGCAAGGCTAACATCTCATCCTGTATGGATACTGTGGATTGTTCTGACCAAGGTGCAGGATGCTGCACTTGGTCTTGTTGAACCTCATGAGGTTCACCTGGGCCCATCTCTCCAGTGTGTCCAGGTCCTTCTGGATGACATCCTGTCTCTCTGGCTTATCAACAGCATCACTCAGCTTGGTGTCATCTGCAAACTTGCTGATGCTGCTCTCAGTCCAGGTGTCTATATCACTGATAAAAATATTAAGCAGTACAGTTACCAGCACGAACCCCTGAGAGACAGCACTTGTCACTGGTCTCCATCTGGACTTCGAACCATTGACATCCACCCACTGGATACAGCCATCCAGTCAATTCCTTATCCAGTGAGCAGTCTACCCATCAAATATATCTCTTTCCAACTTGGTGAGTAGGATATTGTTGGCAACCATGTCAAAGGCCTTGCAGAAATCCAGATAGATCACATCAATAGGTCATCCCTTGTCCACTAATGTAGTTACCCTATCATAGAGAGCCACTAGGTTAGTCAGGCAGGATTTACCCTGAATGAAGCCATGCTGGTTGTCTTTGATCACCTTCCTGTCCTCCATGTGCCTTATCAGACCTAGGAGAATCTGCTCCATGATCTTCTCATGCACAGAGGTGAGGCTGACAGGTCCTCCTTAC